>NC_051076.1:55008817-55333817 GCF_004664715.2 Peromyscus leucopus | reverse complement strand
CCTCCCTAGTGCTGAGATTACAAACCCACACTGAGGTCCTCATGATCCTGTGGTCAGCCATTACAAAGCTATCTCCTCAGCAGCCCAGAATTCAGATTTCTAGTGAAAAAAGCCAAACTTCTAAATTTGGAAGCTCCTTCAAAAACCTCGCTTTATGGACTGATTTGCAATCTCTACCTTCCGATTTCTGTAAAGGAATTAAAGCAAAGTTTAAGCAGTGAAGGAAACCATCAACAATAGAAAGCTGATACAATTGTAATTGAAACAGGGGGTCAAATTCCAGCCCCAGCAATCAGCAGAATTACCAGTTGTGGCAAGGTGGTTCTGGCTTTAGAGACAAAGATAATAAGAAAGGGGTTGTGGAATCTCCCGCAGGGGCTAAGGGAAGCTGATAAGGCCAAGTGTCCCTGCAAGGAGGCCTAGAGATGCCCTTGTGTGAAGCTGTAAAGGGGAAGCCTGGATTACATTGGAGACCCCAAGGTGTTGGAGATGCCAGAGTTCTGGGTTAACTGCCAAGGAAAGATGCAGACCAAGTATGGAAGCAGTCCAACAGGGGGAAAAAAGTGTGCTTTAATTAACAGCGCTGAACGGGTTGGACATCTGAAGAGCACTTCGACATCAGACATAGAGATGCAGAATTTGGAGTTTGCCTGACTGGGTTTTGTCCTGGGTTGGTCCATTACTTCCTCCCTATGCTCTTTTCCCCACTTTGGAATGGTAACGTATATGGTGCATTGTATGTTGCAAGTATGTGAACTGCTTTTATTTATTTGTTTGTTTGTTTGTTTATTTTCGAGACAGGGTTTCTCTGTGTAGCTTTGTGCCTTTTCCTGGGACTCACTCTGTAGACCAGGCTGGCCTCGAACTCACAGAGATCCGCCTGACTCTGCCTCCCGAGTGCTGGGATTAAAGGCGTGCGCCACCACTGCCCACCCAGCAGGATCTGAGCTTTCAAAAGCCCACACCAGGCCAAGCATATCTCCCTCGCCCTCGCTCTGCTTGTGAATTAGGATGTAGCTCTCAGCTCCTTCTCCAGCAACACACCTACTTGCCGCCATGTTCCCTGCCATGGTATAATGGAATGGACTAAGCCTCTGAAACTGTAAGCAAGTCTCCAATTAAATCCTTTCTTTCATAAGAGTTGCCTTGGTCATTGTCTCCTCACAGCAAGAGAACACTGACTAGAACAAGTGTTTACCATCTCTTCTGGAGTGTTGGTCTCAGTGAATGGTGTCATCCACCATCCATTCAGCTATTGAGGCCAAAAAACTGGGCAGTATTAAGTAAGGACTTTATTCAAATAGGACATCCTACTCACTTAATCTCCTAACTATATATCGCCTCATCAAACCCAAGGCCTCACACATTCTAGACAAGCACTGCATCATGGAGTTACATACCTACATTCCTAGCTTAATGAGTCGTGAATTAACTTGTTTTAAATCCATGAGACAGAGTTTCATGTAGCCTAGCTTTGAACTTACCATGTAGCAGAGGCTGGTCTTGAACTCTTTTTTTTTTTTTTAATTTTCCGGAGCTGAGGACTGAACCCAGGGCCTTGTGCTTACTAGGCAAGCGCTCTACCACTGAGCTAAATCCCCAACAGCAAAAGTCAAGTTTTAAGTGTTTTTGTTTTGTTTTTTGTTTTTTTGTTTTTTTCAGACAGGGTTTCTCTGTATAGCTTTGCGCCTTTCCTGGAACTCACTCTGTAGACCAGGCTGGCCTCGTAACTCCCAGAGATCCACCTGCCTCTGCTTCCTGAGTTCTGGGATTGAAGGTGTGCCCACCACCACCCGGCCTTGAACTCTTAATCTTTCTGCCTCGTCTTTCAAATGCAGGGATTACAGGTGTATGCCACCACGTGTGACTTGAATCTACATTTCTGACATCATTCCCATTGCTGCTGCCCAGTGCAAGCCTAGACACCATTGCTTACCATCCACTTTGCCTTTGTCCCCGGTTGTCCTGCCTCTCCATCTTCTTCTTTCTTTAACTGCCTTTCAATCACAGAAACTCTCCCGCTCCCTCTTCCTCCTCTCGTCTCAAGTAATTCAGGGTAGCTTTGAACTCACTGTGTAGCCAAGAATGACCTTTGAATTCCTGATCTTTCTGCCTCCATCTCTCAAGTCAAAGATTACAGGTATGGGCCAGAATGTCTCTTTAAAAATACAAATATAAACAGCTTTCAATATATACACACTCACTGGTTCATAGAAACATTTCTTTCTTTCTTTTTTTGAGACAGTTTTCTCTGTGTAGCTCTGGTTGTCCTGAACCTCACTCTGTAGACCAGGCTTGCCTTCGACTCTCTTAGACCACCGCCCAGCCAGCTAATTTTCTTTAAAAAATATTAACAGTTGATCAGGGCATGGTGTTGCATGCCTTTAATCCCAGCACTTGGAAGGCGGAGGCAGGCAGATCTATGCGAGTTTGAGGCCAGCCTTATCTACAGAGCAAGTTCCGGGACAGCCAGTCTACACAGAGAAACCCTGTCTCAAAAAATAAATAAATAAAAATATCAACAGTCAACTGTAGTGGCACACACCATAATATTGTAATGCTAGTATTATGAGGTATAGGCCAGAGGATCACCACAAATATAAAGCCAGCTTGGTTTACATAGTAAGAACCATACTAGCCAAGGAAACAGAGTGAGACCCTTTCTCAAAAACCAAAAAATATCTACTGTAATAAATCCACATGAGACTAAGATAGACTATCATGCTAATTAAGCCAGTTAAGACTAAGAATTCTTATTGCAGGTGGTGTCGCACACCTTTAATCCCAGCACTAGGGAGGCAGAGCCAGGTGGATCTCTGTGATTTCCAGGCTATCCTACTCTACAGAGCGAGACCCAGGACAGGCACCAAAACTACAAAGAGAAACCCTTTCATGAAAAAACAAAATAAAACAAACAAACAAACAAAAACTATAAGAATTCTTAAGTTTTGACCAGCAACCGAGATCAGGCTAAATGCCTCAAAGTTTCTTGGTTCTGAAGCTCAGGGATACATTTTTAAAGGCAAAATCCAGAGAAATCACAATTACATCAACGTTAGATGAAGGTCAGAATAACCTTGAAATATTTGTTTTGAAAGAACATAGTAGTTCTTTCAGACATAACGTCATGGGACTATTAAATTTTGACTTGTACCTTCTTTAGTTAGTTTAAGTTTGTATAAACATTAATTATTTTGGTTAATGCATCTGGGCCATGGTCAGAATCATGGGAATGCCAAATGTGTTGCCAAGGCGGACATGACTCTTGGGGTGGGGACGTAGAAGGCTGGGAAGTGTCTAAGCAGACACAAAATGGAGTCAGAACAGGATAGCATTGTCTCAGTCACTTTATATTAGCACTGCTTAGCTGAGGAGAACGGGGGTCATGCCTGAGGTAGGAGGATGTTTACATTTGGTTTGGGTTCCAATTTTATTTTACTATACATTACTTTCATTATAGAAAAACTAGTTTTTAAAACCTCTGTATACTTTGACTTAGCAATTCTACATTGAGCTGTTTATTTGATAGCTGTAGTCAGACATGGGCAAGAATAATATGCAAGAACATGGTGTACCTAAGTGCCTATAAATATTCCCAGGGCTAAATGTTAAATATTACAGCCAGGCTGGAGAGATGGCTCAGCAGTTTAGAGCACTGGCTGCTCTTCTAGAAGATTCGCTGGGTTCATGGTGGCTCACAGCCATCTGTAACTCCAGTTCCAGAGGATCCAATGCCCTTTTCTGAACTCCATGGGCACCATACATACATGCAGGCAAAACAACCATAAATACAAAAAAAAATTTTTAATTAAAAAAATATTGCAGCCATAAAATGAAGCTTCATGCTGTCGTTAAGCATATTCATGTTGAGCTGGGAGGTGGTGGCGCACACCTTTAATCCCAGCACTCAGGAGGCAGAGGCAGGCGGATCTCTGTGAGTTTGAGGCCAGCCTGGTCTGTGGAGCAAGATCCAAGACAGGCACCAAAACCACACGGAGAAACCCTGTCTCAGAGAAAAAAAACAAAACAAAACAAAAAACAAGAATATTTATGTTATGTTGCCAGGCAGTGGTAGCGAAAGCCTTTAGTTCCCGAAACCAAGAGGCAGAGGCAGGCAGATCTCTGAATTTGAGGCCAACCTGGTCTACAGAGCAAGTTCCAGGGCAGCCAGGGCTCCACAGAGAAACTCCTATCTCGAAACAAAGAAGCACCCCCCTTTCCCCATCCGCTGCAAAAAAGAATATTCACTTTAAAAGCTGGGCATGACGATGCACACCTTTAATCCCAGTGCTTGGGAGGCAGAGGTAAGCCGATGTTGTGAGTTCTAGTCTATAGTGAGTTCCAAGACAGTCAGAGCTATGTAGAGAGACCCTGTCTCAAAAAAATATAAAGAAATAAATAAATGAAAGAAAAGAAGTCGACGTTGCTACATGCTAACACACAGAGGCACGTGATATCTGAAGTTCTAGACCAGAAGCCCAGCTCTGAGGATCCCAACAAATCAGGTCCAGTGACTTGCCCCAAAGCCAAATGCAAAAAGTAATGGACAAGGGGAATGTGAGTCAGCATCACTATACTGGGAAGACAAGGGGAGCAGCATCCTCAGCTCTGTCTTCTGGGTACTGACATGAGCTCCCAGACTGTAAGAGGAGAGGACAGAAAGCCGGGCCAGAGGTACATCAGCTCTCTCCTCAGTCTTTTTCAGACTATGATCTGCTTGATCACTTTCTCAGGACTGCACAGCAGGCCCTTGTCCTCTGTAAGAGGGCTGCCATGGCTCCAGGGGTGGATTCCACCCTTATCACCAGGTGTTTCTCCATCAGACCTGCTGTTTGTTCCGGGACTCCATGTGACTGCAGAACGGAATGACTTAGAACAAAGAACACAGGAACCAAAGGGAGGCAGAGAAGCCAAAGGCGGTTCTCCCCCTCCCCACCCACCCTTTATCATGATATACTGGAATTTATTGTAGCTATAAACCCAGATCAACATTCAGAACTTGGACAAAAGAACCCATCTTATCAACAGGCTACCGAATGATAACCGCCATTCCCAATAAAACCTCTAAATAACTTGGGATGGAAATTTGCTGAACTGGGTAAGGAATATCCATACAAAACCCTCCAGCCAGAACAGCTGTTCTAAAGCAATGGCAATTCTCCTAGGGTTTTACACTTTCACTGTCCCATTTCTAGTCATTTAAACACCACCATCTCTCTCTCTCTCTCTCTCTCACTCTCTCACACACACACACACACACACACACACACACACACAAAAGAAAAAGAAATGATGGAGTTGAAACTAGAAAAAAATAGTAATTGTATAGAAGTTCACTGAGATATATAGTTTGGGACTGCACAAATATTTGAGTGGCTGTCTTTTCTTTCTTTCTTCTTTTTTTTTCTTTCTTTTTTTTTTTTTTCTAAGACAAGGTTTCTCAGTGTATCTTTGGCTGTTATCCTGGAACTCACTCTGTAGACCAGGCTAGTTTCTACCTCACAGAGATCTGCCTGCCTCTGCCTCCTGAGTGCTGGGATTAAAGGCGTGCGCCATCATCGCCCATTGAATGGCTATCTTAATCCAGTGGTGTGATGGTTTTACTTGTAAGTTCATTGGAACAAAGTAATTCTTAGTTTTGGGCGTTTCCTTGGCTGTCAAGAACAAGGCAATTAGCCGGGCGGTTGCGCACACCTTTAATCCCAGCACTCGGGAAGCAGAGCAGGCAGATCTCTGTGAGTTCGAGGCCAGCCTTGGCTACCAAGTGAGTCCCAGGAAAGGCGCAAAGCTACACAGAGAAACCCTGTCTCGAAAACCAAAAAAAAAAAAAAAAAAGAACAAGGCAATTATACCCTCTTTCAGCTTCTTAATTCAATGCCATACTGGAAGGTCTTGCTGGAAGGAAAAGGGAAAAGAAAATAAGGAGGACTATGGTTTAGAAGGTGGGCTCAATATTTGCTAATAATGTTGTTTATAACATTATTATTATTATTATTATTTTATTATTATTTTTTTGGTTTTTCGAGACAGGGTTTCTTTGTGTAGCTTTGCGCCTTTCCTGGAACTCACTTGGTAGACCAGGCTGGCCTTGAACTCACAGAGATCCGCCTGCCTCTGCCTCCCGGGTGCTGGGATTAAAGGCGTGGGCCACCACCGCCCGGCTGTTTATAACATTATTATGTCCTGAGGAATCTACAAAACATCTTCAGGCATGTATTTTTTTTCTTTTTCCTTTTTTTTTTAAACATAAAAACAGGCTATAATTCAAAAGTCCAAGGTTATTTTAAACAGTAAAATATTTTCTCTGTAGAAAATAGTAAAAATGATAACATTTCCCAATAAGCCCTTTTAAGCCAAATGATAGCTGAATTATACATATAAATATTGATTAGATTCTGGGATATAGAAGAAACCTATCTTCATCTGTTCAGGAAGCTATGTTTTATTTGTGTAAGTGAGATTCCTATTCATCTTCCCCTTCACTGTTTGATTTACGGCAGACATTTTTCTATAGCTAACCCATAATCTAAAGAGATTTTAAGCCTCCCCTCCTGAAAGTATGGCCAGCATTTTTTTCATCAGCTTGATACAGTACAAATTCTTAACCTAATAGTGAAATGTTTCACTAAAGCTTGTCCAGTGATTGGGCAAGCCACAGTCATCCTAGGTTCCCCTCAGGCATATATTTTTTAGTTTACACTGAAATGATGTGGCGATATTTTGTTTGTGAGCTACAGATAAGCTTGCCTGAAGATCAGAGTTTGGAGCTAAACCACTAGTTAGCCATAGAGGCCGGGCAGTGGTGGCACACACCTTTAATCCCAGCACTCGGGAGGCAGAGGCAGACAGATCTCCGTGAGTTCCAGACCACCCTGGGCTACACAAGATGGATCCAATCTAAAAGAGACACAGAGCCGGGCAGTGGTGGCACACACTTTTGGTCCCAGCTCTTGGAATCTCAGGAAGTGATATGGCTGGGTGGAGAGAGGAATATAAAGTGGGAGGAGACAGGAGCTCTTTCTTTTCCAGGCTGAGGAGTTAGTGAGGTGAGAGGAGGTGGCTATGGCTTGCTCTTTTGTCTCTCTGATCTTTCAACATTTACCCCTATATCTGACTCTGGGTTTTTATTATTAAGACCTGCCCTGGCCAGCGGGTTCTTCAACGGGGACCTGAAGGGAGGACTGGCGAATGAGAGGGACAAGAGACACAAAAAATGAGAGCAAGACAGGATGTCTAATCAAGCTCCAGAATTGTATTTCCTCTTCAGGCATATATAGGCAGGAGCAAAGAGGGGTGCAAGCAGGGAGGGGACTTTAATCATGGGTTGTTCAGCCAGCAGCGAATGTTGCTATGGGGATTATCTATCTATTCTTCCCTAACTGCCTAACTGCAGCGCGGTCACCTGGTTTCTGAGAAGAGGTTCTGGTGCTATGGAGACTTAAGCAAGGCCTAGATCTAGAAAAAGAGGAGAGAAGCCCAAATATGGCGGCATGTGTGTCAAGGGTCACTTAGGCTCTCGTCGAAGACCAATTAGGATTCCTGCTACAAAATGATGTATCTGGGATCTTTTCAAAAAGGAGAAAGACAGGGCAGCTCAGTGGCAGATCCCAAGCTTAGCACTTGCAAGGTCTTGTTAAGTATCAAACCCAGAGCCCTCTGCATGCTGGACATAGACTCTCCAAACTGAGCTGTGCTCCAGGACGCATGGACCATGAGCTGGGTATGGTGGCTCATTGCCAACAAAGCCAGCACTTGGGAGGCAGAGACGGGATGATCAGGAGTTCAAGGACGTCTTCAGCTACATAATGAGTCTGAGGCCAGTCTGGGCTATATGAGACTCTTTCTAAAACAACACAAAATGAAATGAAAAACAACGGGCTGGAGAGATGGCTCAGCAGTTAAGAGCACTGGCTGCTCTTCCAGAGGTCCTGAGTTCAATTCCCAGCAACCACAGGGTGGCTTTCAACCATCCATAATGAGAACTGATGTCCTCCTCTGACCTGCAGGCATATATGCAGGCAGAACACTGTGCATAATAAATAAATAAATCTTGAAAAAAAAATGGAAAAGACTGTAGCCTGGGTCCATTCCAAACATGAGTCAAGATGACAAATCCTTCACATCCTGTCCCCAGAAATGCTGCTGGTGGAGCTGCCCTTCAGTATGAGGAGCTAACGGCCAAGTGATGCTTCTGACCACTGACTTTCCCCAGTGGTTGCATTAAACCTTTTTTTTTTTTTTTTTTTTTTTGGTTTTTTCCAGACAGGGTTTCTCTGCATAGCTTTGTGCCTTTCCTGGAGCTCACTTGGTAGCCCAGACTGGCCTCGAACTCACAGAGATCCACCTGGCTCTGCCTCCCGAGTGCTGGGATTAAAGGCGTCGGCCACCACCGCCCGGCTGCATTAAACCTTCTTAATGTGGATTCTGAGATGTTGAAGGTGGTTTGACCACTTGCTAAAGGTGTTCCCCACATCTTACACTAAGGGGTTCTCTCCGTATGAATTCTTTGATGATGAGTCCGGGATTAGCTGAGGAAGAAGGCCTTTACCCATCCCCTGCACTCACAGGGCTTCTCACTGGTGTTGGACGAGGTTTGAACTCCAAGGTTTTGCCACACTCCACACATTCATAGAGCTCCCCCTATAAATCTGCAGTTGAAAGCATTCCCACACTCCATACTTCCTCCTCCATAGGCCCCTTCCTCTGGGTGGATGCTGAAGTGATGGATGAGGACTTTCCTATCTCTAAAGGCTTTCCCACTTGTGGGACTTTCCCCCACGTGGGCACTTCTGTATAAGACAAAAGTGAAAAGATGCGTGGAGACATTTTCACTTTACCGAACTCGTATTGTGTTTCTCCCCAGTGTGAATCCGTTGGTGCTCCTTGAGACGAGACCTGTGGCTCAAGGCTTCCCTAAACTCAAAAGACAATCAAAGGACATCTCTCAAGTAGACGATGCAGCATTGAGTGAGGCCTGCACTCTCACAAAATGTCTCCAGCATTCTCTACATTAGAAAGGTTTCATACTTGCTTATCCAAGCTCACTGAGGCTCTCTTCGTAATAGTCAGACGTTGGAAATATCATAGATGTTTGTAAACCGATGAGTGGATAATGAAGGTGTGGTACATTTACACGATGGAATATTATTCAGCTGTTAAGAAAAATAAAATCATATGGTCAGGCATGGTGGTGTATGCCATTTTTGTTTTGCTTTTTTGTTTTTCGAGACAGGGTTTCTCTGTGTAGCTTTGGAGCCTGTCCTGGAACTCACTCTGTAGCCCAGGCTGGCCTTTAACTCACAGAGATCTGCCTGCCTCTGCCTCCCCAGTGCTGGGATTAAAAGTGTGTGCCACCACTGCCCAGATTAAGAATTATTCGTTTCTAGCCGGGCGGTGGTGGCGTTTGCCTTTAATCCCAGCACTCGGGAGGCAGAGCCAGGAGGATCTCTGTGAGTTCGAGGCCAGCCTGGGCTACCAAGTGAGCTCCAGGAAAGGCGCAAAGCTATGCAGAGAAACCCTGTCTCGAAAAACCAAAAAAAAAAAAAAAAAAAAAAAAAAAGAATTATTCGCTTCTGACAAGATGCCAGGTGTTGCTGAACCTCTATTTACGGGACTAAGAGGAAGCTGCAACCTTTTCTGGGGTTAACGTCTTTTTTATTTTGTTTTCCTTTGTTTGAGACAGAGCCTCACTATTTACCCCTGGCTGTCCTGGAACTCACTATGTAGACCAGGTTGGCTTCAAGTTCACCATTGCCTCTCCAGTGCTGGGATTAAAGGTACACCCTATCTCACCCAGATTAGCTCTAGTTACTGCCTGTTGTAACTTCAGTCCCCTGAGTTTCACTCTGAACTTCCTGGTCTCTATCAGCCCTTTGAAGATTTTGCTTCTGGCCTGGACCCCAGGCATGAGCAGTCAAGCACCTGCTGGTGCTGCTAATAATGGAAACAGTAGCCACTGCTCAGCAGAGTGGGAAAGGTGAGGAATGCTTTAAAAATATTTATTGGCCATTTGTGCTTCTTTTATTGAGAACTGTCTGTTCAGTTCATTTGTTTGTTTATTGACTGGTAAGTATTGTTATTCTGGATATTAACTTCTTGTCTGAAAATATAGCTGGCCAAGATTTTCTCCCATTCCATCAACCTGTCTGCTCACTTTGCTGATGTTTTCCTTCTTTTTTTTTCAGAGCTGAGGACAGAACCCAGGGCCTTGCGCTTCCTAGGCAAGTGCTCTACCACTGAGCTAAATCCCCAACCCCAAGGATTTCTTTTCTTAACTTGGTCTAGAGTCGATCATTTTTTTTTTTTTTTTTTTTTTTTTGCTTATGTTGAACCAACCTTGCATTGTTGGGGTGAAACCAATTTAGTTGTGATCTATGATTGTAGTCATTCATTTTTTCAGCTTGACAGGTTCTAGAATCAGACAGAGTTGAGTAAACCCACCCTTAATACGGCAGCATGTTTTCAGCACGTTTCTATGGAATGCTATCCCAAAGTGAGTGAAAAAAAGAAAGCAAGCTGAGTATCACTATTCACCTTTTTGCTTCCTTACTGTAGCAAACAGTAGCTCCTTGTGAATGAAAGGCAGAGGACGTGGGAAACACACTATGTGTATCTGCTCTCTCTCCCTGAGTTCTCTATTGTTCAACTGGACAGCAGTAATAAAACACAGGTTCAAAAGTAAGAATTTCTTTCAAAGTCAAGAATTTCAATTTCACCTGGCAGGCCAGGTGTGGTGGCTCAGGCACCTGGGAGGTAGAGGCAGGAGGAACAAAAATTCAAGGTCATCCTTGACGACACAGTGGGTTTGAGGCTGCTCTGGGCATATTAGATCCCGCTTGTTTAAAATAATAATAATAATAATAATAATAATAATAATTTCAAGGCGATGACAATGGGTCATTAAACTGAGGTCCTGTGTGTAGGTGTGTGGTTTGGGGCTGTCCCTACAAAGGAAATTCCTTTCTTGGGAAAGGTCTCAGGTTCTTTTGGTTGGAGGGCATCTGAGTTGGGAAGAAGAATTCTGTCATATTGTACTCTGCTGAAAAGATCCTAATCCCTCAGGGTTGAAACAGAGATCTACCTATCCAGTCTGAAGCTGGGAATGGTGAGGAGAGCGCTTGGCAAGAGGAAAGAGAGGTGGGCTTATTTCCACTTTCCCTAGCTCTAGGGGAGCAAGCCACTGGTTTATTGCAGGTTAGTACACGCCCTTAGCCCACAGAAAAGCCAGAAATGATGATAACGCCCTCACGGCATGTGGGTATCAGAGAGGGCAGATGCCGGAGGGACTGGGAGTTTGTCTCGTCTTCTGCTGGTCAAAACGTGTCTTCTGCTCACCACTATGGCATGGTGTCTTCTGGAGGGAAGGGGTGATTTAACAAGTCTCTGTATTTTATAGGTTGTATTCTGAACCAGGAGATAATAACTACAAGGTCAGGAGATGATGTGATGGCTCATCTTGGTTACCAACTTTACTTCATCTGGAATCAACTGAAACCGGAGCTGCTGGACACCCCTGTAAGGAATTTTCTTGATCAGACTATTGAAAGTAGGAAGCCCCCCACTGAATCTGAGCTACACTTGCTGGCGGCAGTCTGGATAAAAGGACGTGGAAGAAAGAGCCTGATGGTGGTGGCACACACCTTTAATCCCAGCACTTAAGAGGCAGAAGCAGGGGATCTCTGTGAGTTCAAGGCCAGCCTGGTCTACAGAGTGAGTTCCAGGACAGCCAGGGCTACATAACAAAGAGATCCTGTCTCAAAAAAAAAAAAAAAAAAAAAAAAAAAAAAACAACCACATACATACATACACACGTATTCTGTTCTATCAGTTCTGTTCCTTTTTACAGAACCCTGACTAATATAAGTAATTGATTTACTGTTTAAGTACTTAAGGAATCACAACGGATTACTTATCTTTTAAAAATAATAATTGTATTTATCCTTTGAGAATTTCATATGTGTGTATAATGCATTTTGATAACAGCTACCTACTGTTTACCCCACTATAACTTCTGGATCCCCCACATCTCTCTCCTGTCTTCACATTTTCTCTCTCTTAATTTTTTTTTTTTTTTTGTTTCCCACTGAGTTCAGTTAGTGCTGCTTGCTGCAGGGTTGGTTTATCCTGCTGGCTTGACCTTGTAGAGGTAACCACAGTCACTGTGAGCTGGTTGGGCAATGGCCATGTCTAGTTTCCAGTCTTTGGACTGGATGGCGGGTTGTCAGGCTGTCAGTCTCTCCAGAATGCAGATAGGTTTTTTTTTTTTTTTTTTTTTTTTTTTTTTTGCCTTTCAAGACAGGGTTTCTCTGTGTAACTTTGGAGCCTGTCCTGGAACTCACTCTGTAGACCAGGCTGGCCTCGAACTCACAGAGATCCGCCTGTCTCTGCCTCCCAAGTGCTGGGATTAAAGGCGTGTGCCACTACCGCCGGCAGTATTTGTTACACTATGCAACCCCTATTAATGTAAGCCAACCTAGTAAATCTCCTTAGTGATTCGTATTCATTCTGTTGGTTCTATTCCTTTAGGGAACCCTAACTAGTACAACTGGACTTTAATTAATTAACTAATTAATTTGTTTGTTTATTGTTTTTTGTTTTTTTGAGACAGGGTCTCACTAACTCTGGCTGTCCTAGAACTCACTCTGTAGACTAGGCTAGCCTCAAACTCACAGAGATCTGCCTGCCTCTGCCTCCCGGTGCTGGAATTAAAGGCATGTTCCACCATAACTGGCTAAATTTACTTTTATTTTGAATTAACTTTAGGTTTACAAAAGAGTTGAAAGAATGGTTTTGGGCATTCTCATGCACTTTTTATCTCACTTCCTCTAGTGCTGATATCTCGCATGATCACCTTGTAGTCATAAAACTGAAGACACCAGCACTAACACAATGTTACGAACTAAATACGGGTGTTTGGAATCTCATCTGTTTCTCTATTGCAGGATCCAATCTGAAGCATTGTGTTGTTATATTTAGTCCTTGTCTCCTGAATCTCCTCTAATCTGTGACAGCGTCTCAATCTTTTCTGGCTAGGCATCTGTGCCAAGATAGCCAATCTGGATTTTTTTTTCTCTTTTAAAGATTTATTTTGTTATTTCTAATTGTGTGTCACTGTGTAGGTCTGTGTGTAGGTATGTGCCTGAGCATGAAGGTCAGAGGCTTTTGATCTCCTAGAACTAAAGTTACAGGTAACTGTGAGCACTTGACATGGGTTCTGGGGGTCAAACTCTGGTCCTCTGCAGGAGTGTATGGTACCATCTTACCAATGAGTCACCTCTCTAGCCCAGTCTGGGTTTCTGATAAGGCTGGAGTTATGGATTTTTTTAATGGTGTTCTTGGTCCTATCAACAGCATATGACATCACTGTAACTTGGTGCTGGTGGGTTGACTGTAACCATTTGATGAAGGTGGTGTCTGCCAACTTTCTCCATTATAAACTTAGCATTTTCCCCTTTTCATATTCCGACCACTAGAAATGAATCCTTAGGTGCAGCCTGTATCAAAGGGGAGAAGGCTTAAGCTTCAGGAGAATTATGGAAAAGTTTGTGGACAAGCACAAAATCCACCACAATAATGAAGAAATATTTCGGGAGGAGTCTCTGAAGTTTGTTAGGATCTTGCCTCTTGGTGTCATTCTCGAATCTTAGCATCATCTGTGGGTTTGCTGGCAGCATTGTTCTAGGGTGCTGAGTGGCGATTTGTCTGTTTGCCTTATCCTTTCTGCACACAGTATTTGGAATTCATCTGTAGCTCAAATGCATCCTTTCCTTACAGCAAGTTTACTTATTCACTTTTGGTACGGACTTATGGGAATTTATTCTGTGGATTATTATCCTGTGAACTACTAACCAATAATTGCTAGTTTTTCATTGCCCAAATTATTCCAGGTTTTAGAATTGGGAAGTCTTTGCAGCTGGCTCTTTCTCCCTGCCTCTCTCTTCCTTACTCCGTTTCTACCTTCTAAGTCTTCCTCCTTTTACAAGATGCACAAGCAGCATTAGCCTCTTCTCTAGCGTGTTCTTGTTCCTTCTCCTGGAGAGGTGTGCTTAGGGAACCGGATCTGAGCGCCCAGGGTGCTCAGTAGCAATGCCTACAACATCCCAGTGAACACACACACACACACACACACACACACACACACACTCGTTCATAGAGCTAATGGGAGGAATAAATAGTTCTCAAAAGCTGGAGAGATAGCTCAGCAGTTGGGAGCACTTCCAGAGGACCCAGGTTCAATTCCCAGCACCCACGTGGCAACTCACAGCTGTCTGTAACTCCAGTTCCAGAGGATCCAGCATCCTCATACAGGCATACATGCAGGCAAAACACCAATGTGCATAAAATAAAAATTTTTAAAAATTAATAATAAAGAGAAAGATCAGGCTTTAGGCAAGCCTGTAGGGAATTTAAAAAAGATGGAGTACAGATGGCCAATAAATACATAGAAAAGTGTTTACCATCACCAGCTATCGGAGAAATACAAATTAAAACCACACTGAGATTTTATCTGACCACAGTCAGTACCACACTGATTAAGAAAACAAATATCACATGTTTTCTCTTATTAGTGGGTCCTAGATTTTATAGAGATAGATAATATTATATATGTACAGACGATAGGCAGGTGGAAGTGAGATTGTCCAGGGGAATGCGGTGGTCTCATGGGAAGGAGAAGGAATGAGAAAAGGTACAGTCTTGAGGGATAGGCAGACATCTCTGAGTACATTATATGCTCATGGGGAGATAGCCCTGTATAACTCAGGTCCATACAATAAAAAACATTTTACAGAGAACCTGCCCCTCCTTATCTACAACAAATGAACTTATTTGTACAACACCAGGATCCACTGGGAAGTAGTTTCCATTCCTAAGGGTGAAATGGATAGTTCATATGACACATGCAATCCCACCCGCAGCAACAGGGCTCTCGTGGTTCTACACCCTCACCAGCTCCTCTTAGATTGGAAATGGCTTGCCCTACCCCAACTTGCTCTTCCCTTTGGCCTGCCCGAGTCACAGAACAATCCACACACTCGACTGTGTCACGTTTCCACTCCAAGTGCTGTATGCTTTCCCTTTTTCTAACATCCTGGTAAGACAGCGGCACTAAACCTGATTCAGCTGGCCGGAGAACTAGCAGCGATCTTGACTGAGGAGAACTCTTCTCTGGGCTTCCTCCTAAACGTTTGCTTTTGTGCAGCCTGCTAGTGCCCTGTTCCTCTCAGCCTCCTTAGCCTAACCAAGTGAATCCAGCAGGATGCTAGGGCACCTAGGCATCTTCGCTAGAGATTTCAGTGACTAAAGACCCCACAGGATAGGCCACCTCATAAAGCTTTTCAGCCAGGTAGCTTGGTGTTCCCTGGTCAGAAGGATGCCAAGCATCGGGCCCCTGTTCACAGGCCCTGCCTTCTAACTCGGCAGGTAGCACGTTCTCATAGTCATTAGAGTCTTCACTTGACTGGTCCTCTGTGTGTGCCACCTCACCGTCCTCACTCTGTGTAGACGGCTGAAATGCCATATAATACACAGAAGACAGGGCCCTCCAGACAGGCTCCCCGTGGTCTGCGTTAGAAGATGTCCCTTCTTCCGAGTCTGCAGCTGGCTTCCACTGGCATCGGATGATGGGACATTTTCATAATCTCGGCAGCACTGAAAAGCCAGCCCGGGCTGATTCTCTTGGATGTCCTCAAGATCCAACCCTGTCATATTCACGTAGTCATTTGAAGCCTGAGATGAGTCGTCTCCGTCCCTGAGTAGATCGCTGCTCTCACTTCCCAGAGCCCACAGACCAGTGTGGGCAGTGGCGGCCACCTCACAGCCTGCGTGCCTTCCTTCAGCCAACTCCAGCTCCTGGGCGTGAAGACCAAGGTGATTTTCAGGAGCGCTTTTGGTAGACGTTCGCGTCTCACCGGCCTCTTCTGCTGTGTGGATATTGACGTAATCGTTGGACTCCCTGGAAGAGATGCTGGAGTTATTTCCAGAGGTTCTGACACTGACGGGATGTGCCGAGGGGGCCAGGTGCCCACACATCTGGGGCACTGCGCCATTGTCATAGATGCCGACCGTGTACTCCACAGCGTTTACGGGAGCTATGTGTATCTGAAGGGAGCCATCTGCTTGGGAGGCCTGTGAAGAAGAAGAGAAAGTGACGGGGTGGGGACAGGAATGGGGACACAGCCCTTCCTCCTCCCTGCGCTGCCTAGCATCACAATCCCTTCACTCCGTCCTCTTAGAGCTAAGCCCCAGGTCAGGGACGCACGCCGCAAGGCGGTGGGTGCCAGGTATGTTGAGGGTCCGAGAGAAGTAGACTCAGTATAAGGAAAGCAAGGCTGGGCCTGTACCTCAGCGGTAGAGTACTTGTGACGCACACACGAAGACCCCAGTCCAGTCCTTAGTACTGCAAAAACGTTCAGGAAAACAGTGGCAGCCGGGCGGTGGCGGCGCACGCCTTTAATCCCAGCACCCGGGAGGCAGAGCCAGGAGGATCTCTGTGAGTTCGAGGCCAGCCTGGGCTACAGAGTGTGTTCCAGGAAAGGCGCAAAGCTACACAGAGAAACCCTGTCTCCAAAAACCAAAACAGCAACAACAACAAAAAAAAAGAAAGAAAAAAAGAAAAAAAAAGAAAAAAAAAGAAAAGAAAGAAAGAAAGAAAGAGAAAAACAGTGGCTGAAGTGAGCCGTTAAATCCAAAAGACTGGCTGTGGTGGAGGGGGAGGAACCAGTGGGAGGCAAGTGGCACACGCCGGAGAAAGCACACTTCACCAATGCACACTGGCAATGCCTGGGCTGAGGATGGAGACTTAGATTCAGCCTGAGGGCGCAAGTCCAGGCCTTGCCACGTTGTGCTGAGGAGTCTGAAAGTCTTCCCTTGGTACCTTCATCTCCTGGTCTCTAAACTGAGGATTGCCACGTTGTCTACGTTAGGAGGGTTTTGTAAGTAGTCAAAGAATTACCAGGTATGATGTGTTCAGAACAGTGCTAGCATAAAACAACAACAAAAACCACTAAAAATGAAGGATACTGGTTTCTAGGACTCCAGAAATTTCGTGAAAAGTTATTTGGACCTTTAATGTGAAATCACCCTCTTTTTTTTTTTTTTTTTTTTTGAGACAAAGTCTTCCTCTATTGCTCACTCAGGCTGGCCTTCAGCTTATGGACAATCCTACGTTAGCCTTCTGAGAGATTTTGCAGGCATAAACCTCCATGCCAAGATACTACTTTTACTTTATTTTACTTTTTGTTGTTGTTTTTTCTTTTCTTTTTTTTTTTCCCCACAGGGTTTCGCTGTATAGCTTTGCGCCTTTTCTGGAACTCACTCGGTAGCCCAGGCTGGGCTCGAACTCACAGAGATCCACCTGGCTCTGCCTCCTGAGTGCTGGGATTAAAGGCGTGCACCACCACTGCCTGACTCAAAATGTGTTTGAAGCACTACAGAAGCTAAGCCAAACAGATGCACAAGTTAAAGACAGATCCCCTCAGGGACCACTCAAGTTTGGCAATAGAGTTTCATTTCCTCTGTCCTTTTTCAGATACTCCAGGAAGTCATAGGCCAATGAACAGGAGGGAGAATAAGCAAAGGCCTTACTGTGACTTGGCTTCCTGGGAACCTAAATTTCAGAGCAACAAGAGCTTCTCCATCTATAGCATCCCCGCTGAGCCAAGAACCATCACTGACTCAGCAATTGACTTCTAGCAAACATATTGACCATGAAAGCCACCACTCTGATGGACCAACCTGCCTTTGAACTTCTTGAGAGCCAACCTCAGAGCCAGATCACGGAGCACACAAAATACTGTTGGTGGTAACCCTCACACTGCTCTTGTAAGCTCAGTGGTTAGTGTCAGCTGTAGGTATTTTGAGTATCCCAAAGTTTCCGTGTTGGAGGCATAGTTCCTATGACACAATGTTGTGAGTGGGGCCTTAAAGAGGTGACTAAGGGGTGGGCGGACCAGTGAGATGACTCAGTCAGTAAAGGTGCCCGCCATCAATTCAATCCTAAATTCACCTAAATTCAATCCCTGGGATCCAGTGACGGAAGAAAATAGCTGACTACCTCAAGTTGTCTGCTGACCTCCATGTGCACACGGTGGCACGTGCACACCCTCACACATGCACACACAAAATAAATGGGTAGGAAACATCGTAATTTTTTTTGAAATAATAATTTTTTAAAAAGATAAATAACATTATTATTACAGAAGTAGACTAGTTTTAGAGGAATGGATTCTATCCCGTGCTGCATGATGCCTTGTGCCAAGTTATGATAGCATGAATGCCTCGTCAAATGCATCCCCTTGACCTTGACTTTCCAGCCTCTAGGATAGCGAGTGAAATACATTTCCACTCATTATCTACTGCCCTGAATGGACCAGCACACTCTCACTGATCAAATGCATTCTATGTCGGCTTCGGAGCTGAATGATTTATGGAAATCTGTGCTGTTCAGGAAAGCTGAAATGCTTTGGCATAGACCCTGGAAGAAATTCCCAGCGGAGAGTTTTACAAGCTGGGAAGATTACTCAGCGGTTAAGAGCACTGGCTGCTCTTTCAGAGTTCCCAGGTTCAGTTCTCAGCATTCACAACCATCTATAACTCTAGTTCCAGGGCATCCAGTCTCTCCTGACCTTCCTGGGCAACAGGACACATATAGTGCTCATGCATACATTCGGGCAAAACAATACAATAAAATAAAGTGTAAACTTTTTTTTAAAGATAGGCTTAAAGTATGGTTTGAGCACTAACCACATTGTTGAAATAGCTATGGCTTCTTGGAGTGACCACTCTGAATGGAGCAACATTTATTTGGATAAACAAATGTCATGTCTTTATTAAAATAGTCACTTTCAGTTCTAACATCACATACGTGAATGCATGTGCCTTTCTTAGAATCCTAAGTGCTGACCCTTCCCTTCCCCCCCTCCTTTGGCATGATATTCCTATGTAGTCTAGGCAGGCCCCAAACTCACAGTGTTCTTCAGTCTAGCCTGGTCAACCTCTCCTTGCTTCCCGAGAGCTACATTTACAGGAATGTGTCACCACACCAGCCGTGAGTTAAACAGTTATTTCTTTTGTCAGTAGGAGGTCCTTCAGGACGGGGGCCAATGACACTCATATAAAAGCAGATCTGAGACCACTCCCCATCCCCCTCCGCCCTCTGTCATTCCCTTGGGACTTTATCTTTTCACTTGGCTCTCACCTCCTGCTCGGGACCGTCAGAATCTCTGGAGAGGAGGCTCTCAGTACTGAAACCACTGGACTGATGTCTCCCTGCAACAACAAAATGGATCCTGAAGACGGTGGGCTTCAGCATGCTTTAGTCCCACTATCACTGCGGGCCGAGGAATGGGGGGTTGCGTGGTGCCTATGAAAACCTGGAATGTCTGGTGTTCTGTGGTTAAGGGGGTCAGAGTTACAGGATGACGCTCTGAGACCTGAACGCATTTTCAGGCATGCCTGTGGAGAGCATGCTTATGATGCTGGCGTCAATGCTTCCCTTGCTTACAATGCTGGCATCGTGGTCTCCTTCACGTCGTCACCACCCATGACATGACTGGCTTTCCTCTGTGGCCTAAAACCAGGAGAAAGCAGACCCCAAGCCCGGCTGACCCCTGCTCTTTCTTCAGAGTCCCCACTGAAGGTGCAGACGATTCAGTGTTGTCCTGCAGCCTGGACACTTGGAGAAGGTTGCTTCTGAGTGGTGAGAGGTGCATCTTGGAGGTGTTAGTTCAGAATGTCAGGACTCCATAGATTTGGACAGTGGTTCACAACCTTCCTAATGCTGCGACCCTTTAATACAGTTCCTCATGCTGTGGGGACCCCCAAACATAACATTATTTTCACTGCTACTTTAATAACTGTGATTTTGCCACTGTTATGAATCATAATATAAATATCTGATATGTGGGATATCTGATATGCTACCCCTGTGAAAGGGTTGGACAACTCCCAAAGGGGTCGTGACCCACAGGTTGTGAACTGGTGGATTAGGAGAAACTTACCCAGATCTACCTGCTGCTGGGGCAAGAAATCATAAATATTTTTGGCTCGCTGTCTGGGTGGAGGCAGAGTCAGCGATGGAGCTACTTGGAAGTAAGGAACTCGCCCTGAAAGGCAATGGGAGAATAGGTCAGAACTCGGAACATGGGGGCTCTCGGGATTAGTAGACCCCAGCCACACTCCCCACCCTCACCAGGTGTCATAGAAGTTATATTTCTAACTCATCCAAAGGACAAGAAATTCAGTGCACAGAGGCAGGACAAGGGCACACGGGCACTAAAGCAATGTCTTCTCAATGTCACTCAGATCTACACTACAGCCACAACTTAGGGCCAGAGTTGGAAAGGATACAGGATACGGGGGTGTGGGGGTGAGGTGGGGGTGGCAGCTTCTCATTAGAAAACGCCCCAGGGTTCCAATGCCAGGCTGGAAGACTGATCCTACAGCATCGTAACTGGAGACAAACTTGGGACTCACGCTTCTTCCGTTTGTTCCAGTTCCTCAGGATGCAGGCGGCCATGATGACCAGGAAGATGGCCAGGAGTGCCACAAAGCCAGGGAAGATGTTGCTGCTCTGGCCTTTCTCTCTAGGAGGAAAACCGGGTGGTCATGCCCCAGCTGGCCATAAGATCTGGGCTTGGGAAATGCTGGAGAAGACATGTCTTTCAGGAGATAGAGCCCCAGTGATACCAGGTAGGCAAAGAGTTAGATGTGAAGACATGGAGGCAAACCACAATTGGATCCCAGCTAATTCCCCCGATGGCCCCTTTGTGGTTAAACATCCTTGAAGCCGAAGTCAAGTTGTTCCTGCTCTATCAGAAACCAAGACACCCAGGTGTTTTTCCATATACGTGCACTCAAAAGACCGATGTTATTATATCGCTTTGCATTATGGTTTTTGACATCTCCACCCTTTGGAGGGATCATGAGAAAAAATGATGTGGCCCACCCTGATGTGGGAAGAGAAGAGGGTCACCTTACTCTGACAAAGCCATCTACCTCATACATGTTCATAAAGCTCCTTTTAAATAGACAGCGCAGTACTCATTGAGCTGTTCCTTGCCTTGGGACATTCACCCCATTCTCTCTGGAGTGCTTGCTTTGCTTGCCTTTGCTAAATAAACTGTGGTTTAAATTGTGTATGTCTCTTGCTTGTATTCTTTCCTTCAAGAAGAGCCTCCTTCTTGAAGGATTTAAACTAGGAGCCAGATAAAGGATGTTGAGGTGGAGGGGATGAAATGGAGCAAGAGTAGTCATATGTGGGACCTGGAGAGATGGCTCAGTGGTTTGTTGCTCTTCTAGGGGCTTGGGGTTCAGTTCTCAGCACCCACTGGTGTCTCACAATTCTCTGTAACTCCAGTTCCAGGGGATTCAGTACCTCTGACCTCTGAGTGTACAGACCCATATGCGCGCGCACGAGCACACACACACACACACACACACACACACACACACACACACACACACACAACTGTATATAACTAAATATAATAAAAAGAAACGAAACAAAGTCAGCTCTGAATGTCAACTTCATGGAGAAGAGCTTTGTACATGGGAAAGGGAGCCATCCCTTTGAACTCCTACCAGGTGCTAGGGGCTTGCATATAAAACTTATTATTCATTCTTCACAGAGCTCCTGTCCTGCCCTTATCTGTGCCTAGGGATCCTGAGACCAGAAAGGAAAAGCAACATGGCCAGGATCTCATAGGTCAGAAGCTGCGGAGACAAAATAAGAGTCTGGGTTGGTTGAGGCTCAGAGATCATTCCTCTTCTACTCTTACTCTGCAAACTTCCAAAGCTAAGCACATCTGGGCCAGCTTCCCCCCCACCCCCACCCCCTTCCTGCTCCTGGGTTTCCTGGCTTGCTGGGAGAGGATTACTCAACTCAAAATCAGGGAGTGGCTCTCTGACGGAGTCCAGCTTACGTGAACTTGAGTAACCCCAAAATGTGGAGCTGGTCTCTAAGCAACCCTAGACAGCTGGGTGAAATTTAACCAACACTAGCTTTGAGCAGTTTTGCAGGTCTCTAGCAGGGCGCAGTCAAGGCTCTGCTTGGGTGTTGAAATGCATCCAGAGGATTGCAACATCAGGCAGCCACACCCACTCTAGCAGGAAGTAGGCAGTGGAAGTCCACCAGGAGCTGACCCTCAAATATAAAAACCAGGTCATACTGGAAAGATTTTTGTCTCTTTGAGTTCTGGGCTTATTGACCCAATTTTCTATTGGCCATTTCTCTTAGGTTGTCCAATAGACATCTCAAACCCAAACTGGGCTCTTGTCCTGCCTCCATATACTGGCTTTTCCTCTAGACTTCCCATTGTAAAGCAGTACAGTCTGAACTCTGGGCACCACTTCTGATTGAATGCTTTTCTCTCTCTCTCTCTCTCTCTCTCTCTCTCTCTCTCTCTCTCTCTCTCTCTCTCTCTCTCTCTCTCTCTTTTCTCAACACAGGGTTTCTCTGTGTAGCTTTGCACCTTTCCTGGATCTCGCTCTGTATCCCAGGCTGGCCTCGAACTCACAAAGATCCGCCTGGCTCTGCCTCCCAAGTGATGGGATTAAAGGCGTGGGCCACCGCCATCTGGCCTGCCTGTTTTTCATGCCCTACTTTCAGTTAATCAGCTTTGCCCTGGCCATGGGCATCTGCTTCAAGCCCAGCCACCTCTTGTTCTTTCATTGCCGCCACTATGGCGTAAGCCAACATGAGTTCCACGTAGACTTCTGCAGTGGTCACCTGCTGCAAGCCGCAAAAATGTACAAAGTAGAATTTCAGCTGATTATGACAAAGCTAATACCTGGAAGAAGCCAAGGGCCTTCCAGATTTCAAGCTGAGGCTCAAGGAGCCTTGGTGATACTTGGCTTTTGATTATTAGCCGTTTCCTGCTATGAGTTTCTTGTGTGCTGTTGTAGCTTTTCCATCATTTATTGACCAGGTCCCCTCTACTAAAGGAATATTTAGATAACCTGTGCTGGTAGCTATGCTCAGCCAGAACCCCAGGTCAAGCCTCCCTGTAATTCTCATCATTGACAGCATCCGGCCAGGTCCATCCCCAGATGGAGGAAGCACCTCATCAGAGATACCTCTGCACTCTCTAAGAACAGACTTAAGTGTTCAGACTACATGTCTGAGAAGGCCTGGCAGATGTGCCAGTTAAGTTTAACTTCCTCCTTTCCCAAATCTTACCTCTAGTTCCAGATCTCCCTTTAACTATCACCAGAGGCATCTAGCTGTACACAGATTGCCTAGCAACTCAGCACACTTTCCCCCACCCTGCAGAAAAAAAATGGCAGATAGCTTGGACAGATAGGAGCCACAGGAAAAAAGAAGGCAGTTTTATTTTCTCCCATTGGCCCATTGACCTAACAACTTAAAGACTTAACATTTTTCTACCAATCATGTTTAAGACTATAGTGGAGCACATAAGATCCCTCTCTTAGATATTACCCGAATTTTGCCTTTAGTTAATTCATTTCACCATTGGTCACTTCCCTTTGGGGTTGTAAATGATATTAACGGTTATTGCCCCTCTATGTGATTCTTATCACCCCTCCGTTTGACCCTGGAAGCCTGGCTTTGCACTGCCAAGGGATGACTGCTTGTTAGTGTACTTATACCGGGGACTCCCAGGGCACTGGAGGAGGGAGAAGAAGATTTGGAAGAATACATAATTGGACTAAGAGCTCTGTGTGCTGAGATTCTATTTCCCGAAAGTAGTCCTTGCCGTTCGTAGTTCTCTCTCCTGAGCCCCTGAGATGTATAATATTAACGCTGGTCGCCTCCCTGGTGGCTCTTCTGGCTTTCACTCTTGACTTCAACATACCATGATCACTGTAAAGAGTAAGTCATACCATTTCTCTCCTCCACTGAGAATCTTCCGCGGCTTTCCATCATACTGGCAATGAATCTCTTACTCAGTGAGGATTTTTTTTGACATAACATGTTCTGGCTTCTCCTGATGAACTTCTGGGTTTACTTCCAAGCCCCTTACCTCTGATGCTGACCACCATGACTTCTTGCTGTTCCTGCCCATACAAAGACTAGTTCTATCTCAGGTCTCCTTCTCCTTCTCTAGGTACTCAGAATGGCCAAGTCCCTCATTTCATTTAAGTCTCGTCTACAGTGTTTGTCGTCTCCTTGGAGAGATCTTCCCTGGTCATACCCATTATTCACAGTTTCCTTAGTGCTGGTCCTTCCTTCAAGCCCTTATGGCTGACTGAGAGTACACAGTACATTTATTGGGTTATCTGTTTGCAATCAAACACTGCCACGGACTGTGAGCTTCAGGAAGTCCTGGACTTGTCTACATTGTTCACTCAGCATCTCAAACAGCACCTCTGATGTATAGTAGAAGCTTAATGAATATTTGTTCAATGAATCGTGAATGAAATAATAAATGAATGAACACAGAAATAGTTTTGAGGATAATACAGTCATTGTGGAAAACAACTTATGGCAGTTATCCCAAAAGTTAAAAATAGAGTCACCATATGCTCTGCTAGTCCCACTGCTAGGTCTATATTCAAAGCAAATGAAAGCTGTGTGCCTGTCCCCCCTTGTTTATTAGAGTTGTTTGTGCTGCCATGCTCACTGCGGCAAAATTCACAATAGCCAAATATGGAATCAACCTGAGTGTCTACCAACAGATGGGTGGATAGAGAGAGTGTGGAATACATAGATAATGGGTACCACTCTTTTTTTTTTTTTTGGTTTTCCAAGACAGGGTTTCTCTGTAGCTTTGGAGCCTGTCCTGGCCTAGCTCTGTAGACCAGGCTGGCCTCAAACTCACAGAGATCCACCTGCCTCTGCCTCCCGAGTGCTGGGATTAAAGGCGTGCGCCACCACCGCCTGGCACCACTCAGTTTTAAAAGGGAAGAAGATCTTGTCATCTGTGACAAGGTGGACGGACCTGGAGCACAGTGTGAAGTGAACAAAGCTAGAAACAGATAGCTACTGCATGATCTCACTTATAAGCAGAATCTAAAAAGATGGAATCACAGAAGCAGAGAGTAGCAGAATGGTGGTCACCAGGGGACCCCAGAGAGGGTCCCAGAGATGTTGGTCAAAGATTAGGTGGAGGGAAGAAATTCAACATGGCGTTACTGAAAATGATGTATTCTTGAACATTGCTTAAAGTGTTACTTGAAGTATCTGCTCATAAAAAAGTATGTCAACTAATACACACGTTTGCTTAGTGCATCTTAGTCATCTACAATGTATACATACTTCAAAGCAACATGCTAAACATAATATAAACATATAGATTTTATTTTCTAATTACAAAGTGAAAAAGAAAAAAACCAACAAAACAAAAAAAAAATCAACTTAGAAAGAAAGTTTTAGGAGTCAGTGAGCATCGAGGCAGTGGTGGTGCATGCCTTTAATCCCAGCACTCGGGAGGCAGAGCCAGGCGGATCTCTGTGAGTTCCAGGCCAGCCTGGTCTACAGAGCGAGATCCAGCAAAGGCACCAAAACTACACAGAGAAACCCTGTCTCAAAAAACAACAAAAAGCAAAAAGAAAGGAAGAGAGAAAGAAAGAAAGAAAGAAAGAAAGAAAAAAGAAAAAGAAAAGGAAAAAAAAGGAGTCAGTGGGCAAAGGCACCCGCTGGCAGCCTGGCTCTCTGAGTTTGTTCCCTGAGACCCACATGGCAAAAAGAGAACCAAGGGGCTGGAGAGATGGCTCAGTGGTTAAGAGCATTGATTGCTCTTCCAGAGGTCCTGAGTTCAATTCCCAGCAACCTCATGGTGGCTCAGAACCATCTGTAATGGGATCAGATTCCTTATTCTGGTGTATATATAAAATATATGAACAAATAAATCTTAAAATAATAATAAAAAAGAACCAAGGGGGAAAAAAAGAACCAATTCCTGCAAATTGCCCTCTGACCTCTCAACCTTTCTACCACCACCACCCCCAACAAAAATGTAAAAAAAAAAAAAAAAAAAAAGGAATAGTTTTGGGAGGGTGTTCAGGCTTCAACAGCGAATATGAACTTATTCCTTTTCAGCACCCATGGTTTACCTTCAAGGGACATGGATTTACTCTGGGAATAACATTGAAATTTCCTAAAACTACAGCAATCCAAACAACACACTTTCATTGGGTTTTACTTTGATCAGGGCACTGAAATTCACGCCCACTGAAGTCCTAACACCCAATAGACTTGTTTGTCTGAGATTGAGACCTTCAGAGGCGAATTTACGTCCAGGATTAGTTCTGTAAGATCTTATGTCCTAAAACTTTATGACTTCTACCACTACATTTCTCACCCATGACAAGGTTTTAGGATCTAAAAACTCATTGCCAGAGAATTAGGGCTTTTGTATCTATCATAGTGGGACAAGAGATTAGAAAGATTGAGGTCAGGGCTTCTGAGAGGAAGGAAATCCAATCAGAAAATCAACTCTCAGTCCTCCCCCCTCCAATCTCCATTCTTCCCCTTCCCCCCCAGCATCTTTGAGCAAATGACTGTCAGCTCCAAGTTTTCCAGTGCTAGTGGACCCAGACCTGGGTTGTAGCTGTGACGGCATTACCAGGTTAGACCATTCCTGCATGGGATCAGAAGACAGTGGCGTTCACTTCCCCAAAGTACTCACCCTTCCAGGCTGCCCAGAGTCCCCTGCAAAGTGCTGGTCCCCCAATTCCTTCTTGTGACATCTGGTGAGGCTGGGGTGGTATACATCCCTGGAACCTCTGAGGGACTCTTCAGCTTCTAAGGCTTCTCGCTGTCAGAATTGACTAGCCAGTATGGCTGCCCTTTTCCTGGCTTTCTAAGATGCTGATTCGTAGGAAAAAAGTCAAATTGGTATGTATTTTGCATACAACCACCTTTAAAAAAAAAAGTAGATAATATAAGAATGACATAAAATTCTCCAAATCTCTTTGTTTCCCTAAATGTATCACTTTTTGCTCTTGAAATTTCTTATTTATTTAGACAGGGTTGCATGTATCTCAGACTAGTCTGGGACATGTAGGATTTCATGTATCTCAGGGTATCTTAGAACTCTTTATGTAGCCAGGACATATAGCTGAAGATGACCTTGACCTTCTGATCCTTCTGCCTCTGCTTCCTTCCTGGTGGGAGGTACGGGTCTGTGCCACCACACTTTGTAGGCTAGTGCTGAGGTGGGACTCTGGGGCCGTGCGCACCTTGGGCAAGCACTCTGTCAGCGTAGCTTCCCAGACATTCTCCTAGATGGTATTCGCCAAAGTTCTCGACACGAAGAAAGGTTTGGTTTGTTTGTCTTTCTGAAGATTTAATCTTCTGCTCTAGAACTTTCTCCCAGCTGACTCCCTTTTTTGGGCTGGTGCGAGGGCTCCTCAGGTCCAGCTGGTGCTTGCTGCCAGCCTGCTGACCCAAGGTTGCCCCATCACCACCTTCAGGGTGGAAGGAGGGAACCGGTTCCCGCAAGCTGTCCTCTGATCTCTCTCTCTCTCTCTCTCTCTCTCTCTCTCTCTCTCTCTCTCTCTCTCTCTCTCTCTCTCTCTCTCTCTCTCTCTCTCACACACACACACACACACACATACACACACACACACACACTATAAATAAGTGTACTATTACTACTACTAACAACAACAACAACAATAAAACCCAGTCCTCCGTACCTTCACCTGAAATTCCAGGCTGAGTTGGTACAAGGTTCAGAAGCATCAGGTCTGGTTTACTGGAGGTGGCCCCAGTGCCCACTGAAGAAAGCGAGCTGTCTCTCACCCAGGTATTGATGTTCACAACGTGAAGCGGCTGGGGTGGCTCTCTGGTTCCTGCCTGTTGGTGGAAACATGAAAGGTACAGGGGGAAAAAAACTGCCCAGAGGCCCAGAGGATCTGTGAGAAACTCTTTTTCCTCCAACCCCCAGAGCAGAGTGAAAACAGCCAAACCCACTCCGGCAGAATGGAAAGAGCCTCTGACAGGAAGCACCTCCGCCAGCGTGCTAACGAGGCACGGGGCACAGGAAATGCTCGGCTCTCCACCGGCTCATGAACCCCATTTTCAACCCTGCTCTTCCCACAGGCACTCTGGCATCTGGGGTACACGTGGTTAAAGGGGGTCCGGGAGTGAGAGACTTGATTGTTCACCCTGGTGTTCTAAGTGTTATAAGCCTCTGGGGTCCAAAGGTGGAGGTTTAGAGTAATTTGTGTGTTATTTTTACTTACTTATTCTTATTTATTTAGTGTGTCCGCACCCACGGGTGAGGTCAGAGGACACTTGGAGGAGTCTGTTCTCTCCTACTATGTGGGTCTCAGGAATCAAACTCAGGCCATCAGAGTTAGCAGCCAGTGACTTTATCCAGTGAACCATCTTGTTGACCCTTCTTCTTTGGTTCTGAGGCAAACCTCACTTCTTAGCCTAAGTTGGCTGAATTCATGGCACCCTCCTATCTTGATGACCCTGGTGGTGGGGTTACAAGTGTAGGCCAGACTCAGGGCTCAGAATGGTTCCTTTCTTTCTTCTTTTTTGTGTTTTTTGTTTGTTTGTTTGGTTTTGTTTTTTTGAGACAGGGTTTCTGTGTAGCCCTGGTTGTCCTGGAACTCATTCAGTAGACCAGGCTGGCCCTGAACTCAGACTCACTTGCCTCTGTCTCCCAAGTGCTGAGATTAAAGGTGAGTGCCACCACCACCCAACTGTCTTTTCTTTTTTTCCCTTTCCCTTTCCTTCCCTCCTTCCTTCCCTCCCTCCCTCCCTCCCTTTCCTCACTTCCCTTCCCTTTCCTTCCCTTCTCTTCCATTCCCTTCCCCTCCCTCCCTCTTTCTTTCTTTCTTTCTTTCTTTCTTTCTTTCTTTCTTTCTTTCTTTCTTTCTTTCTTTCTTTCTTCCTTCCTTCTTTCTTTCTTCTTCTTCTTTCTTTCTTCCTTCCTTCCTTCCTTTTTGAAACATGGTTTCTCTACATATCCCTGGCTGTTCTGTTCACTTATGTAGACCAGGCTGGTCTTGAATTCACAGAGATCCTCCAGCCTCTGCCCCCCCACCCCCCAGTGCTGGGATTAAAAAAGAGCGTCACCATGCCTGGCTTTAGAATGGTTCTCAGCATTCTAAACATAGTCTAAACAGCACTAGAAGTAGTTGTTTAGAGAGCAGTGCAGATCTGGCACCTGCTTGTGGTTCAGTGGGTGGACAGGCTTTATAAATAGATCCTCTGCAGGTGATAGTGCCCGAAGCAGTCTGCGTTTCACACTTTGAGAGCCTCTGTTCCGGTGTCGGGGTGGGAATAGAACTGAGCCTGGGTTGCAGGGCCTCTGGAGGCTGCTGTTTCTTTCTCAGGACTCAGCACTTCTGGGGAGGGGCCGTCTGCTCTTGGCTTGGCTCTTCTGTACTCCAGTACCAAGCCTGAGTAGCCTCCAATTTGAGGTGCCCGTGGGTTCCTCTCCAGCACTGACCTGAAGGGCCCGAGCTTAGGAGAATGTTCCAAGTCTGGTTCTCATTCCCCTTCTTTTGGGCTCCACCTATGTCCAGAAGAGTGTACAGAGCACACGGAGAGCCTCCTGACTATGCTTTTCAGACCAGGTGGAGCTCCAGGAAAATGAAAGGGGGGACATCAGTACCTTTGTTACCTGGCCTCTCCCTGACGTCTTTCCAATGGACATTGGAGTCCTTGGCTTCCAGAGCCCAGACAAGCCCTGCTTGTTCTGGCTCTTCCAGGGTCCCAGGGGCTGCAGACTGGTCCTGTAAACTGCAGGACACCCTACCATGCCAGGCTCTCACCACCTTCCCTCTGGGGAGCCTGCTTATCTGGAAACAGATGGCTTGATGGCTCTTGGCTCCAGGGCTGGAACCTAAGTCTCCGTATAACATTTCTTTTAGGTTTGAATAAAAACTAGGATTCCTCGGCTGGGTGGCGGCGGCGGCGGCGGCGGCGGCGGCGGCGGCGGCGGCGGCGGCGCACGCCTTTAATCCCAGCACTCAGGAGGTAGAGCCAGGAGGATCTCTGTGAGTTCGAGGCCAGCCTGGGCTACAGAGTGAGTTCCAGGAAAGGCGCAAAGCTACACAGAGAAACCCTGTCTCAAAAAACCAAAAAAACAAAACAAAACTAAGATTCCTCACTAGATCCCTTGCACTAGAGGACTGGCCAGGCTGCCCTTGTGAGCCATTGAGACTATGGAGAATGCTGTGTGAGCTGCAACGTGAATGGGGCCTCAAGGGAAGCCAGGTGGAACTGACCTCAGAACCCTGACCGATGATAGATAAAAAAGTATTTCCCTCTGTGTGTAATCACCTCTCTCTCTCTCTCTCTCTCTCTCTCTCTCTCTCTCTCTCTCTCTCTCTCTCTCTCTCTCTCTCTCTCTCCTTTTACAAGACAGGGTTTCTCCGTGTAGTTTTGGTGCCTGTCCTGAATCTCACTCTGTAGACCAGGCTGGCCTCGAACTCACGGAGATCCGCCTGCCTCTGCCTCCCGAGTGCTGGGTTTAAAGGCGTGCTTCAGCTCTACTCAGCCATGTAATCATCTTTTTTGTTTGCCCAGCTTGCTGCGGCCAGACCAGCTTTCCCTCCTGGTGTCCCAGGCTGCTACCGTGCCTGAGGGAAACAACGTCAGAGGGATTCTCTTCTTTGGCTGCTGGCTCCGGCCCCTCTACTATCCTGTTCTCCTTTCCTTCCACAAGTCAAATCTGGCTAATAAATTAATATAAGAAGGTGGGGAATACTTTCTCAGAGTAGGGGGAGAAAACCACTTATTTCTGAGAAGCAAGGTGGTGCATGTTTTATTTTATTTTATTTTTTTTGTTTTTCGAGACAGGGTTTCTCTGTGTAGCTTTGCGCCTTTCCTGGAACTCACTTGGTAGCCCAGGCTGGCCTCGAACTCACAGAGATCCGCCTGCCTCTGCCTCCCGAGTGCTGGGATTAAAGGCGTGTGCCACCACCGCCCGGCGCTGGTGGTGCATGTTTTAAACCGGATTCTTTTAGTGTTTTTTGAAACCTCTCAAAATCATTTTAGGAGTGGAGTGTGACATACGACTATAAACTGTTAGGACTGTTTTTGTTCATGCTAAGTTTTTTAGGCAGGGTCTTGTTAAGTAACCCAAATTGGCTTTGAACTCTCAACCTTCTTGCCTTAGGGTCCTGAGTGCTGGGATTATATGCATGTGCTGCCATGAGAGGTTTAGACTGGCTTGAAATACTCAATTTATATACATATTGGTGGGCAAAGACCTTTTTTTGTTTGTTTGTTTGTTTTGTTTTTGAGACAGGATTTCTCTGTGTAACAGTCCTGGCTGTTCTGGAATTTCGTAGACCAGGATGGCCTCGAACTCCCAGAGATCCACCTACCCCTGCCTCCCAAGTGCTGGAATTAGAGGCGTGGGCCATCACCGCCGGACTTGAGCCACGACTCTCGATGAAGACGGAGAGCTGCAGGCTATGCTGTGAAGGCCTCTACTGCCGGAATTTTTTCAGAAGTCCTCTCTGGGAAGACACAGATTCTAGTTGAAAATCACCTGGGGTCAGATTCTAGCCAGCTTCTCTTTTTGTGGTATGTCCTTAGGTGTCAACTGGCAACAGTAAAAGTTCTTACACAACATTGTTGTAAAAGTTAATTGGACCACTAATGAAAACTGTCTGGCTCCGTCCTTCACACACACACACACACACACACACACACACACACACACACACACACACGAGCTCATTAACGGGAGCCTGCTCTGCTGTTACAGTGGCATTAATCTTGTTCTCTTGTATTTAAAGAGCCACCTCCATCGGCCTCCACCCTCAGTGTTACTTTACTTCTTGAACACAGGGCATATTCCTGTCGTCATTCTTGTGAGGCCGAGGCAGGAGGATCGAGAGTTTGAGGCCAAACTGGGCTCTATTGCAAACAAAACATCCACAACTCCCCCACCCCATACTTTTGAGGCATCGCTCATGGGGGGGGGGGGAACGACCCACTCTTTTTAGGTCCTCCCTTGGCATGGTGGCGGCTCCGGATGGCTACTTCCTTCTGGGTGCATGTGTTACGCACAGACCCTATTCAATCTCATTTTGTACAACGGGTGCCCAAGTATCTTCATTTTATCAGCATTTTCTTTGATTCTGTAAAATTCCAGTACAGTCCGCTCTGAAGCTCTGTGCTAGTCCTTTCTGGGTGGTAGGCCTTGAGAAAACTGTTTCTTTCTTCTCTGAACACTCTCTGCTCAGATTGCTACAACCATCAAATGTTATTTTTAGAAAAAAAATTTGATAATAACGATTTCTTTTCTTTTTCTTTTTTAATAAAAGGAAAATGTGGCCCAAGAGTTACCACCTCTGTGAGCTTTCCCTCTAGAGACCTGGGCATCTTTCTGTGTCTCCACGGCTCTGTGTGTGACATGGTCTCGTGCATGTTGTGGGGACTCCTGCCTTTGATGTGGGGCTGTCTCCCTGAGTGGTCTCTGAGGCCCTGGGGACAGGCGAGTGGACCCTCTGCTCTCAGAGCACAGAGTCGCCTCGCAGAGCTCACTGGGCCTCTCTCAGGTTTTCTCCAGGGTTTCTTGCCGCCCAGTTTGTGCCCCACAGTGATGGGTGAGACACTTCTCAGTGCTTTTCATTCGTCCGGCGGGCACTCTTCTTTCTACCAAGGGACAAGGGCAGTGCGGCCCTCACAGGAAGGAAGCCCGGGCTCTTGTGGCTGGCCTTTGCCCCACAAAGGTGTTAAGAGTAGCTCTTATATTTCTGGAAAAAAAAAAAAAATGTCCCAATGGCCTTGTTTGAAAGGGTGAAAAACAACCCAGACCAGACTTCCTTTTTTGGAAGTTTTGGGGCTGGGACGGTCTTAGATGTCAAGACATCTCTCTGTGGAGGCATCCCTTCCCCCTTGGTTGCTCGATCCCTCAGGCCTTTCCAGTACAGACATGTCTCAAAGAGAACAAAGGCAGCAAATACCTTCCTTTTGAGCTAAAGATGTGAGGAACCAGAACAGCCCCCTCCCTTCTCGGTTCCCCACCTCCTCTCCACCCAGAACCTTTGAGCAGCTTGAGGAACTTTCAGAAGTGAGGACTGAGGCCAGGCTGGGGGCGGTCCCTGCACACTCACAAAGACTTGGACCCTGAGGGGGAGGCGGCTGGTATTGCCAACAGATAAGAAAGTTCCAAGGACAGACCAGGGCTCTGTCTTCTTGATTCTTCTGGAATTTTCTATCTAGCAGCCTCTACCCTACCAGCCTGAGAGCCACAGGACAATGGTGATGAGGTGTGTCTGGAGGAGGGATGCACTGCTAAGAACAACCCAATTTTCCTTGGCCCCCCAGTTCACAAGTGGCCGGTGACCCTCCTGTAAGAGGACAAGTAGACAACTGCTGACCCCTGGGCCCTGGCAGGAAAGGGTGGCACCCGGCACAGGAAACTACCGTGGTAGTCCCAGGAGGCATCAGATGGCTGCATCAGGTTTCAGGGGAGGTGAGCGGCCACAACACCTGTTTGTGGCCCAGATGGTAACTGTGACAGTGAGAGCTAGAGGATGGAAGGTGTCGGTCAAGGCTGTCTTCTTTTTTCATGACAGGGTTCCTTTGTGGAGCCCTGGAACTCACTCTATAGACCAGGCTGGCCTCGAACTCACAGAGATCCACCTGCCTCTGCCTCCAGAGTGCTGGGATTAAAGGTGTGTGCCACCGCTGCCCGGATAGACTGTTTGCTTTGTGCCTCTTGGAGATGAGTAGAAAACTCCCAGCAATAACTGAAGGAACCAGTATTGGGTCAAGACCCCCAAGACCAAGTTCTCAGTACAAAGGAGATTTATTTGCTGCGGGGACAGAGGGCGGGGAATAAGAGACAAAGACAGGAGACAGAGGATGAGGGAGACAGAGAAGGGAACAAGGGACAGGGGCAGGGATGTTTGGGGGGGGCAGGATGGGATGACCACTCTAATGAAGGACTACCACTGGATAGAGAGGAGACAGATGTGGTCCACAGGCACATGGTGGTTTATTAAAGTAAAAGGGGGAACCCCATGTTAGGATGAGGTGCTTCATTTTTTTCTTATAATTTATTTAACTTTATTTTATGTGCATTGGTGTGCAAGTTCCCCTGGAACTGGAGTTATAGACAGTTGTGAGCGGCCATTCAGGTGCTGGGAATTGAACCCCGGGTCCTCTGGAAGAGCAGCCAGTGCTCTTAACCTCTGAGCCATTGAAGCACTCCCGAGGTGCTTCATTTTAATTGGGCATGTTAATTAGGTGAGCCAAAGGGGACTTTTGATCGCTGGACTTCAACAGTTCGATAGCTGGACCTCAGTAGTCAGCCTCAGGAAGAGGAATTGTCCAAATAAGGGACTAGACCTTGGGGGCTAGCTTTAGGAACATGATTTAATGTTTTTTTTTAGCAAGGCAGAGGGAATAGGCGGAGGGCAAGTGTAGCTGGAGGGCTTCTCTCCAGGTTCCCCAAGCCCTGCAGTCCCACAATCCATTTATAAAATAATCACTCAGACGCTTATATCACTTATAAACTGTATGGCCGTGGCAGGCTTCCTGCTAACTGTTCTTTTATCTTAAATTAACCCATTTTTATAAATCTATACCTTGCCACGTGGCTGGTGGCTTACCGGCGTCTTTACAGGTTGCCTCTCCTGGCGGTGGCTGCAGTGTCTCTCCTCCTTCTTCCTGTTTCCCCAATTCTCCTCTCTCTTTGTCCCGCCTATATTTCCTGCCTGGTCACTGGCCATCAGTGTTTTATTTATATAGAGTGATATCCACAGCAGGCAAGGCCTGCCAGAGCCATGTTGCCATGTTTTGGCTGGCTAGAGTCCCTTCAATAGCCATTGTTCGTTTCATTGACTGGATGCCCCAAACACACGAGGGTGGCACTTTCTTCTCACTATTTTGTGTGCCATAGGACAATGGCATGGCAATGGGGCCTGGATCTTTTGGTACTCTTAGGAGGTTAGGTCACCCAAGGTATAGCTTTCCATTGTCTTCTAGATCACAGCCGTATGACAGACCGTGGGACCCCTTTAAACTATAGGGAGTAGCTCGTCACACCCTCTGTTAAGATCCTCCAGTGAATTTTCATTGCACGAAAGCCTCCAGGTTCTGAATTCGTCATTTTCACTTTCCCACTGAGTCACTCGATTCAATCTGTGCTCTCCTTGCAGGCCCCCAAACGAGTGAGATCTGCTTCAGGGCTGACCCTTTAAGGCGCATACTCACCCAGCTCACTTTAACTACCTCTGGATTAGGGGGCCAGGTTGGAGAGATGGCTTAGTGGTTAAGAGCACTAGCTGCACTTCCAGAGGACCTGGGTTCAATTCCCGGCACCTACACCACAGTTCATAACTGTCTGTAACTCCAGTTCCAGGAGATTCAGCATCTTCACACAGATACACGTGTGTGACACACACACACACACACACACACACACACACACACACACAGGCAAAACACCAGAACACATAATATAAAAATAAATAAACAATTGTCTCTGTCACAATGGCGTTCCTTGACTATTCTGTTCACCCATCTTGTGCTCACCTTACTTTCTACCCTGGCCCTAATCATCCCTTGACATGCTTCATATTTGCTTTGTCTCTCTCATGGAGACTAAATTCAAAGGGGTGGGTTGCTTTGCTTAATGCTTCCGCTTCAACTTCAGTGGACACATGTCTGGCGTGATCAATACTGCACTTGTTTACTGAATGAGTGGACGAATATCCAAGGACAGGGGACAAGGGTACCATATCCTCTCACAGATCTTGCTGGGCCCAAGCTTGGTCAGTGCCTGAGTTGATTTAGAAAAGCAGTCTCACACTTCAGGGACGTGGAGCATTTGTCTTTGATACGGATACAGGTGGCGGGGCCGTGAGGGGAAGCCTGCTGGCACATGTCCCGGTATGCGGTAATGTTCAAAGCACACAATTACGCTGCATTCCAGGGAGATAAAACAGAGGAAGAGAAATTCCGTTCAGGCTCCGATAGTTGTTAATAACAGCTAAAGACTAGAGGAGGAATCGAGCGACTGTCAGGGTTGGGAAGACCCTAAAGTCACCCAGCAAGAGGGCAGCAGGGTCAGGATCTGGCACAGGCTTTTTTAATTCCCGGGCCAGGCTCTCCACCTTGCCTCACGTGGCGGCACCCCATGTCTGTTGAATTTCCAACATTCCAGTGGGTTACAACTCTGGGTTTCCAAAGACTGCTCTTTCTACATCAAATTCCAAAACACTTTTCCAGTCTTCTATACAATCAGCTAGATGATAATACTATCAACAGTCTGGGCTCCAATCACCAAGTTTTATTAGATTCTATTTGTGCATATGTTTGTTAAAAAAAAGGGGGGGCAGGGATACTCGAGGTGTCTAAATTGGGCTCGTGTCTTCAAACATGCAGCACTGTATATACATATACATACATAGTGTGTGTGTGTGTGTGTGGGGGGTGATCCTGTGTGCATATGGAGCTATGCAGGCCAGAGGTCACTCTTGGATGATGTTCTCCGCAGTCATCCACCTGGTTCTTTGAGAGAGGGTCTCTTAGTATCTGGTGCTCACTAGGTAGGCGTGGCTGGCTGGCAGGCCAGTGAGTCCCAGTGTTCTGCCTGTCTCTATCCCCTCAGCATTGGGATTACAAGAGCACATCACTGTGGCTGGCTGTTTCACGTGGCCTCTGGGGCTAGAACTCGGGCCTTCTTGCTTCCATGGCGGACACTTTCCCGACTGAGCTATCTCCTCAGGCATGTTTAATTTTTGTTGTTATTGTGGAGGTAGAACCTGAATTTTAGAGTTGGCAGAGACCTTCTGGATAAGCTAGTTCAATGTTTTTTAAAAACTTTGTTCAGTTTAGCTTATGTGCACGTGTGTATGCCTGATATCTATATATCTATATCTCTATATCTATATCTATCTTTTCTAGGGCCGGGGAAGTGGTGCTACCCCGGGAGGAATTGCTGAAGACAGTCTTACAAGCGAAGTCAAGCTTTGTTGCCAGCAGGCTCCACATCAGGATTCAGAGCTAGAAAGCACCAGTTTCCAGGATGAACGTTTCTTGGTCTACACACATTTCTTTTTGTTGTTGTTGTTGTTGTTATTTTTGTTTTTTTGAGATAGGGTCTCTCGACATAGCCCTGCCTATTTTGGAACTCACTCTGTAAACCAGGCTGACCTTGAACTCAGAGATCCAGTACCTCTGCCTCCCAATGTTGGGATTAAAGGCGTGAGCCACCATGTCCATGACTTAGGTTCACACTGAAGGCAAGCAGAAGCTGGCGACACCACACAGAGATAGAGACATATTTATTTTATTTACAGTAAAGTTGCAAAATCATTTGCCTATGAAGGATTTGCCATTCCCCCTCTCCTTCCTGCTTGAAGGGACAAGGTCAGGTCTTAACAGATGCAAGGCAGGAGCTGGTGCCGCTGTGTCTTATCTGATGGGTTATCTATGGACCTGCCAGCTCCTTGGCCATGTGTATGCTTGGGAGGGATCAGGCTGACTTGGTAGAGCTTTAAACAACTCAGTGACCACACAGAGAGGACATGTAACCAAGAGAGGGGACCTTATAAAACATTGAAGATGGAGATCAAAATAATTATTTCCTAAAACTGGAATTAAAGAAGGTAAGCATACTCTCTATCTGTCTTTTTCTTTCCTTTTTTTTTTTTTTTTGACACAGGGTCTGTGTAGCCCTGGCTATCTTGGAACTCACTCTATAGACCAGGCTGGCCTCGAACTCAGAGACCTGCCTGCCTCTGCCTCCCGAGTGCTGGGATTAAAGGCATGAGCCACCACCCAGCTGAGCATGCTCTCTTTCATGTTCATCTGGGCCCAAGGAACCCAACCGGCCTTCATGTCCCATTGAACCAATGTCTTAAGACACAGCAGTCTTAGCCAGACACCTTTCCTTACCACATGCTGGATCAGGTGGTTGTGTTTTTAAGATCCAGTTCTTAGGCAGGCAGTAGTGGTGCATATCTTTAATCCTAGCACTCAAGAGAAAGAGACAGGTGGATCTCTGTGAGTTTGAGCCAGCCTGGTCTACAGAGTGAGTTCCAGGACAGCCAGGGCTACATAGAGAAACCCTATCTCAAAAAACAAACAAACAAACAGAAAACAAACCAAAAAAACCAAAAAAAAAAAAAAAAAAAAAAACAACAAACCAAAACAAAAACAAAACACAACAAAAAACAAAAACAAAAAATCTGATGTCTTAAGAGAGGCACAGAGAGAGTCCCAATAAGGGATGGGAAAGTAAAAGGAAAAATATGGGGTCATGCTTCAGAAAGGATGTTATGGGTGTGTGGACATCCTTTTTAGCAAGGGCATTTAGAAGGGCACTTACAATGGGGGAGAAAAGCAAGTGACTGCTTTATGGCTTCTGTTCTCAAATAAGGCCCCAAGTCCTTTAAAGTTACTTTAATTACTTCCCTAGCCTCCATTTTAAAGAAACTATGTGGGCCATGTGTCCATGCCTATGGAGAGCAATCTGGGACAGGCAAGACCGCTGGGGATAATGCTTAGGCTGAGGGCTGGCGAGATGGCCCAGTGGTTAAGAACACTTGCTGCTCCCAGCACGTACATGGAGGCTCCCAGGCATCTGTAAGTCCAGTTCCAAGGGATCCAAAGACATCATCTGGCCTCCTTGGGCACCAGGCATGAGGAGCACAGATGTACATGCAGGCGAAACACCCATACACATCAAAAATTGTTTTCTTTAAGACAGCCTGCAAGTCTTCCATCCAGGCTGGTCCCTTCAGAATCATCCCAGAGAGACCACCAGGGAACACTGGCTGTCCTTCACCAACACACTTTACTAAGGAACCCTGGACAAGAGACAGGGCTCTTTTCTAGAGGGGGTGACTTAAAAGGGAGCAGGGAACTTGGTTGTATACCTGGGTGTGAGCTACAAGGAGTCATCTGAGAGATATGGCAGCCCAGAAGGTAAATGGCCTACCTTCTTTGATCAGAGATTGGAGTCTAACACAGTCATGACGCCAAAATGTAATGAATGGAACATTAAAAACAAAGGGAAGAGGAGGTGGACGGCGGAGAATGTCTCCAGGAAAAGCAGTTACTCTAAGGGGGACTAACTTTGTCAAAAGGCATTTTAAGAAAGGAGGGGAGAAGGTGAGGAGGAGGGGACGAAGGAGGAGAAGAAGGAGGACCTAAGCCGGGAGTCCTCTTGCTCATCCTTCCCAAGGCCTCAGTTTTTCAGGACCTGGATCATGAACTCTACCCAACTCCAGCCGTAGAGTGTACACAAAAGCCGGCTCTCCTAGGGAATGAGGCTGGTCCCCAGGGCTGTGGGCCCCTGAAGGAAGCACGTCATGGGAAGGAACATGCTTGGGCCCTGGTTTTGCTCTAAAGGTGGTGAAGGTAAAAACCCTTCTCAGCCCTGGCAGCCCCAGCGGTGAGACCCGAAAGACACATGGAAGATGGCACGTTACAAGTGGGCATGGGTTTTTATTCTCAGTGCATGGCATTGGTTTCTGCTCATCAGCAAAAAGCTTTATTGGTTCCAACAAATGACCCCTTTTCAAACTCTTCTTCCCGTATCAGTGGGCCGACACATTTGCATTACAGATTTGTCAGTTTATAGCATCCCCCACAAGAACCATATAAATACATGCGAAACATTATACAGAGAGCTTAAATAATATCAAATGCAAATACAGATGGGGTGCACTGTTAAGCTGAACTGCAAACTATGGCAATACACACTAGGATATACATTGCTTTGATATCATCATGTCTGTCATGCAGACTACAACAGTCAGTTTTCTGTTTGTTTTTTTCTTTTTCTTTTGTACAAAAATAACCAGTGCTCATTATACTAGTTACTGCGAAGAAACTCAAAATTCCTATCTGCATGCCGATTAGAAAAGATGGCATAGATCAACTTGTTGGCACATATATATGGCATATTTACATATGGCATATATACACATGGGGAGAAAACACGAACCAAAGGCCGATTGGGTTGCAGGGAGCTCACCTCCCTTCACCTCTCCCAGGAAGAAGAAAGGGGACAGCAGGCCTCACTGCAGAGCTGGGAAGGCAAAAGTTCTGGCTCTGAGCTGAATGGCAGGGAGGCAGGGAGGGAGGGTATGCGGTCTACTGAGGAAGAGGCTGGGATGGCTTTAGAACAAACAGCAGGCATGGTAAGTGCACACGCCCACCAGTGGCATGGGGCGGCCCGAGACGCAAAGGTGGCTGAGTGCACAGACTGGGATGGTACCGCAGGTCGCTTTAACTGTAAGGCAAGGGATGGGAGGAAAGGGAGGGACGCAGGAGAGGAGTCAGGCACACTCAAGCACGCGTGCCCCTCTGGATTTTCGGCAGTGAGGTATTCACTCTGATTGTTCTGTGCAACTGTCCCCTAAAGCTTGAAGGAAAAAAAATATAAATCCAAACCTGAGGAATTCCACAAAGGCCCAGAGGGGGTCTAGCTGGTCTCTCTTACATCCTTTGGGATGGGAAAAGCACTCTAGAGGACAGTGAAGGACTGTTGAGAGGGACCTCGTCCTCAGACTGTCAGACTGGAAGCAACCATTGCTGTATTTATCTTTTCCATTTGGAGCTCAGTCTCCCATCTGCTGTGTCGTACAAAAGAGGAAGGTGCCACTACTCAGATTCACGCACAAAGACTCACTAATGGGGTCACTCTAGGGGGAAGGGGAAGTGAAAGTAGCGTAAAGAAATGCAAGCCCCCCCCACGTCACAGTTCCCTTGCCTACCAGGAGAGACTGCCACTGCCACTGACTGCCAGTTAACGCCTCATCAACAAGCCCAACTGGCCCGCGGCCCTGGTTACCAACAAGCCTGGCGCTCCTCCACGCAGCGGCAGCGTACATCCATGTCCTGACAGAGGGGAAGCCTCTTTCCTGGGGTTTCCCTCACTACCTGCAGGGTTATCAAAACAGGGCTCTAGGATAGTTCTCTTTCTCCCCATCAGACCTCTCTCAGATCCGAAGCACCATTTAGGGGAAACTGTTATCAACTTCTGTCATATTTACTCACTGCCACCTGGATCACTGAAACTGAATAGGAAAAACATATGCACAGAAACACTTGAACTTACTCAATTCCATTTCAACAAAATATATATTAAAAAAGTCTAGAACCCAACAATTATTTTTCCCTAAATATAAAGATGGCTGTTTGGAGAAAGGAAGTATGGTAAATTATATATATATTTTTAAAAGCAATTACAAATATACTGAGCCACCTGTCATGCCAAACAGCTGGCTGAGTGCTCCCTCTCTGGTGCTCTGTGACGGCATTTTATTTGAAGTTCTTCAAACAATGTATATATATATGGCTGACTCAAAAATATTAGTTTCTGATCTAAAGAAAACTATGTTTTTTTGCATAATATTTCTATATTTTCTCTCTTACTATGGAAACTGGAACACACATACACAGACGCACGCGCGCGCACACACACACACACACACACACACACAAACTATTGACTTTGAAAAAGTAGACATAAAGCCCTCAAGAGTGACCTTCCAGGCACCACAAAAGTCTCTTGGGAGCAAGGATGGTAAATGGCCTTCGAAGCTTGTTATTGGCTTGCTTTGAAAAATGATCTGAGGTAATAAAAGAGTTGACAGAATCAATCTTTGAATGTACTTAAATGTGTGTGTGTGTGTGTGTGTGTGTGTGTGTGTGTGTCCAGTGAGCTGTTTTTTCGCCACGAAAGATTGCTCAAGTGTGTAAGCTTTGCAAAACTCAAAATCAAAGCCTTCTCGCTACTTCCTGTAATGATGGAGCAGGCTGTAACGGGTGCGGACTGGGGATTGTTCCTTTACTCATCCTATCTTGGCAGCTTGGGTGGAGGAAGATCTCTAGAAGAAAGGCTAGGAGGGGACAAGTTCATCTTGTCTTTCTCTCCCAAGTGGAACCCTGGCAGTTCTCATGAGCCTTGGGAGGCAGGCTTCATTGAACTCACGGGAGATGGGACTTGGGGACATCAATTTGGTCCACCTGCACAAAAATGCTTAGATCAGCAGAGCAGGGGTCGAGATGGAGCCTCCACCTCGTCCCAGTAAGGCGAAGTCCCTTTCGGTGAAGTTCCCAACTCCTGAGAGGCGGGTGGGCAGAGGATGCTTTGGGCAGTGTTCGGGGTAAAAAGGCACGGGCTTTCCTGGGTAGCAGTGGAGACACTGCTGAAGGCTGGGAGAGCGTGTGTGTGAAGCGAGGAGAGAGGAGGCAGGGAGCTTTCCGGGGAGGGCCTTTTGCTCCTTGAATCAGAACCCTGCCAGGGAGCCTCCTCTTTCCAGTGTGTATTTTCAACATTGAAATATTTGCAAAAGTTGGGGACCTCCTTAGAGGCAGAAAATGTTGTGGGACACAACAAAGCATAGAATTAGAAAAGCAAAGAGGATGTCAAAGCTGGTACTCAGGAGCCTAGCCTGAGGGGAGGTTTCTCAGATCCCGAGGGATTGGTTCTCTAGCCCCTCCCAAGGCTTCTTAACACCCATTCCCCTAACCATCAGCTCCTGCCCTGGGAGAGTCTTGGCAAATACCCTTGAAAATAGTCTGCTTCAGTGATTTCTGGTCCTGCGCCTGCCCCATGTTGGTCCTGAAACTCCTCATCCAGCTAGGAGGCAGGGTCATGCCCCATTCATTCTTTTGCTACCACCTTAGGCAAGGAGGAAGCTCAAGCCTGTGGTAAAAACTACATATTATACATATGAAAGCTTCATGGTCATGGCTGATTTCCCTGGCACTTAAAAACCCCGACATACTCAAGAAGACCGATGGACATTCAGAAGTTGGAGCTGACCTGGTGGAAATAGAGAAATATTTCACTAGCTCATTTGCTCCAAAAAGACCATTTTAGCAAAGAAATCTGCCTGCCTCTAGAACAAAATGGAAGGTTCTATGGGGGCCAGAAGGGGCCAAAGTTGACTCAACTTGTCCATGTCCTTTCCATTCTCTTAATTACCACAACTTAGGGAAAAAAAAATAAAGAGTTAAGAGGAAGGATGAGAAGGGTCACATAAGAACCAAAGAACCTTGGAGAGGTCAGACTGAAGAGCAGGAAGAGCTAGAGGCCTTAGGGTGGACATTTTCAAAATAGGAAAAATGTTGTAAGAATAATCAGTCTACTGAAACACAAACACAGGGTATTTGTCTCTCCCTGAGCCTACAACTTAGCTTGTCAATGGCAGAAACTCATAAAGTCTCCAAGTCAGGAGGCGGTGACACCCGCGGGAATGCTGTGGAGACCTTGGGTTGGGTGATGCCAGGAGGATTGTCATCATGTCTTTAAAGACGACAACTGATACACTTGAGGAGTAGAGCTACCATTACCTGCCCAGGGTTTGGCCGAATCCTTGTAGGCCTGTGCTCTGGTTTCTTCACGGCCAACGTAGGGGTTCTCACACACTTAGGAGCAGCTGACACAACAGTGACAAGTCCCATCGTCACCTTATAGATGGGATAGATGATAAAAGAAACAGGGAAAGCAGGGACGGGAGTCAGAGAATGGACGTTCAAACTGATGTCTCCAGGCTTTGCAGCGGGCTGTCGGAATGGGAGGCGACGATTTGCACTTGGTTGCAGTCCACGGCATTGTTGTTTTTGTTGTCATGTGGAGTGGCCTCACCGTCCAACAGGAGCACCCCAGTCCCCGATTTAAAACCCGGTCCGGTATCTTCCTCCTGATCATACTTGGATGACTTCGGAAATTCATCGTCTATGTTGTATTCAGGGTGGTTCATGAAGTTGTGGATGGAGTGTTGGTTCCTGGGTTTATGGACGACTTGTTGGAAATTATGGAACACTTTGACCACTTTGATCTAGACCAGGGGGATGAGAAAGAGGGTGAGAAGATAGGGAGGTGAGAATTGGTACGCAGAACAGGAAAAATTAGTGGTCTAAGGAAAAAAAAAACAACAAAACCCCAGCCACAAAACAGGGCGGGTCGACAACCAAGCCACCACACGCCTCAAATCTCAAGCACGAGGCGTCAGTGAGGCAGACAACAAGGATGCTTCAAAGGTTGCATTCCAAAAAGTAGCACAAAGCGAACTTAGCATTCCCAAACAATCCACTCTTAAAATGAAACCAAACCAAGAGACTCATTAGTTCTTTTGGACAGAGGACAGCGTGTTGGAACTAGGTGACATTGATGGACAAACTTAAAAGACGACCCACACGGGTGGCTTTCTGGAGTGAAGCCAAACCTTTTGTGAGTGTGGAAAGGGAGAATCACACACGGCAGTTTTGTTATCCGTTGAAAGCCCCTCAGGGAGCCAGCATTCACCAATCTGCACACGATCAACCCTGGGTGACAAGTGCCCGTGGATACTGTGCGGCCAGGCAGACAAACCAGTCTTCATTCCGCAGCATGCAGGAAATGAAAAGTCCCTAACGGTTCAGTCAGAAGACATGCACATCCTCATACCCCCCACAACCTCCACTGTGTCCCCTCCCCCTCAAAAGTGGAGCTCCTCCGCTCCATGCCCTCCTCTCCCGGAAGAGGCAGATAACAGACAGGTGTCAAAAGAAGCCTCCTGAAGAAGGCCTGGTGTCCCCCATTCAAGTGCACACTCATGTCTGAGCCACAGCAATGCTGCCCAGACCCAACGTGTAAATTCATGCTGCTTGGCCCAGCCATTTGCAGATTGTAAAGAAGAACATGACCTTGTGTGAAGAAGCAGAGGACCAGGAGAGAAACCTGACCCTGGAGGCAGCAGTGCTCCTGGGGAGATGGACAAACACACTACCCCGTCACCCTCTCTTACTACACAGGAGGGACTCAATCTGTCAGGGAGTCCAGAGAAGCCCTACTGCCCTCACTGGGGAGCAGCTTTTCTTTAGTCAGAAGCGTCAACTTGGGTTGTTGTTTTTTTTTTCCTGTTGTTTTGCTTGGTTAATTCTATGTTTCTGAACTATGTCACTCAAGTGTGGCTTAGAATCTGGGCTGGTAGATTGGGGTGTGGTGTGTGTGTGTGTGTGTGTGTGTGCTTGTGGCAGGGGGCATTGGATGCCAGAGAGAACTGAGAAGGGAGATCACGAAAGGAAGATGGTGATTGGGTGGTTTTTGTTAGGGGAAGTGGCCAGTCCTAGTCTGGTTCAGATACATTCTCCCTCAGAAAGGAATCAAGGGGGATGCAGAAGTTGTTAAGGTCGGGAGAAGGGTTAAGAAGGAGCAGTGGGTGTTGGGGTAAGAGTGTCTCTTTTAGTCTTCTGCTGTTTAAATAAAAAATACATCCCTGGAGAAGAAGCAAGAGCATGGAGGTAGCGGCACACACGGACAGTTAGCCAAACAAGCCAGCTGGATTTCCTGTCCCTGAACCTCTCATCATTTTACAGACTGCCTACAGCAGCCTCGCCATCAGAACTGTGGCTCTCTCTTCTCTGACTAAGGCTGTCCTTCCCTGGCCTCTCTCCTCTATAGCCGACAGAGTCACCCATGACTGGGGTGTCCAGACCTCAGAAGGCAAGAGACTGCCACTCAACGGCCAGCTCGACCCTGCGGCATCCATAAGAAGCGTAAAGGCATCTGGAACCTCATCGGCAGCAGTGAGGGCCTGTTTCCATTCGTCTGTGGTTCTGCTGCCCATCTGCTGGTGAATTTCACCAGGCAGCTTGCTCCTGCTCAGATCTGGGTAAAGATTAGGCAGAATAGAGGCCACCTCTACCCATTGTGTGGTCCCAACTTTTCTGTAAGTTAGATTAAGCGAGCTCAAACGCAATGCTCTCTCCCTTAGCCCTGGTATAGATACTTTGGCCAAGGGACAGGTCCCAAATCACCTCTCTTTGGTAAGTGTTTTTATCTGCTATCGCGGTCTTCACAGCCCTCAGAGTCACACAGGAGGGCAGGTACCTTTATATCACTAGTTCTTTGTCTTCTAGATTACTGACTTAAATTGGTTGCTTCTAGGTTTTTCTTTTTCTTTTTAAGCAACTGGGCACTTTATTGCAATGATTATATGTGAAATCCATTATAAAAGGAGTTGATTTGTGAAAATTAGGGTCGGAGGGTCTCAGCCTGTTCTGACTCCTCCCCCCCCGCCCCCCACTGGGGCAATTAATAACACTCTCATGGGTAAACAAACGAGGGAGATAGAAGAAAAGAGGGATGGGCAATTGGGAGGAAGAGGGGAACCTTTCGGGGAAGCAAAGCACAGTCATTCAGTTAGATTTCAGGACTTCTGGGGATAAGGAGAACCAGCTAACCTGTAAGGAAGCTCAGGCAAGGAGTCAGGGCACCTGGCCCAGGGTGTGGGGGCGAAAGTGAGCGGCAGAGGCCTGGGGCTGTGCTGGAATGCTCAACTCCAACACTGGCTCAGAGAACGTGTGCTGCTGGACAGTCACACAGCCTGTCACCCACTGATCCAGGGCTGGCATCCTCTGTGCCTGGAGCACAGGGTCTCCATGGGGTACATGGACAAGTACGCGGGGACAAGGGCGGGCTGGTGGAGCTGGAATGGGGAAAGCGTCACACACTCCTCACTTAGCCAGCCAACGCTTCCCTCTGGGAAATGTTTCCCCAGGGGCGGATTGAAGGGTAACTCCTTCATGAGGCAGGAGGCCAGAGTAGGCTGGACCATCAGGAGAAAGTGGAGCATACTGTGGAGCTCCGTGCACGAGCTGATGATTTCCCCACGGGAATACTGTGCTTTTCTGCTCCCACGTCATAGACTAGGGCTAGAGATGTAAGGGGCTTCCTCCCAGGTGGAAGCCGTAGAGACCTTAGGGAGATAGGATGCACACAGCATTTCAAGTGCCCTGGAACGGGAACGAGGGCTTTAAAACACACAACTGCAATCCCCGGACCTCCAGGGAAGGGCCAAACTGGAGAAGGAGCGGGTGTGGTCTGTCTCTCCTTTTGGTGCAAACTTTTGGGGGCTCAGGACATGGGGTCTACCAGCTCCTCTGAGCCCGCTGGTCTCTGCCATCAAAGCCCTGGGACGGCCATGGCGAAGCAGGACTGAAACTCGTTAGAAGGGGATGGCCGGGTTTAGAGAGAGAAGGGATTAAGCCAGGAATGTGGGAGGACTAGAGGGGGAGGCGTCTGCACTCGGCAGGGCAAGGCTTTAGTGCCTTCAGGCCTGCCTTTGGGCCTGAGGAAAAAGCAGCCATCACTGTCACCTCCACCCTCACTCCCAGCTCATACCAGAACTCTTATGGGTAGCTAAAAGGCAAAAACAAGTTGAAGCTTGGAAAACCAGCTCCACAGTCACATGAAGCATGGGCAAAGCAACCCAGCGCTGGCTGCGGGAGGGACGCCCTGGACACGCAAGCATTTAAGGTCCGTAATAATACGTGTGACGGTGGAGGACCTTCCCTCACCAGGCACTAGAATGACAGCCTCCCCCTGCTTCCTGTTCCGGGAAGGTAAAACGACCAGAAATAGGAAGGCGTTAGTTAGCAAGTGTTTAACTGTCTATCAGGAAGAGCAGCAAGCCCTAGGCCCTAGGCTGAAATCCGACAGGTACTAAGTAAGTCTAGACAGGCAGGTTTTCCTAAAACTGAATGTGCAAAGCATGATACAAAGGGCTGGCTGCTGAACAATCAAACCAGATGAAAAGATGGGGGGGGGTCTTCAGAAACTTCTAAACTCACAATCCTCTTGCCTCAGCCTACTGAGTGCTGGGGTGCCACATACGACCACAGGGGCCAGAAACGTTTTATTTCTCCTACTCGTTTGTGAGTTAATTGGTTCTTGAACTAGAGTTATAGTTAAGGTCATCTCATCTATGAGCGGTGAGACAACACAGGTTGGACTAACTTCTTCTTCTCCAATCTGGTGGCCAGCTAACAGTGCAGGGGTAGCCCAGAGGACTGCAATTACTGAACAAGTTCCGTACTGGCTCCATTTGGCCAGGCCCTGGTTAAGGACCCGTGGGCAGCGGCTCCCTCGCCCCCAAGTGAAGAGACTTCCTAGGTCTTCACTAAGGACGGACCTCATCTCTAAAGAGGCGGAGTTAGACCAGAAGAGGGGGAGAGGGACAGTGCAACAAACCAAACCTGAGCTGAGACAAAGCAAAGCCAAGCAAAACAATTCAGGAAAAGAAGCAGCAGGCAATGCAGAGAACAATCGGAAAGCAGGACTATTGTCTTGTAAATAGTTAAGGTTTAACTACTTTCCATCAGTAAAAAAGGAAGTAAAATGAAAGATCAGACAGCCTGGTTTTAGCCTTTTTTTTTTTTTTTTTTTTTTTTTTTTTGGTCTTTTCTTCCTTTAAGTCAAAAGGTCGAAGGGGAAAAACCGAAAAGGACAAGTAACCACGGTTGGTTAAAGTGGATGCCACGTGCTCTCTTGTGGTCGCTCTAGCAAATCATGCATGGTAACAGACTCTCACTCACTGCCCACGGGAGGAGACGGAACGGCAGAAGAGGTGGAAGGGGGAGATTTGGCTGGAGTAACAGCAGCGGAATAGGAGCTAGGAACCAGCTTGACATCAAGCTGCTGGTTCATGTTCTGTCGCTTTAGGACTCCCTTAAAAGAGGCTCCCGTCTGGAATGTGTTAATTACTTCAATCTGCAAAGAATCAGAGAGTGAGACAGCTTTGCTCCACAGTCAGAGGGAAGGGAAGGAAGAGGAAGGCAGGGTCAGGAGGGCCGGGGGAAGGGGACCAAGAGCAAGAGAGAGAGTCCCTCGAACCCAGAGCAGCAGGTGGAGATGGGGTGGAGAAGGTCATCAAATTGCATATTACACTTCATTTAAGGGACAATTTGCTATGGATTTTTCAAACACCCCACTATGATCCGGTTTTCACTCCCCCGTAGCCTAGGATGGACAGGAGTCCAAAGGCCTTTTAAAATACAAAGGAACTTCTCCCTACCACTAACAGCTAGGCCGAGACCAGTAGCTCACTCATCATTTTGACCTGTGCCCTTAGAAATAAGGTGGTCGGAAACTGTGGTTGGTATGCAAAATAAATGAAAAAAAGTTAATTAAATAAAATGTACAAAAATTAATTGATTAAAAAATAAGGCAGACAATTTGACATATCGGAAGCAAAGCATATATATATTAGTGAAACTTAGGGCTCAGGAGCCTCTAAACCAACTAAGTCAACTAATCATTTTGACAAAAGTTCCAGGAAAATAACAGGTGTTTAAAGAAAAACGGGCAGTGTAGCAGTCCACACACGGGTGGCCACGGTCGAAAGACTACTCGACTGTGAGCTGCTTTGCTTGGATGAGGTGTCTTTCGTGACCACCTCTTCCTCTGGCTGCAGCGGAGCTCAGGTGACCTATTAGACAGAATTCTACTCATTGTATTCCTGAAGCACCGGAGAGCTTCACTGGCAGACCTGCTGACAGGAAGTCAGCAGTTTCCTGAGAGCTGGCACCCCAGGAGCTGGCGGTGGCCTTGCGGGTGCGGTGCCTGGAGGCTCTCAAAGTTTACCTGCCTACCAGATCAGGCCTCTGGCTTTCAGCTTGCTCCATCTCAAGGATAGAGGCAATTAATACCATCACTTTCCCACAGTGACTGTGATCTGGGGTCGGCATCAATCCACTCTCCTTTTCTTTGATCCTAAGTCATAAGGAGCAAATAGAAAGGGGTTTGTTTATCCTTCTGAGATCTGTTGGGATCCCCTTAGGAACAGTCCAGGAGGACGGGAAAGGCACTGTCTCTGTCCTTCGACTGCATCCCAGAAGATGAGGCAGACTCCTCTTCTTGTATACAAAGCCTCTGGGAATCCATGAAATGCTTAGGGGTAGCCTCTGGGTGGAGACCAAGGTTAAAACACCCGCTTTTTCTCACTTATGTGATTTTCTGTTTCAGCGGACTGAGGGCCAAAGCAGGAGGGGAGAGCTTCCCTGGCGAAGGTTCCAGCCCATGAAGAAGGTGGAGGCTCTTTTCTAGGTGCTTACAGCGTTACAAGGTCCAACTTCCACAATGAAATTGCACTCTATGTTTACTGTTCTAAGAGTCCAGTCCTTTCATTCTTCAAATATTTGCTATCTAGTGCTCTTACCTCCTCCGAACTAAAGGGAGAAGGTAAAGGGAGGAACCGCCTAGACCAGGGGAAGGGGGAAATCCCAACCAGGACTGAGCAGGCGCTTGGCAGCACCCCCCACCCCACCTGCTGCAGTGGGGTGGACCATCTGGACCAGCAGCCTGACAGTAAGGGGTTTTGTTAGGACCCCACTGAGGCTGAGCAATCGATGGGGTCGGAGGGCTTTCTTTAGACATGGAAGGTATACTTAGCGCACTCAGCATCGTCCACGCAGTCGGGTGCCAATTACAACGGCATGGGTGGGTCTTGTCAATGGCATCTTTTTTTTTTTTTCCCCTCGAGACAGGGTTTCTCTGTGTAGTTTTGGTGCCTGTCCTGGATCTCACAATGTAGACCAGGTTGGCCTCGAACTCACAGAGATCCGCCTGGCTCTGCCTCCTGAGTGCTGGGATTAAAGGCGTGCACCACCACTACACAGCTCAATGGCATCTTTAATAGGCTGCCTTTGGAGCCTAAGTTTAGGCTTTTGCCTCTCTGTTTTGGAGGCAGGATCTAGCTATATAGTCCAGGCTGGCCTGCAACTAGGAAGCCTCGGCCTCCTGAGTGCTGAGATTAAAGACAGGCACCACCATGCGTGGCCTCAAATTTAGGCTTTAAAGCCATTCTGACCCAGCTCCCTAATGCTCTAGCAGGGAAAGAAGTATGCCGAAAGCTACATGAGATCAAACAGGAGTACAGGCAGGGAATGGGAACGGGCAGTGAAGGGGGAGGAAGGTCCAGGAATCTCAGCTCCCCACAGGAAGACCGGCAAGAAGCAAGGAGGCTTCGGAAGGAGGGGTCCTGGCTAGGAAAACAAAACAAAACAATCACACAGGAGAAGAGGAGGCAGGCGATCCTGAAGGGAAGAAAAGCAAAGAGGTTATTTTGAAAAGAGCAGACCCAAAGGACAGCAACGGGGGGCTTCAGAAGTGGGAGTCAAGGTCTGCAGCCACCCATGGGACTCGGGACGGAGGGTGGGCAGAGGTGGGGACTTGACGCCATGAGGCAGTCTGCAGGTCACGATTCAGATTCCTTTCCTGGCAGAGAGAGGAAAGGAGCCCCGGAGTTCCCTATCTCTATCTTGCCCACTTTTCTGCTGGTGTCTTGCTCAGGGAAGGACAGTTCCTACCGCGTATATAGTTTAGAGTGTGCATTCATTTATTTCCCTGTGCACTAAGGGGGGTGGGGATTGGCCAGACAAATTTCTGAACCAGTGGAAGGCTGGTTCATTCAACAAATTTCATTCAACATTGAAAATGAAATATTTGGGGATCTCTAGCCAACTAGGAGGAAGAAACAGGCCTCGCTCTGGAGCATCCCCTGGTGATCTTGGAACTGATGGTTGGTTCAGGAATCTTTGACCAAAACAGTAAAGGGTCGAGGGGTTGGAGCAGAGGAAAAGCCTTATCGATGCCAAGGCCAGTCCGCTCACCCAGAAGGTAGTTACACAAGTCAAGTGGAGGGGAAAAAAAGTTACGGTTAGGGCTATAAGCAGGGGACTCACTTGCACCCCATTTCTGAAATTACAAGAAGGGAAAGGGCATAGAAGAAAGGACAGCCTCTTTCTCCTTCGGAAGCAAGTCTGAATCCTTCAAAGGTATCAACTGAGAGACTGCTGTTCATACCCACTTAATCATCGGATTCCGAGAGAGGCCTCCCATCAAGCCAGGAAAACGGAAGCAGGCCAGTTTCTTTAACAAAGATCTCTGACAACGGCTTTTTACCACAACAGCAGCATGAAGGTCACCCCAAGTGACTGCCAGGGATGCTGACTCTTCCTCCCAATTTTATAAAAACAGGGTCTCTTAGTCCTTCTTTGGGGGGCAGGGAAGGACTACACGTTCCCTATCTTGGGGTCAAGATTGGCACTGGAATAGACCTTATGTGGGAAGACAGCTCCAGCGACAGACCTGAGGGGGGCACTGTAGGGCCAACCACAGCTGAGGAACTCTGTGAATAGTGACCCAGGGTCCAGTCTGCTGACCATTCCCTCCTAGAGGAGTCCCACAGAGACCTCTGGCCTTGTCGACCCTGAAGCCAAGGAGCGCAGGCCACCCTTCAGCTGCGAGCCTTAGCAAGGGGTAAGGGTGCTGGCTGCCCGGAATCTCGACTTTCCTACCCCTTCCCGGGATGGGGAGATCTCTTCTCCCAGGGTAAGGACAAGCCACTACAGAGTACCTGAGTCTGAATCCGGTTCAGGCCACGGAACCAGAGGATCTGGCCTCTGCGCAGCTCCATCTCAGCAAGATCAATCTCATCCATTCCCTCGGCGTCCTTGGTGATCTCCTCCTTGGCAGAGCCATGCCCAGCCTCCTTGAGGAACTTCAGAGACTGGGTCGGTATTGCAGAGATGATCTGAGGGCAGCCGCAGCCAAGAGGGCAACAGCCAGAGTGGAGAAGAAGAGATGTCAGCTGGCCCGGGCCCGGCCCTGGGGAGGCTCCTCTGCCCTTTCCCACCAGGACAGCACCAAGAAGCACTAATCTGCCCAGAAGATTAACTAATTGGCTGTTCAGGCTGTCAGCTCCTGGGAAGGTGCCAACATTCATGGACACACAGAAGGGGACTTAATTCCCACAATCTCTCAGCCGTGTGCCTTCCTACACTCACACTCGGTCTGGGCTCTTCCTTCGGTGTGATCCTTGTAGTTCTAGACAAGAGAACTACAAAGCGGGCGCACAGTAGGGAGAAGTGGGGCCTGGGGCAAACCAAGCCGGGAGAAGGGCCAGCACATTGGACTTATGGAGCTGAGGGGCTGAGAAAGGAACAAATAGGAAAACAACCTTTTCTGCTTTTTTTTTCCCCCCGAGACAGGGTTTCTCTGTGTAGCTTTGCGCCTTTCCTGGAGCTCACTTGGTAGCCCAGGCTGCCCTCGAACTCACAGAGATCCGCCTGGCTCTGCCTCCCGAGTGCTGGGATTAAAGGCGTGCGTCACCAACGCCCCGGCTAGGAAAACAACTTTTTAATTAATTAATTTATTGTGCATTGGTGTTTTGCCTGTGTAAGGGTGTCGGTTCCCTGGAATTGGAGTTACAGACAGTCGTGAGCTGCCATATGTAAGCTGGGAACCCGAACCCGGGTCCTCTGGAAGAACAGTCAGTGCTCTTAACTACTAGGCCATCTCTCCAACCCCGGTTTTACCCCCTTTCTTAATTCCATCCTTAGCTTGTGAAGGGGCACTAAGGGATTCTCAGCAGAAACTTGAGATCTGCAAAGAACAGCCCAGGCCAGAGCTAAGGGAGGGATGAAACGCTTAGCTAAGCTGACATTATTGTAATGAATACTAACACTCATTGAGTACTTATCACAGGTATTGTCCTATCTTTTTGTATAGTAACAATTAGTGATGACTCTGCTATCCTATGCTGAGGTCCCCGATTAATGGAGTCACCCATGGCTACTCAGCTTGTGAAAAGGAGAAGAGTGATTCAAGCCCTCCCAGTCGATTCCAGAGACTGTGCTAATCTATGTGTCACGCCTCCTCGCGAGAGCATTTGCAGTACTGATTTATCTCAGGTGGAGTTGGGTACTCAACCAGAGAGCCATGGTGATGCACAGAAGAGGCAGGACGCCCCGAACCACACGGTGCAATAACCCTGGCCAGGCTGCTGGGTTAGAGGGACGGCAGCTCGTGAACTCTCAGGTTTATTTTTTAACGGAAAATTTCTACTTCTGCTTCAAAAAAGCTAAGTTTCTGCAGCCTCTAGTTGTGGGCAGAGAACATAAGCCCCTGAAGGGAAGGCAGTGGTCAATCCAACCCAGCACCCCAAGATGGAAGGATGGAGGGGAGGGTGAGATGAAACAGGGAGCTGGCGTCTGTAGCCACTGGCCCCTCTCATTCAGAGAGGAGAGGTCTGCAGCCTGGAGGGTCTGTGGAGGGCACACCGCACTCACCTGGCCCCACAGAAGTTCTCCAATCCCTATGAAGAGACACCACAACCACTGCTCCAGGTTGAGGCGCGTACAGCTGAAGGGCTTCCCCCCAAATTCCACGATCAAAATCTGAAACAGAGCAAAGGGCAGCCAACCATGATGGAAGGCACTCTCAGGGAGTCAGCCCTCCACCCACCAAGGCTGACAAGGTGGCCAAGGCCACAGCACCCCCTGCAGGGCCCTGGTGGTGCAAGTCCTGATGTTCCTGTGGCCCGGGAAAGAGAAACTCTAGAAGTGGAGAAGGGTGGCAGATGCAATCTTTATAGCACTTCAGTGGGAATCACGCTGTTCCTGTGGTTATTGTGACAGTGATTAATGTACATTAACGTACGGTCTGGCCAGAGCAGAGGAAGCTGGAGGCTTCCTGTGACTGAGGCCAATGGGTGACAGGAAGAAGACACAGAGTCAGGAATGGGGTAGAGGGAGGGGGCATAAAGGAGGGGCTTTGCTGAGAGAAAAGCCAGCTTATTTTAAGATTTATTTTTTAAAATTCTGTCTCTCTCTCTCTCTGTGTTGTGTGTGTGTGTGTGTTTCTATGTGTGTCTGTACTCTGATCCACGTGCCACAGAAGCCAGAACAGTGTGTCAGATCCCCTGGCACTAGAGTTACAGGTGACTGTGAGTCAAATGATGTGGGTGCTGGAATTCAAACTCCGGTCCTCTCTTACTACTGAGCCATGTCTCCAGCCCCAGGAAGACGTTCTTTCGTACTGTGACCTGTTCATAATCCTTTGTAGCCACCTGCCTTAGTGGACCTCTGACTACGGCAAGAAGGAAGGAACTCATTTTTCCACTCCCAGGCAACCGTGCTCTTGACCCTCGTTCCCATAACAGGGGCCCAGGCCAGGGTCAGCACAGCAGCTATGTGTGCACCAATCCATCACTCTCCTCTGTGAACTGGGTGGCATTTTCGAGCATAAGCCCACTCAGAACAAAGGGGCAGGGAGAAGGGGAAGGGGTGGGGAGCCTACACTACCTGTACATACACACGCCATGTGCGCTGGCCTGGAAAGGAGGTAGAAGATGGTGACCCTTCTCTTGGTCACTGTATGGAACTTCTGCACATTTAGAAAGATCATCCAAGTTTTCTACAAGTCATATCTGCAGGTGACATGCTACCTCGCCCCGGAGCACCTGACTGGGCTCAGGTCCAGACCAAGGCGCACAAGGAAGCAAACTGAGAACCCCAAAGTGTTTACTCACAGTCTTGGGTCCCCATAACTCCCTCTCTCCTCATCTCGGGCACATGAGAGTCCTGGCTCCCCGGCTTCTGTTCTCTGTCCCCCAGCCCCCCGCTACCCCCACTCGAGTCAAAACCTCACCTGGCAGAAGAATGTGCCCAAAACTACGGAGCAGAAAATGACGTTGTGGTAGATGCCCGCAAAGACGTTCTTCTCGCCGTGTATCTTCCGGGAGTTGATTTCGTTGAAGAGCTGCATCAGGACGAAGGTGTTGAAGACGATGGTGTAGTGCTGGCTGGGAGGCGAGTGGAGGGGGGCCTTCCTCCCGCTGTCGATGTCGAACATTCGCTCACCTGGCGGGGGCAGGGCAGGTATTAGAGAACACCCGTGGTCTCAGTGCCGGCTCAGGCTGAGTCAGAACATGCTGGGACAGCCATGCCGGTGGCTTCTGGCCACTAGAGAGTTCATTTTAATTGGTCAGCTTCTGAGTTACACTAGTTAGTGACCATTTTATTTTATTCATTTACGTTCATTCATTCATTCATTCATTTACTTATTTATTGATTTTTCAAGACAGGATTTCTCTGTACAGCTTTGGCACCTTTCCTGAAACTCACTCTGTAACCCAGGCTGGCCTCGAACTCACAGAGATCCGCCTGCCTCTGGGATTAAAGGTGTGCGCCACCACTGCCCGGCTGAACATTTTATTTTTATAATAAAACATTGAAAAATTATTTTTGATTTATGTATTTTATGTATGAGTGTTTGGTCTTTATGGATGTCTGCGCACCACGTGTGTGTCTGGTGCCGCTGGAGGTCAGAAGCAGGCATCAGATCCCCTGGAACTGGATTTACAGATGGTTGTGAACCATGTGGCTGCTGGGAGCCCAACCCAAGTTCTCTGCCAAAGCAACAAGTGTTTTTAAGTATGGAACTCTTTCTCCAGGGCCCAAGAACGAAATATTTCAAATGTTGCCTCTGGTCCCAACCTATCTGATCTTGTCCGTCAGTTGGTTCCAGTGGTACTTGTTCCCCCGTGGTGTGGCATGATGGGAAGCCACGTGCACTGTCGGGAATACAAAGGCAGCACTCGCGGCTGAAGCTGCTATTACGTGGGTCCGTACGTCACCACGCACCACACTACCATCTCTTCTCAGCCATTCTCTGTCCCTAACAGGTCTAGCACCCGACAGCTGCCCTCCTTCCCCAACTGTGGCTCACCGGCAAAGACAAGGACAAAGACGACCGTGAGCTGATACACCGCGTGGCCCAAGATGTTCTTCATCATGGTCCGTGAGATCAGAGGCTTGTTTCGCCCGTAGGGGCGACGCCGCAACAGAGAATCGGTAGGGGGCTCTGTGGCCAGGGCCAGCGAAGCAAACGTGTCCATGATCAGGTTAACCCACAACATCTGCACTGCTTTCAGTGGAGAATCCTGGTGGGAAGAAGGACCAGTCCTTTCAGCATGCTCCAGAATGCAAGCCTGTCTCGCTCTCCAGCTCCATCCTTCCCTTGAGGTAGCTTAGCTCCCACTACTCACCAGACCTTAAATTCGGCTACCTAGCTATGGAGTGACCTTGACAAATTTACATAACTTTAGGCTCATCACTGTAAGGGGAAAATAACATCTGCCTAGCAAGCTTGCTTTGAAAAGACCAAGATAATCCACATAAGTTCTCTTCATAGTTTCTGACAAAAGAATGTTAAATTAACGGTAGGTGACCATTACGGTAGAGACTGTAAATCTACAATAGCTAACTGTCCAAACAGTGCTGGGCAACACTTGTCCTTTACTCCTGAGTAGATATACTGCATCCCCTACCCTATGTAGCTTAGCTCTTGAGTCATCCCTGCCATCCAAGCCCTGCCTAACCTGAGTGATACAGGCTCCAGTGAAAGCCACGATCACAGCCACCACATTGACAGTGAGCTGGAACTGCAGGAACTTGGAAATGCTGTCGTACACGTTCCGGCCCCACATCACCGCCTTCACAATGCTGGTGAAGTTGTCATCGGTCAGGATGATGTCTGACGCCTCCTTCGCCACATCTGTGCCTGCAATACCCTGAGGTGGGAGAGGAAGGCAGGCAGTGAGCAGCTGAATTCGGAGCGCGCGGCACACTCTGAAACCCAGGGTCCTAAGAACGCTGACCTCTAAGAAGCGACAGAACCAGGTACAGGCACTAGAGGGCACTATGGCCACCACCAGAAACAAAGGGGCTCCACTTGGCTGCTGCTCTACAGAAAAGATTCCCCAAGGCGATCATTGGGAAGGACCACCATTCTCAAGTCTCTCAGAGTCTCTTGCAAGCACCCATGAAGTGTGTGTGCGTGCGTGGGTGCGTGCGTGCATGGAACGGAGCCTCCCTCACTACCTCTGCTCGTTGTTCTGAGGAAACCCTGGGTTGGAAACGCTGCACAATTCACAGAGAAGCGAGGAGCTGATGCGTTCAGTGGTGGCTAGGTTCCCACTGTGGCAATGGGTCCATGGCTGCTTGGCGGTAGGAGAGAGAGGAGACAATGCACATCCGGAGTCTGACCTCACTGACTGACTGACTGCTGCCTCAGGTGAGGAATCAGACATCTTTTCCTTTCTCCCTACCCTACTGCTCCCTCAACCGCAGAATTGGAAGGGAGGGGACAAGTCCTACCTAGTCTACCTCCAAATTCCTACATTTCTTTGAACACAAGCAGGACTGGAGTCCACGCCTCCCCAGAACCTTTCTGAAACCTTGCAGGTTGTTCTAGGAAGAACGGTCTCGTAGCATACAATGTTCTGTCACTGTTCAAAACCCTGTCACTGGGGACCCATGAAGGCCTTTTGAATAGAAACTTTCTAGGCTGACAGTTTATGTCTCCACAGTGACCCTAGATTCAGGTTCCAACCTGCTCTCAGGCAAGCTTTCTGCTCAAAATGTACTGGTTTACTAAAAATCCCCTGAATCACTCATTCCTTTCTAGAGTTTGGGCTTTTATGCCCATCATTTCTCCCAGCCCGAGACATCCTCTCTCACCATGTTTGAACCCTATTGATCTTTATTACCCAGTTCAGTTAAATCCTAACATCCCAGCACACAGCTCACTGCTGTACACAGCTTTCCTCCTCATCCTCTTCTTTTTCTTTGAGACAGGGTCTCATACAATCCAGGCTAGTCTCAGATTCACTAGGTGGCCAAGGCTGGCCTCGGATTCCCGATTTTCCTGTCTCTACTTCCCAAGGACCGGTGTACGTTACCATACACAGCCGTAATCGGTATTTCTGTCACACATCCTGCAACTCCTAACCCATAGGAGCTTGCTCTTTCTGTAAAAATCTGCTAATTTTTCTACTGATGTGTCTCTTCTCTGTGTGTATGTGCACATGTATGAGGTATCTGCAGAGGCCAGAGGAGGGTGCTGGATTCCCAGAAGCAGGAATTACAGGTGGTTGTTGAGCCACCCAATACGGGTGCTGGAAACTGAACTTGGTCCTTGCAAGAGCAACGATTGCTTTTAACTGCTGAACCAGCCCTCTAGTCCCAGGACTTACTCTTTATTTTGACGTATACTAGATTATTCTAATTACCTACTAATGGTGTTTTACTATCTAGATGGCAGCAAATGAAGACTGTCTACAGAAGAGCATGTAACTCAGCATTTCTATCAAAAAGTTCGACAGTGCCCGGCATGGTAGTATGCCTAGCATCCCAAGGCAGGAAGATATACAGTTTGAGGTTGGATAGACGATCCTGCCCCCTTCCCCCAACCCTCAACACAGCTACCTGCTGCCATCTGGTGCACTGTGAAAAAAACAAGAAGAGTAGTATGTTTGCATCCACTCACTACTATGAAATAATTTCCACCAAGGAAAAGAAAGGTGGGGAAAAAAAACCATATAGCTGCTACCATTTATCTAGAGGGAAACACATTGTAGTTTAAAAAAAGACTTATTTTTATTTTGTGTGTATGGGTGCTTTGCCTGCATGTCTGTGCGCCACAGGCAGGCCTGGTCCTGTGGAGACCAGAAGAGGGCATCAGGTCCCCTGGAACTGGAGTTACAGATGGCTGGGTGCTGTCATGTGGATTCTGGAACCCAAATCTGGTTCCTCTGGACAAGCAGCCGGTGCTCTTAACTACTAAGCCATCTCTCTAGTCCCTATTTGATTTTGTTGTTTGTTTGGTTGTTTGGTTTTTTGAGACAGAATTTCACTGTGTAGCTCTGGCTGTCCTGGAATTCACTCTGTAGACCAGGCTGGCCTCGAACTCACAGAGATCCGCCTGCCTCTGCCTCCCGAGTGCTGGGATTAAAGGTGTGCTCCACCACACCTGACTTACTTGATTGCATTTTAAAGCAGCAAAAGAATAATATAAAACCTTAAAAATAAATGTTTTCTGAGGACGACAGGGACAGGAACCCATTGTCTAGGCTGAACCTGGTTCTGTATACTTCTTTTACAACAAACTATTTGGTAATCAGAACACAGAATTCAATTAGAAGTCCATCTCTAAAATGGAAAACACCTGACATGATGAACTGCTGCAGCCAGTCACTGGCACAGCTCCAGAAGATAAAAGTGGCTCCGATGGGTTTTCAGTAGTTTGCCTCGTTTTGTTTAAGAGTTACTCACTCCTGTATTTTATGTATCTGAGTGCTCTGTCTTCATGCGAGTCAGAAGGAATCAGATCCCCTTTCAGATGGTTGTGAGCCATCACGAGGTTGTTGGGAACTGAACTCAAGGACTTTTGGAAGAGCAGCCAGTGCGCTTAACCACTGAGCCATCTCTCCAGACACCCCCTCCCCCCAAGACAGAATTTCACTATGTAGCTCTGGCTGTCCTGGAACTCACTATATAGACCAAGCTGGCCTTGAACTCAGAGATCCGCTTGCCTCTTCCTCCCAAGTGCTGGGAGGTATGCACTACCAATGCCTGCCTCAGCTCCTATTTTTTAATTAAAAAATTAATTTTTTATTTTATGTGCATGAATGTTTCACCTACATGAATGTCTGTGCACGAAGCACAAGCACAAGTGTGGGCCACAAGAGGGAGCCAGACACCCGGGAACTGGAGTTACAGGCAGCTGTGAGTCGCCATGTGGGTGCTAGGGATACAACCTTGGTCCTCTGGAAGAGCAACCTGTGTTATTAATCTCTGACCCATCTTTCCAGCCTCTATTTTTTATTTTAAAAAATTATGCTTTTTAGTAATTTGGTGATGCATTCCTAGTAAGATATATTTACAGATAAAGACAATAAGAATAATATGCATGTTCGGAACTGCCAAACAATAAAAAAATAATATAAAAACTTAAAAAAAAAAGAAAGAAAACTATTTAGTTCAGTACAGTGGCATATGCCTGTAAGTCCAGGACTCGGGAGGCTAAGGCAGGGGCGATTGTGAATTTAAGGCTTTCCTGGGCTACATATTAAGGTTGAGGCCAGTCTAGGTTTGTAGTGAGACCCTGCCTCAAAAGAAAATGATAAAAAATATTTTTAGTAATTATTTTTGTTATTTTAATACTAGTACATATGTCTTTAGACAAGGTCAATAATTACATTAACAGCATTAGGAATCACGGTTTTTACCTTAAGAACTATAAATACAAAATTAGGGACGCTAGAAACAACGTAGAGAATTAGAAATAAATTAGGAGGTTAGCATTCCAGAATTTTGAATTTGAATGAGAAACACGAACACCAATTCAGGAAGCATTTAATCTTAGGAACAGGTATAGGAACAGCTCTAGGCTGTGGAAGCTCGTGTCTCAGCTTGGTGATGGAAATGGTGTGTGCTCAGAGGGAGGGTATGTCTTTGTGCTTTGCTTGTGTTCCCTAATGTGGCTCGTCACTGAAATGACGCAGGGCCCCTGAGGGAATGCTCCATGCCAGATCCAAGATAAGAAATAGGTCCAGCTGGCCAATAGTAGCACATGCTTTTGATCCCAGCGCTCAGGAGGCAGAGGCAGGTGGATCTCTGAGTTCCAGGTCAGCCTGGTCTACACAGTGCGTTCCAGGACAGGCAGGGCTGTACAGAGAAACCCTGTCTCGAAAAACCAAAATAAATAAATGAAGAATAGTCCCGATCTCTCCGCAGTGTCTTATTGGACAAGAAATCGATAAAAGACACCTAGGGTTACATTAAAAGGACCCAGAGACACTGAAGAGGCTTCTCCTGGCTAATGATGGATCGATTTGGGCATCAAGACAAAAACAAGAGCAATGTATTGAAACACATCAAATATATGTTCTAATTCCCTTGTTTGGGCTGAGCTGTGCCTCAGTGATAGAGCTCACCAGACAGAGATGAAGGGAAAACTCCTTTTGTGTAACTATCCAAGTTAATAATAATAAATTCAGAACACTGCCATTTCACAATCCCCAAGGCATAGATAGGATCTGATTGCTTCTAGAACCAATGTACAGAAAATTCAAGGGTCAAACCAGGCACAGAGGTGCACACTCAGGAGGCTGAGGCAGGAGGACCGCTTCAAGTATGAGAACAGCTTGGACTAAAGACCGAGGGGAAGGCCAGACCATGTCTCAAAACCCAAAATGAGGCAGAAAACGAAACCAAAACAAACCAAAAACCAAACCCGATGTGGCGGGGCAGGACACCCTTCGTCCCAGTACCCGAGACAGACAGAGGCAGTTCTCTGTAGCCAGTTCCAGGCCAGCCGGGGTACACAGTAAGACCCCGGCTCCCACGAAGCACTTGGTCATGCAAATCTGATGCCTTGAGTTTGATCCTGGGATCCCATGGTGGAAGAACACCCGCTTTCCAAAGTGGTTCTCGAACCTCCACACCCGTACCTTGGTGGGTCCACAGACACACACACACACACACACACACACACACACACACACACACACACACGATCTCACAGTATGTAGAGCATGTCTTACAGTTCTGTGTTGGATCTCATTCACAGCTAATCCTTGGCTGCATGTAATCCGCAGACTGCAGGTTGGACATCTTGGCGGACTGTGCTGAAACAATCTGGCTGCCACTTCCCTTTAGGGAGCCTGGAGTTTTGGTATGTGTTAGAACGTTCCCAAAGGCCAGTATTAATAAAAGCTTCGGGAGCTGAGTGTGACGGGCTTCCCGTCCGTCCGCGGCATCCTACACCCTGCTGAAGGGTTGCAAATATGGAAGAATGGACTCCCGTCGTGGCAGGGAGACCACAGGAGGCTGCACGTGGACTCCTCTGGAGTCTGCCAGCATTCATTCTGTGATCTAACTGTAACCCCAGCCCACGTCTGGAACAATGGCTAGCTACGTGTGTACAGAGTACATAGGCCAGGTTCCATGAGTCCTTCTCGGACGTTTGTGACTCTAAGGACAGTCTTTGGGACAGAAGCTGATACAAAATCAGAGGCTCTCAAACATTAGGGCACATTAGGACCTCCAACTCCAGGTCTTCTGGTCCAGTAGACCAGGGTGGTGCCTGAGAGTTTGCATTTCCATAGGTTTCCAGGTACTGCTGGTGCATTGGAAGTCGGAATACATTTTTTTTTAAATTCATTTTATGTGTATGGGTGTTTTGTCTGCATATATGTATGTATGTGCACCACATGTGTGCTTGATGCCTGCCAGAGAAGGAGTTAGATCCCCTGGAACTGGAGTTCCAGATGGTTGTGAACTGTTTTGTGGGTGCTTGGAATTTAACTTTCGTCCTCTGTTAGAGCAGACAGTGCTCTTGGCCACGGAACTGTCTCTCCAGGCCCACACAGGACACACTTTAAGAGCCACTGCTGTGGATTCAGAGACTCCACCGATGCCTCAGACAACCATAACGTGTGGATCCTCTTTGGATTATGACTTGGACAGATAATCCATAAAAGCATTTATGAGTCAGTGGCAGAAATTTAAACACTGACTGGAATTTGGCAATAGTAAGGACTTGTCAGTTTTTTTTTAATGAGAATTTCTATTATAATTCTTTACACACATTTTATTGATATACATTATTTAGAGATATATTTCAAACTTGATGACTATAAATGACAAACATCTTAGATTGACTATAGAATAGTTCAGCTGGATAGAGGAAGCTGGTGAGGGGTGGTTTGTGAAGCAAGATGGTTGATAATTATTTTGTTGTTGTTTTGCTTTTTGTTTTTGTTTTTTGAGACAGAGTTTCTCTGTGTAGCTTTGGAGCCTATCCTGGAACTCTCTCTGTAGAGCAGGCTGGCCTCGAACTCACAGAGATCCGCCTGCCTCTGCCTCCCCAGTGCTGGGATTAAAGGCGTGTGCCACCACCGCCCGGCCATGCTGATAATTACTGAAGCAGAGTGACAGGTCTATGGGGGATTCATAACCTCTTAGACACACTTTTGAACTTTCTTAGAATTAAAACTGTGTTTTGTTTTGTTTTTTAGAGCTCCCTAGCAGCTAGAGAAACGGCTCGGTGGTTAAGAGCACGCGCTGCCCTTCTAGAGGGCCAGAGCTGGATTCCCAGCACCCATGTTGGGTGGCTCACAGCTGTCTCTGGCCTTCATGGGCATCAACATACTTGTGCATATGCTCACACACAGACACACATACATACACACAGTTACAAAAAAGAGCTCCACAAAGATAGGCTATTTTCTTTCTTTTTGAGACAATGCCTTACTATGGATCCAAGCTGGTCTGGAACTGCCTATATAGACCAGGCTGGTCTTGAACCCAAGACCCTCCTGCCTCAATTCCCCCAAATGTTGAGATTACAGGTGTCCATCTCCAAACTTGGCTAACATGACACTGGCGCGTGCGAACGCGCACACACACACACACACACACACACACATCATATTCTAAATTCCCTTGCATTGCTTAGATTCCAACAGCAGTTTGATTTGGATGGGAGTCTGGGAGCAATGAGCCCCTTGAATGTGAGGATGCGCTTTGTACTCTGGGGACCCCCAAGCCTCTCTGCACACCAGAATCAACTACTGTGCTTGCAACAACCATCAACCCTCCATCATCACCATTAAAAAAAAAACCTCAAACCAAACCAAACCAAACCAAACCAAACGCCAAACACTTCAGCACCCATCCAACCAAAGGTGCCTCTTTGGGATATCTGACTTACAAAGGAACTTGCCACGAGGTTCTGATACTCACGGGCTCACATGTGAAGAGCACGGTACTGAACACGCTCTATGCGGAAGCTGAATTTCCTGTGACTCACACAGGCACACAGCGTCACCCCAGTGCTCTTGTTTTCCTGGGTATGGCGCTTTGTGATTTCCCCGACAGCCTCCATCTGTTTCTCACACACAGTAGTGGCCAAGCAGGCAGGAGAGATGGAGGCAGGAAGAAGAGCATCGGCAGGATGCGAAGGGACAGGAAGCAGAAGACTGTCTTGGCTCCTGATGGAGAAGGTGACCCACAGGGAGACCCTGGTGAGCTTACCATGGCAAAACCAACATCTGCTTTCTTTAGGGCAGGTCCATCGTTTGTCCCGTCACCAGTGACAGCCACCACCTGTCGCTGTTCCCAACAGTGCTGTCAATGATACCTGGGACAAAGAGACACACACACAACAGTGAACACACACACGCCACCTCAGGTTGTGGTGGTGGTTTGAAAGAAAATGGCCCCCCAAAGGGAGTGGCACTATTAGGAGGTGTGACTTGCTGGAGGAAGTGTGTCACTGTGGGGGTGGGCTTTGAGGTCTCCTGTGCTCAAGCTATTCCTGGTGTCAGAGACCACTTCCTGTTGCCTGCAAGACGTGGGACTCTCAGCTACCTCTCCAGCACCATGTCTGCCTGCATGCCACGTGTCCCACCATGATGATAATGGACTGAACCTCTGAATGTAAACAAGCCACCAAAATTAAATGTTTTCCTGTATAAGAGTTGATGCGGTCATGGTGTCTCTTCACAGCAATAGAAACCTGAAGACAGAGGTCATGTGGCTAGTACTGTTTCCTATGAAAGGGACACTTTTTTTTCTTTTTCTTTTTTTTTTTCCCAGAGCTGAGGCGGGCTGCGCTGCTAGCAAGTCTCCACTAGCTAATCCTCAACCGAAAGGGACACTTTTAATCTCCTCCTCCATCTTCACTATTCTGCCTCTACTCTCTCCTTTCTTTTCCTCTCTACTGCTGAGTCTACAGTAACCATGCAAGGGCGATTGATTCACCAAGTCACCCTGTGCTGAGAAAGGCAGTCTTCATCCAGTGCCTCACATAGCAGCTAGGTAGTTGGGAAAGCATGAGACGGCTTTGAAAGGTTCAAGCGTACGACTCCAGCCTGCTAGCAAGGGACTAACCCCCCCACCCCCAGCTCTAGACAGCTGTGATGGCCCACCCCTGAAGCCCAGTACTTGGGAAGTAACGGCAGGAGGATTAGGGTTAGATACGGCAGGCACACACAATCACAGGCTGACCTCACCTTTCACCAGCGTGTGCTTGTCCGTGGGAGAAGATCGTGCCAGCACCCGAAGCTTGGGCCAGATCTTGTCCAGCTTCTCTTGTTCCACCTGCCAATAGCGGAGACACCTCGATCAGTCAAGCTCAGAGCCACTGTTGAGTGGAATCTCACCCTCCACATAACCCCAGCCTCCAAGGGTCCCCGGAGGGATCCTTAGCCCGTGGCCTCTGGGGACACGAGACAGACAATAAAGCTTCACTGATGGTGACCATGCAGGCCCATTTTTTCTTGTCCGTCCCAACTTCCTTAATGGGAGCCAATCCTTATTTCTTAGCCCATTACAGGAGGAGGTCAGGGTTAAGAGCTGGCCCAGGGGCTTCCAAGGAGCTGCTGGGGTCTTAAGTCTGATTCCACGCAGACCTGGAAGCTTTAGTCTATTCCAGACCCATACTGCATCCAAGCACAAGCCCGTGGCCACCCACAACCACAGGACGGTGACATTGGAGGGGTGGGGTAGGAGGAAAGCAGCGCAAAGCAATCATTCCAGGAGTTTAAAAGCAAAGAACACGAAGTTGGTGACTCTGTCCCCACAGGTAACTGAATGAAGACGAGACAGCTCCCCATTCACCGTACGAGCAGCTGCGGTGGGAAGGGCTGTTTCACTATGAACAGACTCCAGTTTGGAAGCCACCCACTTGCTCCCACGAGCCCCAGATACTGCGCACTAGAACCAGCCATTCCCTTGTGAGCGGCGCCCTGGCCGCTCCCCCCGTGGCCCCACCTCGCCCTTCTCGTTGCGGATGAGCCTGTTGAACTCTTTGCCCTCTAAGCACAGGAAGTCATCTCCGGGGGTCAGAATGCCACATTTGGTGGCGATGGCTCGTGCTGTGTTGACGTTGTCGCCTGTCACCATTCTGACAGTAATGCCAGCCCGTTTGCACTTGGCAATTGCGTTAGGTACCTAAGGAGAGCGAAGCAAAAAAGAAAAGTGGCCCAGAGACCGAGGATGCACGGCACGCTGCCCTGGCTCAGCTCTCACTTCACTCAGGGCGGCACAGAGGCTGTGGCTGGTCATTTTCATAGTGCTCAGTGCCCCCTTGCTTCTGTCCATCCCACAGTGGGCATTTAAATTTCACTCATCGTCTCACAGGTTGAAGGGGAATTTGCTTTGGGAGCCAGATGTGAACACTTGTGCCTCCCTTTCCTCCAGGTTTCCCGGGGAAGCATCTGGTGATGTGGCCACTGCTCTCCTTCCCAGAAGCAGGTTCTAAGCACTCTCTGCCCACCTGGCTCAGGCTCCAACCCACGAGCTCACTGTAGTGGCGGGATCCTCTCACCACCTCGGCCTTGACAAGCACGGTCCATCTATCTGAGTTTTCCGTCTTTTTGAATCCCCTCGTGCCTAGAACAGTGTTCTGTACACAGGATTGCTCGAAAAGACCAGGTCGTTGAAAAAAAGTGACTAAAGAGTAAGTCGCCTTTTGGTTAATTCTGCCCCTGACTATTCCCAAGTACCAAGCAGTAAATCCAATGAAACCATCACTGTCTGCCCCTCAGACAGCCTGAGCCCTCAGGATGAAACAGGTATTGGAGAGTCATCTGTCTTTTGTTTGTTTGTTTTCTAGAGTCATCTGTCTTTGTAAGTGACAAGTAATTAGGCACAAGTCTGGGGTCACAGCTAGGCCAGACATTTGCACGAGCTTCCTGTGACTCCCGGGTGGCTCATTAGGTTACACTGGATCTGAACCCTAACCAGCGGTCAGTGGGAGACCGGCACCTCCACTTTCTTGCCCTCTCTCTTCAGTTCAGAAGCTGACAAGCCTCACCTCCGGGCGCACGGGGTCTTCAATGCCCACCACTGCAATGCAGGTCAGCTCAGCAAGGACTTCATTCTCATTGTCCCATATGGGCTCTGTGCCATCAAAGTCCCGGTAAGCTATGCAGATGGTCCGGAGTCCTTCGCTGGCCATGGGCTCAATGACATTGCGTACCATGTCGTCTCGGTCCTTATTTTTGAACTGCACGCATTCTCCTCCCTTGTCCAGGATTTGATTACACCTGGGGAAATCAGAAATCAGTGTCTGTCGTGCCGCTTGACACGTTCCAACAATCACAGGCATTAGGGTGACTCTGTATTATTCCTAGAGACACTATTCCATGGTTAATACACCTTTTATCTGTCACCCAGCTGAGTCTCTCTCTCTCTCTTCCTCTCCCCACTTCCCCCCACCCCCAAATGAGATAAGAGTCTCATGTAGCTCAGGCTAGCCTCAAACTTGCTATATAGGTTGACCTTGAACTTCTGGACAGGGTCTTTCATCCTGGCTTTACTGGAATTTGCTATGCAGACCAGGCCAGTCTCAAACTCACAGAGATCCTCTTGCCTCTGCCACCTGAGGCAGGCAAAACTATGGCCAGCCTTCTTTTGTTTTTTTGCTATTATTTTTTTTGAGACAGAGTGCCCTAGAACGACTCTGAACTTGCAACCCTCCTGCCTCAGCCTCCCTAGCGCTTGGATCATAGGTGTGTGCCACCCCTGCTGGCTACATTGATTGGGGTGGGTTGATTATAACAACTTTAGGTAGCTTAGCTACTTTTAAAGGCATATAAAGTGTAATCAGAACTGAGAGTGAGAAAGAGAAGGACCAGAGAGGCAGCATCGTTAGCTCTTGGTGCGTGCAAGACATCTTATGCTCACCGACTCCTTCACGCCCAGTGAAATGAGGAGCATTCTGACTACCTCCGTGAACTCCACAGGAGATGGAAGTTTAGGCTGTGCCAGGCTGAATCCTGGCGGTGGCACTGTTAGCTGCTCTTTCTATAAGCAAGCTACGCAGCTTCACTGCGCATATTTTCTCATCTGCAAAATGGGTCAAAATAGTACCCACTTCGCTATTTTAAAAGATTAAATGAAAGGAGTCAGCCAGGTTCTTAGAAGCAATGCCTGTCCTGAGTTCAAATGTCACTCCCTGGCTGGAGGGGCACTCATCCTTCAGACTGGTTCGGCATGGGCCCTCAGACCTTCCTGAGGGGGCGTCTCAAAGGGGAAAATGGGAGGGAAGGGGCTCACCTGCGCAGCATTATCTCAGAGGCGCCCTTGCTGAACATGCGGAAGCCCCCTCCAGGCTTCCGGATGACGTGCTCATGGACTTGCGCACGAGTTGAAGGTGTACACTTTGAAGAGCTTCTCCTCGGGCACTTCATTGCGAACTGCTTGGTAATCCTGCTTCAGATCTGTGACAAAGCCCAGCAGGGCACACTCTGTCTTGTTGCCTACCTGCCGAGGTAGGCCTCCCTCCTTTTCTGGAGGCTGAGAGAGAAAATACAAACAGAAACAAAAACAGACATGGGAGTCATGAGCGAGATATCTGGGCCAGAGAGAGAACTTGGGCAGGCGGATTTGGCAGGCATACCAGTGCCCACAGGGGAGGCAACATTTGCTTTTGTTCTTTCAGAGGTGACCTTGACTCATAGCCATACAGGTCTTGAGATCTTACAGTTGCTCTATGGTAATGAGGTGTCTCGTTCTCTGGAAGTCTCATTCAAATGCTCTCTCTCTGCTTCTGGAAAGTGAGTAATTGATTCTGGATAAGTGTAAGTCTGCTGTAGGCCTGAGGTTCCTTCTTGTCCACCCTGAACACATTCAGTCAAGAGTAAGACACAGAATGCTGAATGGAGAGTCACACAGAATGATAATAGAGGATGTGGTGGTTTGCGTGTGAACGGCCCCCATGCGCTCATAGATTTGAATACTTGGTCCCCAGTTGGCAGAACTGTTTAGGGAGGATTACGAGGTGTGTCACAAGGGGGTTTGAAACTGATGTCATCCCCAGTGTGCTGTCTGCCTCCTGCTTGTGGACTGAGATGTGAGCCCTCGGCTACTGCTCCAGCGCCATGCCTGCCTGCCTGCCTGCTCTCACGCTCCCTGCTGTGATGGTCAAGGGCTCTAACCCTTTGCAACTGTAAGTCGCCAAAAACTCTTCTATCAGCTGCCTTGGTCATGGTGCTAGCACAGCCACAGAGAAGTAATTAGGACACAAGAGTTATCTCTGACAAAATGAATATCGCTCTCCAGTCACCTACTCCAGGGGCCCAGACAACGGGAAAGCTTACCAGAATCTTAGAAGTATAAGCACTGTTAATGGAAATGCCATTGACTATGAGCTCCAGGACCTTGGGCGGGAAGACGTCAGGGCTGGGGACCTGCGGTAATGGGTGCCCCCAACGAAAGCTTGCACCACTGTCATGCGGTTCATGGTCAGTGTCCCTGTCTTATCGGAGCAAATGGCTGTGGCGTTGCCCATGGTCTCACAAGCATCCAAGTGCCGTACCAAGTTGTTGTCCTTCATCATTTTCTACACAGGAAAAGAGAAAGGAGCTGAAAGAGGACCAACAGAGCTCCCCCAAACAAAGGTCACCGGCTAAGTCCCAGCCAACATGTCTCTCTTTGTTTTCTAGTCCTACACAAAAATGCAGGGTACTGTTTTTGCGAGGCTAATTTAAGAGTCTACTGATCTAGTTAAACAACTAACTGAATAGTCATTTCCTAGAGCTAGGGACTTCTGTTCTTGGGGGACCACCTACAGTGTACCAAGGACGGAATAGCTCATCCTTTCACTGAAGGGCTCATGGGATCCTCCTTTCCCGTCTCTGTCCTTAAGTAACACAGGGTATTTTCCCGTTCTTACCTTGACAGAGTAGGCCAGTGAGATGGTGACAGCCAGTGGCAGCCCCTCTGGCACAGCCACTACCAGTACCGTGACGCCAATGATGAAGAACTTGACGAAATACTGGATGTAGACCGGAGTACACTCAGGTAGCCACGATCTGCGCTGTATCACGAAATTTTCAACCACAAAGTATAGAATCAAGATGATCACTGTGAGAGCAGACATGATCAGACCTGTCCAGGGCGACAAGGCACACGGACAGGGGTTAGCCTGCTAGACCCTCGCTATAGTTTGTTTTTCTTAGCTTTTTAAAAATTGATTCTTTGTGTCTTTCACATGATGCCTCCCAATTCCACCCATCTCCCCGCCCCCAATAAAATTTAAGAGAAAAAAGGGGAAAAAAGGCAGAAAGGGAAAATCTCGTCATGGGAGCTGCAGTGTGACACAGTGAGTCACGCAGTGAACCCCTTTGTCCATCCATCTTTACATGCAGGCGTTCATCACACAGAATCACTGGTCTGGTTCGAGGACCTCTGGTCTCTGCTATACCATCGATGCTGGGCCCTCACTGGGACTCTCCCTGACATCTTGCTGCTGGCTTGTGCTGTGGAGATCCTGCAGCCCTGGGACCACAGGACCGACCCCCTCGCCACCATCACCACCTGTGCTCCGGCAGGTCACAGATGGGGTGGACGTGGGGGTGGGCCAACACATAACTCTGGTTTGGGGCTTGGGTAGTTGCAGGGGTTGGTCAGCCCACCAGCCCTCTCCTGTTTTCACCAGGGGGAGCTCTCCAGCATGGCCCTGGCTAGTGCACCCCTTGCAACATGAGCAAGGGGCGGGGCCAGTTCTTCCACTTTCATATCTGCAGGGTCAGGTCTTCCATGTGATGATACAGTGTGTACCCTAACAAATTTTGCCTGAAGATTAGAGGACAGAACAAGCCACTAGATTAAACATAGATGCCAGGCAGTGATGGCACACACCTTTAATCCTAGCACTCAGGAGGCAGGAGGCAGAAATCTGTCTGGATCTCTGTGAGTTCAAAGCCACCCTGGACTAAATGAGATTGACTCAGCCTAGGAGAGTAACAGAGCCAGGCAGTGGTGGCACACATCTTTAATCCCAGTACTTGGGAGTCACACGCCTTTAATCCCAGTATTTGGGAAGCACTCATGCCATTAATCCCAGGTCTAGGAAGGAAGTGATGATGACTGGGTGGAGAGAAAGGTATATAAGGCATGAGGAGACAGGAACTAAAGGCTTTTTTTTTTTTGGTTTTTCGAGACAGGGTTTCTCTGTGTAGCTTTGCGCCTTTCCTGGAACTCACTTGGTAGCCCAGGCTGGCCTCGAACTCACAGAGATCCGCCTGGTTCTGCCTCCCAAGTGCCGGGATTAAAGGCATGCGCCACCACAGCTGGACCCCTTTCGGCTGAGGACTCAGAGGCATTAAGTCAGAGGATTCGTGGAGTTGGTGAGGTGAGATGTGGCAGTGGCTTGTTCCTTTGTCTCTCTGATCTTCAAGCAAATTTTATTAGCGTACACAATATATCACCACACTCCCACACCTACACCTTTGGGCCGATCTACTGTGATGTCTGGTCAAGGTGTAGGGGACACTCTCCCGAGTGCTGCAGCTGGGGAGGGGCAGGGACAGTTCTCCTGCTCCTATGACCTCAGGGCCCGCTCTCCCACCCGTCTTAGGCATTGATGGGCAAGGGGTGGGGTGGGGGTGGGGGGGTGGGATGAGGGGTGGGAGAGGCAACTCTCCCCAGCCCATGCTGCCACATGACAGATGAGTAATGGGGACAACTCTCCCATGCTCACACCTTCGAGGCTGGCTCGCCTACACTTTTAATAACAGGGTCAGTTTTACTGTGCTGCCCAGGTGAGGTGCAGGGCCTGCTTTCCTGAGTGCTGGCGCTGGTAGGGGGAGGGTCAGCTTGACCGTCTGTCGCAGGCAGTAAGGGGCAATGGGTAAGGGGGGGCATCTCTTCCTCACCCACACCGCTACAGGACAGACGAGTAGTGGGAACAGCTCCCCCACGCTCACAACCTCCATCCACAGGGTTGTCTCTATTGTGCTGGCCAGGAGAGGTGCAGGGCCTGCTCTCTCGGGTGTTAGAGCTGGCGCTTTCTATAGTTTTTAGAACCTTAAGCTTTAGAAAGTTATACATTAACATTTTCTCCCATTCTCTATTGCTTGTATACAATGACAGAGTTTGTGGGCTTGTGTGTGTGTGTGTGTGTGTGTGTGTGTGTGTGTGTGTGTGTGTTTGTGTGTGTTTAAGATTTATTTATTACATATACAGTGTTCTGCTTTCATGTGTCCCTGCAGGCCAGAAGAGGGCACCAGATCTCATTACAGATGGTTGTGAGCCTCCAAGTGGTGGCTGGGAATTTTTTTTTTTTTCTTGAGACAGGGCTTCTCTGTGTAGCTTTGCGCCTTTCCTGGAACTCGCTTTGTAGACCAGGCTGGCCTTACCAACCTGACTCATACACCTGGATTAGTTGTTAAGCCTCTTTGGGTTGAGTTTCCAGTTTAAATTCTCATTCATAAATAAGAGGGTTGCTGAGTATCGTGGCATACACCTGTAATCTCAGCACTTGAGAAACTGAGGCAGAAAGATCATGAGGTCAGGCCAGCCTGTTCTATATACACTCCCAAACCAACCAACCAAAACCAACCAACCAAAAAACAACAACAACAACAACAACAACAACAATAAAGGGAGTGGAGTATGCTTGAACATGGGCTTCCTCCTAAAAGACTCGTACTTTTTTTTTTTTTTTTTTTTTTTTTTTTTTTTTTTTTTTTTTTTTGAACAGGTTTCTCTTGTAGCTTTGCCCTTTCTGGAACTCATTGGTAGCCGGCTGGCCTCGAACTCACAGAAATCCGCCTGTCTCTGCTCCGAGTGCGGATTAAAGGCGTGCGCCACCACCGCCTGGCCTAGACGCGTACTTTAAATGGCCAGATCCCACAGCCCATAGGGATCAGGTCACACCTCCTCACAGAGGACCAGCCCCCACCCCACCCTCACCAGGCGGAGAATCAAGAAGCAGACTGTGCTGTGACTTGAGGGCTCTCAATGATGGCACCTGGCTCCTCATCATGCATGCTGCATTGAACTAAGCTGCATTGAACTAAGCTGCGTGGTGTGAAACTTCGCCATGACCCCTAAACTTGGAAGGTGGATTTTTCCTTTGTTTTTGAGATGTGTTCAGAGATTCTGTCTAATGCTCTTTCTCTCGCTGGATCATGGCCTTGAGCCCCCTCTTCCTAACAAACTGCAACTTCTAAAGGGGATTGTGGATCAGCTGCATGTGTGGACTGGTCACCACCGCTTCCTCAGTACTACTGCCATGTTAGCAGGAGTTGACTGAGGAGAAGCTGTGTCTGTCCACGTAGCCGCTCACCACCTCTGACTTTCCCTCCGCTGCCCTGTGAAGGTCCCACACCCTGGTTACAGGATGTCCTCACAGTGCTGGCGCATCACCTACACGAGTTCTCCGGTCACAGCACATCATGAAGATGGATGACAACCACAGCAGTGACTCACAGAGTGCCTGCCCCAGGCCAGCCAAGCCTTCCTAACCACGTCACAGCAGCCCTAAGGTACAGATCACTCCTGTTTCAAAGACAAGACATCCCGGGGTCAGGGAAGCCTCTGATGGCGCACACTGGTAGGGTGGCCAGCCTGGTTTGCCCGAGACTCAACAATTTCTGGGACTTTCAGGGAGAGAACTGAGAAAGTTTCAATCAACTGGGATAGCTGGTCACCTTGCAAATGGGGGGTGGGCGTCAGTGGCTAGCCTGACGGTTAAAGACCAATATGTGCTCATCAGTGGCACAGGACTTGGGAAACACTCTTATTGAAGACACAGTCTGGCCCTGGTGCTTCAGGGGCCTCACGGCAAGGCCATGGGGGATGATATCAGTGAAAGGAGACTGTTTTGGTTCTGGCTTGATTAAGGCAAGGACCAAAGTAAGGAAGCAAAGCACCTGTGGTTCGAAAACTTAGGGATGCGCGCACGCGCACGCGCTCTCTTTCTCTATGGGTTGGAAGGTATCTTGCTCATTTCACACAAGGCCTGACCTAGCTTGACATGTACTTGACATGTAGTTTTCACCTCCAAGGAAGAATGGAGCAGGGATGAGGAGAACACTTGGGGTAAGGGATCTAGTTAATGCCTCTGACTTGGATCCTGGGCTTCACAAGGGACTTTTGCACCCACAGCTCAGCTCTTAGAGTCTACATCGAAGATTTCAAGGTAGTCAGAATGAGCTAAGTGTCAGACTGAAATGAACTGGCTAGGTCAACACATTCCCACCAGAGCTTTCTGCGGCGCTTGAAATGCTCTCACTTGGGACTCTCTAGAAAGATGGTTACTGGACACGTGTGGCTAGTGAATATTTAAAATGCGGCTACCCGGCAGCAGACTGTAAACAGTGGTTGCTGCTGTAGCCATCACAGATCCCTGTGGACTCTCAGGCCCTGCCACAGACTTTCTGAAGGTGGTCCGTACTTTAGCAAGGACATCTGGAGAACTGTGCCCGGAGAAGCATGCTGAACATGACGGTGGGAAGCGGAAGCCTGAGGTCACAGAACACTCATTGGAGGACCACACCTTGAGGGACATTGCACGAAGGAGTCATCCTTTTGTCCCCCTTCCTGCTGCTCCCCTAGGCCAGAAGATGGCAGGAGAAATCATTTGTCACCCTCGCTGTAGGACCCGTCTTCTGAGTAGTCTCTCTAACCGATCTTCTTTGCCCTCCAATCTTTACTATGTATTTATTGCTCCATGCTGGGCCCCGAGATTCCTCCACTATGGAGGGATCGCCTCCAGCAAGCTGCAGCCCCCTCTGCCCTTGAGGGATTATAGGACAGGTGAGAGTTCTTAACTTCATTCTTGCTAGCATGACCTCCCTCTCCCAGTGACACCGCCCCCCTCGAAAGAGACCTTAGGGCTATTAACCTTTATACATAGGAAATAGCTCTCTTCCAAAGCCCAGGAGTGGCCAAAGATACAGCTATGTAGACCCCAGGAGCCAGCTTCTTCCTGCCAGTCCGGCTTGGTGTGGCGGGAAGGAAGCTGTAGTAGCCAGCACACAGGGTAGCGGTTCGAATCGGCAACGGGAGGCAGGCTTAGCTACTCACCCGCCTTCCCGATCTGCACAGCCAGGCGCGTGAGCTTGCCCTGAAGCACAGACTTCTCCTTCTTGGGCATCTTGCTTACTTTCTTCTCCTTCTCCTCACTGTCGATACCCTCCTGGCTGTTGAGAGGCTGGATTTCCAAGGCCACTCCATCTTGGGTCTTTGCTAGGGTAGACACACAAATGGGGCAGGTGAGTAGGCAAGGATGTAGGAGTGAATGGCAGGCAGGTGGAAGGCAAGACGCCCTTCTGTCTTTTTTCCTGGAATGTCCCTCAGGCCCCTGACCTCAGTTCTGGTCATTCCTTACTGGTGCCAGAGGTAGGACCCCACTAGGGCCTTTGGGACAAATCTAACAACTGGTGATGAAGTGGAGGATGCCTTTCGGGTCTGGATCTCCTCTTCATGACAACCTCCTGGCGCCCCTCAGAGCCACATGCCAGGTTTATAGCAACAAGGGGATTAATTACACCACTAAGGCCTTCGCTGCAAGCAGACTTTCTGGAATCCAGAGCTTAAAACAGTGAATGTTTACCGTAGACCAAGGGGAGAGTCTAGCAGATGTTAGGGTCCTAGCCTATTCTGTTAAAAGCCCCCCCTACCCCCCAAATCAGGAAAGAAACACAGATTCCACCCCCCCCTCCCCAGACCAAAGTTATTCTTCAACTACTTCTTATATAAGTTGAAGGACACGGATTTGAAGTAGCACAGCAGGACCTGAGTTCAGTATTCTGGGGGAAAGAAAAGACGCTGCCACGAAGACACAGAGTAGGGGGAAGGCAGAGATGTACAGACCCAGTAAACCCATGTGGTTCCCTTTTAGAAGAAGAATAAAGAAACGAGAGATTCAAATTTTTTTTTGCTTAAGCCCTGGTGCTCTGATACGGTGATTTTATTTCTAAAGAGTACTACGATGTGTGTAACAAGGGAAAAAAAAAAAAAAAACCAGCTTTAGGAACTGTCTCAAGACTAGTTCTTGCTGGTCCCCGACATCCCTCCAACATCCCTGTTTGCTTAGGAAGTACTTCTTGAGACACAGTCTCTTCTGTCTGAGGCACAAACAAGACAGAGATGGGATATGTAGACACAGCCACCATAAGAAACACAAACCAGACCAGGAGGGACGAAAACAGACCGTGGCGAGAACAAAGAGAGAAGTGGGCAGAGAGGCAGAGAGAAGAGTCTCTCTCCAAAGCCTCTGAGCAGACGAGCAGAGAAGAACTACAGGACCAGAAGACACCGGTGAGGCTGTCAGCAGAGGAGGGTGCAGGGAATGCCCAGCCCATGTCCTCCACCATGACTTCCAACCCAGAGACTGCCGGTGTGGGCGGCGAAGCAGAGCTCAGCACTCTGGGAAGAGCCGATCCCGGTCCCACACCCTAAGAATTCTGGGCATGCGCTTCCTCAAGCCAACAGCAGAGGGTGCTGCTGTTCCGCCTTGAGCCCACCCCCCGGGGGTCTCTGCACCGTCCTCAGGATGAGGCACTGGGCCACAGCAGCAGGTAACAGATTATGGAGAGGGCAGGGAGACAGATGGCCTGGAAAGGTCTGGTTTGAGCGTGGGCAGGTAGAGATGGTACATGAGTGGGTGGAGAGGTTACCTTTGTTGCGATTTTCAGAGACTCCTTGTTTTTTACCTGTTTGGACAAGAAAGAAAAAAGTGGGGTGGAGACCCAAAGTGACTACTAGTAAGGATGATCAGGCTGGGCAGCGGTGACACACGCCTTTAAGCCCAGCACTCGGGAGGTAGAGACAGGCAGATCTCTGTGAGTTCGAGGCCAGCCTGGTCTCCAAAGTGAGTTCTAGGAAAGGCGCAAAGCTACACAGAGAAACCCTGTCTCAAAAAAACCAAAAAAAAACCCAAAACAAACAAACAAACAAAAAGAGATGATCAGATATCTAATTTGTTGGTCCTCTCCCAGCATTGAAGGGCTACAGCGAAGGAAGAGGTGGGCTGTAGGGTGGAGAGATACATGTAGAGGAAGCTCACATCTCTGTTCATTCATCCTTCCTATCGGTTCTCATGAATCCTTGGGATCAGCGCTTGAGTGCTCAGATATGTGCACACACGGTCACGCCTGAGCTTCTCTTCCTGCTAGGAGGGAGGATGCTCTTGGCTTGAGTCAAATCTCTTGAGAAAATGGGGGTGGGAGTTAGGGAGAGAGAGGCAGGAAATGCTCAGCCCCCGGAAGGGCCCTAAAAGGCATCTCCGGGACAGTTCAACAGCACCAGTGTTGTTCTCCTAAGTGTGCATCTGAGAGTAGCTGTGGGAATGAATAGTTGGGTTCTGAGAGACTGTCTCTTACTCATAAACTGCTCTCTACTAAGAACCTAAGATGAGCCTTGGCCAAGTGGTAGGAACTGTTCCCTCCCCACAGGAAGAAGGAATGATCAGGAAAAGGTGTGAGTTTGGCATTAACATCTGGGTCTTTTGCTCCTGTTGGTCCTACTCTGGGAACAAGTGAGTGATCAAGACTAGTCTAAAGGCCCCTCCGGTCCCACTCTTCCAACTGTTCTTCTCTTCTGCAGAGGCCCACAGTTTCAGCGGGACCCATGTTCTCCTCAAGTCACCTTCCTCTTAGCTGTGACGGTTCACTTACTCCTTAATCCAGGAGGAAGAGAGTAAGGGAAGAGGAGGAGGAGGACCCGGGGCACTTTGGCTGGAGCACCTTCCAGCTCATCCAGGGTAGGGCTAACTCAACCCTTCACAACCAACCCAAGATGCAGGAATAAGGTTCAAACGAAATCTGACTTGAGGGCTTTGAGCCAGCATTCAGTGTTTTCATCAGAACTCCTCAGAGATGTAAGGTTGACGTGTGTGTGTGTGTGTGTGTGTGTGTGTGTGCGTGTGTGTGCGCGCACGCGTGCGCGCATGCGTGCGTGCGTGCGTGCCTGTCTGTCTGTCTGCACATATGCCTATATACCATGTGTGTGCTTGATGTCCACACAGGCCAGAAGAGGGCTAGGATCCCCTGGAACTGGAGTTATAGATGGTTATTAGCAGCCACGTGGGCACTGAAAACCAAACCCAGGTCCTTTGCAAGAATAGCAAGTGCTCTTAAACCACTGAGCCACCTCTCCAGACCCACAAGTGACGTGTGCATCTTGGCAAGGAGTCTGGATAGCCGTCGCTTCATCCCAGCAGACTTTTCTGACCTTTAGTTCATTCACAGAGAGGAAAGAGACTTTCATTCTCATTTGGCATGCCCCTTACTTTTCTTCTTCTTTTCCTCCTCATCTTCCTCACTGGCCCCTAAGAGGGTGAAGATGATTCCGGTCTGAGAGTTGACCCCCACAGCAGTCACTACCATCCGGCCAGAACCTTCCATCACGTGAGTCCCTGTAAAAGGGAAGGGAGAAGATGGACCGTTTGATGTTCTTAGCTGTGATTTGGTATGAAATACAAACTTAAATGCACAGCTCCCTTTCCTTTAGGGACACTAATCTATTTAGAAGGCGGTAAGAGAAAGCCAAGAGATGAGCCCATTTAAAGTGACCAAGGAAACACAGGTTAAGGTTAATGTATTCACTTTATGCCATCTTCCCAAATAGCAGAGCTCCTATAACACTTACTTTATGAAAAACTTCTTTCAGATTTCTGACATCCCTGCATCAGGACCACCCACATGTTTCTACTCCATCTGAACCCAAGAGAAGAAGGAAGGATGGAGCTAATAGAGGGAATAGGGCCCAGAACCCGTAGCCTGACTCTCTGGGGGCCGTGGATGATGACCTGGGCAGCCAGAGGCTATACCTGAGAGCAACATGGGGTCTTTGTCCAGAGACTTCTTGACATGATCTGACTCTCCCGTCAGAGAGCTCTCATCGATCTTCAGGTCATTCCCCTGGATTAGGATTCCGTCTGCAGGGAGGAGGTCACCTGGTGTATGAGGGAGAGGTAGACAGTAAGGCCAAGCAGGTAAGAGCCATCTTCTCCACTCCACCACTTCACCTCAGGGCTGCTCTCCCAGCAAAACCTAGAGGGCTATGGTCCCACGAGAAGCCGAAGAGCATCTAAAGGTGACTCTAGAGCTGTGGAGGGGCTCAGGGGTACAGGGCTTACCTATACTGCAAATGGCCCTGCGCTTGATCCCTAGGGTCACACATATCTCAAACCGATACCTTCCTGTGGCCTAAATATTATATACCTTTACTCCTAAGCCATACAGGGCACAAGTATGACAATCCCTTGCAAGAGTTTTGGCTATGGCTTTCTCCAGAATTCCTTCCTGCAACCTGCCAAATTCTACCTGATAACTTAGCTCAAGCTGGGGGATTATTTGGGGGCGGGGATCCAGAAACTCCTAGCCTTTCATGTCAATGGACCTACTCCTCAGATGTATGTGTGGGGCATAGGCCAGGGAAACATAGTGCTCTCACCGTATTTGATCTGGGCAATATCTCCCACCACAATCTCAGCCACTGGGAGCTGGATGAGCTGACCATTCCGGATAATGCAGAATTTTTGCTCGAGTTCAATGCGACTCTGCAGCCCCCGGAACTGCTTCTCTTTGCTCCAGTCATTGAAGGCTGTCACCAACACCACAATGATCACCGAGGTAAGGATGGCTGCCCCCTCAATCCAGCCGGTTTCTGCTTCCTCCTCTTCCTCTGGGCCACTTGCAGTCTGACCACAGACTAGCCAGGGAGGGGAGAAAGAGTCGTTGAAACAAGGGTGGTACTTCCACAACCTCCACAAGATGGAAGGTCATGGAAAGAGAGCAACAGAACATAAAAAAACTGCTCTCCAAGGAAATCAGAAGAGAGCAGGATGGACTGTCATCTCATCACCACCAGGTCTATTTGTGCTAATTCCTAAATGGCACAAAATACGCCGACGCCAGTGACGTGAAGCGCAGTCGGGGGCTCACTGCTCTTTCCCATAATGCCAAGCACTATGGTCAGGACGCGCTGAGCAGCGGAGGTAAGGACACGGGACGGGTGGCATTCTGAGTTAGGATGTGGTAGGGGAGGGGGGCGGTTAGGGGAATGGCTTACTAGCTGCTGGCTGCTCTCCTTTGCAGAGCCTGCTGGGTAACAGGAACACGGTGTACTACAACCTGTCAGCCACCGGTCCAAAGTGTGGTTGGCGGTGTGGAATGGACCCAGGTCAGCCACATGGCGCAGCTTAGACACTCACCTTCATTGTCTCCGCCAGGGGGTCGATAGAAGGACAGGACCAGGGAGATGATGGCTGCAATCTCCAGGATGATGAGCGTGACATCCTGCAGGGCTTCCCACACTAATTCTAAGAAAGTCTTGGGCTTTTTCGGAGGTATCACATTCTGTCCAAAAACAAGTCTACGCTTCTCCAGATCTGTAGGGTTCCCAGATAAACCTGAGGAGGCGAGAGAGAGAGTAAAGGGGGTGGGGAGTGATATCAGAAGTCAAGTTAAAGGCCTGTCTATCTATCTGTCTGTCTGTCTGCCTGTCTGTCTGTCTGTCTAACTGCATACCTATGTGTATACGTGTCTCTCTGTGAGAGTATATGCCATATCTGTCAGTGTGCCTGTAGAAGCCAGGAGGGGGCATCAGAGCTCCTGAGGCTGGAGTTACAGGTGCTTGTGAGCTCTTAATGGGGGCGCTGCCGCCACGACACAGGTGTTTCTAATGAATGACCAGCAAGACTGTCCTGGTTGAAGCCTTGGATACCACAGAAAATACAAAAGCCAGAATCTAGCACAAGGAAGGAATTCCTGATCAGCAAAGTTTGACCTTTGCTAAAACAAACAAACAAACAAAAAACAAAACAACAAAACAAAAAACCAACTGGAAGATGTTTACACTTTGAGTATAACACTGGAAAGGAGCTGGCACTTGATCTGGTGTTGAGACTTTGTGGTGCTAAGAAAGTTGGGGGTGGGGGTCTAAAACTACTCTCAAGAAGCAGAAGAGAAGAAAGGTTAGACTGACTGACTTGAAACACTATGAGGTGAATGAAAATGGCAAAACTAGTCACCGTCATCAAGAGGGCCCTTCAGAGGGGCATTTTAATGTCAGCTGCTCTGACAGACGTCAGTGTGCCACGTACGGTTTGATTTACAGACCAGAAGACGGTGTATGGGTTAATAAAAGACATGAACTAAAAACCAAATCAAAATGAAAAGACCTCTTGTCCAGTTAGGAGACCCGGAATGGCAGTGTGGTGGGAATGTGGCCAACCATCCCAGTTTGTCAGGACACCAGGATTATGGAACCGTCAGAAGTTTCAAAATGAGGAAAGGGTGACAAGATGGCCACAGGATGGGGGCCTTTTGCTTCTGGTGACCAGGCTAAGAAGCTTTCTGCTCCTCAGGGGCTGTGCCCCAGGCTCTAGCTCTAAGAACAGAAGCACTAGAATGTTCTCGGGATGCACAGAACTCTTCTCTCACAGGAACATGCAAATCCTGGCAAGGACCTGACCATGCTGGTTCACACATGAGGGCCAGAAAGAACCAGCCATCTGTTCCAGGTCATGCAAGGCGGAGGCGGAGGCTACCCATGTGTCTGTCTTCATTCCAAGTTGTAGGAGCTGTAGGTCGCCGAAGCGGAACTCTCGAGGCAAAGTACCCTTAGGTGCGTCACCCCTACTTCTCTGTCTGTCAGAACCTTCAACACAAGTATGGCTGTTTTACTTCCTGCTAAGTGCTTGGGGTCAACTAGACAAAGTATCACAGCTCAGGCTGAATAAGAACCAAGCAAGGCCATGAAGTTTCCAGATACTACACAGTTCTTGACAACCAGCATTTCCCCCACTAAAACAGAACATGAAACTCCCCCCTCAACACACACACTCCCAGGGAGGGGGGTGGGAAGGCAGAATTATACTCCGTAGCTTCCCAAGAATTTTGGCCCCTTTTCTGGACCCTAGAGGGTCACAGGTGGAGGGAAATCTTATCCAGCAGTAAACACCAGTTGGCATTCATTAAGTTGTTTACATATTGCAGCAAATTACTTTTTTTTTTTTTTTTTTGGCTTTGGTTTTGGCACTGGATGCTGTTGGCTGCCTGTTCGATGGGTTCCCCCACAGGTAGGGTGGGGCAATCTTTGTCTTGAAAACAGGTCGGCAGCTGAGGAAGCTCAGAATCAGGGCCAGGGGATCCTCCACTGAGCTTCACACAAAGCAAGGAAATGTGTGCGCCTGGAAGGAACAAGGTCGGAACGGAGTCCAGGATGTCAGGACTCCACACTCGGTCATCATGGAGGCCTTCCAATGGTGAGGAAAGGAACAGGCACCGTGTGAGGGCACACAGAGCACCGTGACAGGAGGAAGGAAGGGGGGCTAGACCTTAGGAAGACCTCGAGGCAGAAAAAGATCTTGAAAATGGGCCAACAAGCACACCCGGAACACTGCCTGCGGGGTGGGAGGTGGCTGCCATTTCCCATGCTCACAAAATCGGCTGCAGAGTCCTCTGGCTCTGAGGGAGGGGAGTCGGAAACAGGCGAGTCTGGCAGGATGGCATGATCTGGTATCATTCTGCCCAGTGAGAGACTGGAGGGCATGGAGGGCAAGCCACTTTCATTTGTTAGGAGGCAAGGGGCAGGGAACTCCTTGGGGACATGGGTGCCTGAGACTGTAATCCAGGGCCTCATCAGTGGATGGCATTTAATCCCTCACTCCAGCTGAGCAGCCAGTTGGCTCCACAGGGGAGCAAGGCTGGGTTCAAAGCACTGGAAGCCAAGTTGAGCTTCTTCCCAGACGTCCGTCTGGCCTCCTCTGCCCGCCCTGCCCTGGGAAGTCAGGTTCCCAGTCAAAAAGGCAGGGAAGGGCCTGGGAAAAGAGTGTTCTGGGCAGGGCATCTGGATCCCCAGGCAGACAGGGGCAGGGTGGCCAGGAGGCAGGGCTTCCTGGTCCTTTGTCCTAGGGGACCAGAAAGGGCAGGGCTGTGCCAGCTAGGGATTACAGGAGTTCGGACATTTTGTTAATCTACTCAGGGTGTTTGCGAAGATGTGGGATTCACAACTCAGTGGGAACAAATATCCTTCCTTTCTTTGGTAAGGGTCACCAGGGCACTGTGAGGGTGACCAAGGTGTTAAAGATCAGGGCTGGGTGTGGTGATTCAGGCCTGTATTCCCAGCACTCAAGAGGTTAAAGCAGGAGGATGGCCGCAAGTTCAAGGTCAGCCTGGACCACATAATGAGTTCCAGGTCAGTCTGTTCTAGAGAACCTCATCTTTAAAAACCTAAAGAGTGCCTCGTGGTGGTGGTGGCGGCGGCGGCGGCGGCGGCGGCGGCGGCGCACACCTTTAATTCCAGCATTTGGGAGGCAGAGGCAGGAGGATCTCTGTGAGTTTGAGGCCAGCCTGGTCTCCAGAGCAAGATCCAGGACAGGCACCAAAACTACACAGAGAAACCCTGTCTTGTGGATAAAACAAAACAAAAAACCTAAAGAGCTACAAAGATCATTTTAAGGGACACCCCAATAGCCTAACATTCTCCCCAAAGTGAGTCTGCCTGAGCCACTTACCTCAGTGTGCAGGGCAGGGTGACTACTTACCTGTCAGCAGGCTCTCATATTAATACCTAATGATCATTTCTTTCCCCTCCCCCCTCTCCTCCACCTTGCTCTCCGGTTCAGTCTGCTCCACAAAGATCTTTTGAAACCTGTAAGGCAGTACATGCCACTCATCTTCCCACAACCCTATGTGGCTTTTCCACGGAGTAAAACCAGGCACCAAGGCCTCTGATGGCCTCTAGGGCCACTTAGGGGTCTCCAGCATTTATCTCCTCCTGTTTCCCTTCAGTCTTCAGAGCTCTGGCTCGGCACACCTGCCTTTTCTCTCTGAACACACCCCCTGATCCCTACTCAGCCTCTGCACACGCTGTTGCCCCCCTCCTTCCCCAAGAGAGCCTCTTCCTGGGCTGCCCCTCCTCCTCCTTCAGGTCTCTGTCCCCATCTCAGTGAGGCTGAGGCTGTGGCCGACCCCATTCCCCAGGTCGCTCTCCTTCTTGCCCACAACACCGAGGCCTTATTCACCTGTTGCTTGACTCGACCATCGGCCTGAGAGCAGGGTGTCTGCCTTTGTTCCTGAGCCGCACCTGGCACAAACACACACACACTCAAGCCTGCTGAATGAACGGAGCGGATGACTAATGAACAAAGTCGCTCACATTTAAGTGACTGCTGTGTGACAGGCACGTCGCCAGGCATACTTTGCTTCTCATTCAAATATCAAGGGTCAGTAGAGGCAGTTATTAGGAACCCCATTTGACGTGCAAGACAACTAAGGCTTTAGCAGGGGCAGGGGTCTGGATCTCCCATAGGAGGCAGCTGGACGCCAACCCATACCCAAAGGGTCTTAGGACATGAGGACAGTAGGGCTCAACTAAAGCTCCATGCTAGTATGACCGACTTATCCTGGTTTGCTGAGACTGCCCGGGCTTCGGCACTAGCAGCAGATGGGCAGGTGGCCACCTTGTTTCTTATGCCGAGTGTTGGCCCACACATCGTTAGCTGTGTACCTCAGAGCAAGCCAGTGCCGCCCCGATGGGCTATGACTGGAGGGGTTGGTTCCTGCCTTTTGCCTGTCCCCAGGGATGGTGGCTTCATCATCATGGCCCGGCCCATGAAGCCTGTGCTCACTAAAAGGCTCCTTATGGCCTTTTCTGGCCTGGAGCAAATGAAACAAGATACATTTTAGATAATACAAAGGTGAAACTTGGCCTCATCTAGATGTTCCTTCAAAGGAACACATTTGCTCCTTCTCGTCCTTTTCTTTTACACACGTGAACGTGCGTGCGCGTGCACATGTGTGCTCGTGCACATATATGTGCTGCACATGTCGAAATTGGTTCTCTCCTTCCACTATGGGGGATCAAACTCAGGTCATTAGACTTGGCAGCAGGTGGCACCCTTACTCACTGAACCATTTCGCCTGTCCCACACCCATGAGCTAGTTCCTACTCATCTATCCGCCCCACCTTCGGTGACACACAGACAGTACAACAGCTCCCTTAAGGAGTCAAGTGGTTCCCAGAGTGCTCTGCAGGAGGCCAGGGAGGGCCCTGGATGCTGGCCTGGGAATCCTCTCTGACACGCGGTGCTGCACGGGAAAGCCATGTGGGGCTGGGAACTCCGCCAATTCCCAATTTTGGGCTTTCCACTCCATTCTTTCCACCCCTGATCTCAGCGGCCGTAACCTCGCACGAATAGTTTGTCCAGTTCAGAAATATGTTTTGGGCCCTGATCTCCACGGTGGCTTCTCAAATACTTACACGGCCTCCTGGAGAGGGGAAGGAAGACTTGGCGAGAGGGCTACGCAGAAAACACAGGAAAAGGGGTTCCCCCGAGAAATTCATGAGGGGAATTTATCTCTGAGAACAGGAGAGGGACAGCCCCACCCAAACCGAGAGTGCTTCTAGCCCTTAGAACCAGACCGAGCACATGAGCTGGGAGAGGCCAAGAGAATGCGTATCTGAAGTCACTGCCCCCGCCCATGCTGGGAGTTGTAGGGTCCCTGTCCAGGCTACTGAGGCCAGAGTCAGCAACAGTGAGCACTGGTGTCTCCTATGAAGGACCCAGGCCAGGAGGGGTGGTGTCCAGCCTGAAGTGGTGGGACCCCAACAGGAAAGCGCCTGGGTCAGCCTCCTGTTGACACCACAGATGGTGTGGGCAGAGGCGCGCCTCTTATCAGAGCGGGCAAAGCCCCAGAAAGGGTGGGTCGAAGTCAGACACGAGGGACTTCCCAGCTGTCTGAATGATGATACCTTGCCAGAGGAGGTGGAAGAAAAGCCTCTCCCATACAGAGGGTGCAAGGGAGAAGTTTCTTGAGGCTGATTGAAGGCAGCCATCTTTAGGTGCAGGAGAACAGGCATTGGGTACATTTCAAGATCTGGGTGTGTAGCTCAGTGGTAGAGAGCTTGCCTGGTTTACAGACAACCTGAGTTCTATTCTCAGTCCTTACCTCTAAATAAAAAATGTGTCTGCAAGTCCTTCTTAAAACACTGGACAGGCTTCTAAGGAGGGGAATAGCTAAGATCAGAGGGTCTGGGGGGCAGAGTCAGCTCCTGCTCCTAGCCAAATGCTGTGCTTTCAAGCAGCATACACTACCCTTCCTGTGGCAACACCTCCAGCTCAACACAAATACAACCTGGAGACACGCTTGTCCTGGCCTCCCAGCCCTGAGATGGAGGGACAGACACAAGGTCCAATTAAAGGGGCACTGGCCGGGCGGTGGTGGCGCACACCTTTAGTCCCAGCACTCAGGAGGCAGAGGCAGGTGGAGCGCTGAGTTCGAGGCCAGCCTGGTCTACAGAGCGAGTCCTAGGACAGCCAGGGCTGTACAGAGAAACCCTGTCTCGGAAAAGAAAAAACAAACAAACAAAAAAAAAAAGAGGACACTGGACTACATAACAACGTTCCCTCCGGAGTGGCAGCTTCTCCAGGGTCCGGCTTTACCAATCCCCGACCCCTGCTCCATCCCGGCTCTGACACAGGGAAGAGGAAGTTCCCCTGAGCATCCACCCTCTCCATCCCTCTGCTCTGTCACCTTCCTGCACTGCACGCATGTGCTTCTAACCAGTGTCATATTCCCAGTGCTCACACCTCTGAGCTAAATAAAAAGAGCGAAAGCTCCACTTCTTAGGGTAGACGCAACTGTCTGCCTCGGCCGAGGAGGGAACACCAATTTTCTTTCCTTCTTCCCGAAGGCTCAATGCAACACAACTGAAAGGTTAAAGGTCAAAGCCGGAGGAGCTGGGGAGATAGCGCAGTTGGTGGGGCACTTGCCTAACACACACAAAGCTGTGGGTTCAATCCCCAGCACCAGATAAAACAAGGCAGGCCAGTACAATCTTGTTATCCCAGCACTCAGGGGGTGTAGACAGGAGGATCAGAAGTTCAGACAGCCTAGACTACATGAGACCCTGTCTCAAAGGGAGAAAAAGAAAGGCCTAGAGATACAGCTCGGCAATTAAGAACGCTTGTGGCTCTTGCGGAGGACCTGGGTTCAGTTCCCAGCACATACAAGGTAGCTCACAGCCATCTCTAGCTCCAGTTCCTGGGGATCTGATGGCCTCTTCTGACCTCCTCTGACACCGGACACGAACATAGTACATACACACACGCCGTTCAAATACTCATACACAAAAAATGAAATTAAAAAGGAAAGAAAAAAATATCAAAGTAGAAGCCAAAAATGGAGCATGCCTATCATTCCAGCATTTGAGAGGTTGAGGCCAGAGGATCACTGTGAATACAAGGCTAACCAACCAACCAACCAACAAAAACTCCACTCACCTCAAATTAGAGGCTGGAATGTAATTCAGAAGAGGGATGGGAGCCTTCTGTTCATACACAATGGGACAAAAAAAAAAAAAAAAAAAAAAGCAAACCAAACTCCAGAACACGTAATGCTCAGAAGACTGCTGCTGAGCTAGAGTCTTCCCGGCACAGAGGTGCCACACTGGGGGGACAGGAAAAAGCAGGGAGGCTCTCAGGTCCGGAAGACCTCACTCTCCTATCAAGGGCTCTCACCCCTGCCTGGTGCATGGTGCCCCCAAGCTCAGATGCTCAGCTCTGGGCGAGGAGGGGCTGGGTGGCGAAGGGTTGGCAGAGTATAGGGTGGGGTGGGGATAGCTCTCCTGGCCTAATTCAGCCCTAGGCATGAAACCTAAACCTAAATTCCAGGGTGCCAGAAACCTCCCCTGCTGGGGCGGGAGGGCACCTTCACCCTCCCGCGGCCTCCAATCCTTTCATCCTCTAGATGTTACAGGAATCCTTCTTACTCCTCCACCAAGCATTAAGAATTTCTCTGATGAAGCCACTGGCCTGGCCCACACTGCTCACACTGGCCCACACTGCTCACACTGGCCCACACTGCTCACCCTGCTCACACTGGCCCACCCTGCTCACACTGGCCCACCCTGCTCACACTGGCCCACACTGCTCACACTGGCCCACACTGCTCACACTGGCCCACACTGCTCACACTGGCCCACACTGCTCACACTGGCCCACACTGGCCCACACTGGCCCACACTGCTCACACTGGCCCACACTGCTCACTCTGCTCACACTGGCCCACACTGCTCACACTGGCCCACACTGCTCACCCTGCTCACACTGGCCCACACTGCTCACCCTGCTCACACTGGCCCACCCTGCTCACACTGGCCCACACTGCTCACACTGGCCCACACCCAGGGCAGCTAGCCCTTTTCTAGCTCTTTCTAGCTGTGCACATGTGCCCCGTCCCCTCCCTCCAAGATATTCCTCCAGTGTGAGATTCACACCTTAAATTAGCACTAGCAGATTTACCCGAGGTGTGAGGGCCCAGTGGACCACAGAATGCTAGTCTCTGGGCAGCCAGGCCCAGATAAATTGCTAGGAAGGACCCTGGCAGCCCTAGGAGAGGCCGGATAAGAGTCCAAGGAGAAGGCTGGGGGCAGAGGCTGTAATGAGAGGTTGTGCCTTTCAGAGTCACGGGCTCTGTCACACTGATATTCCAGGATGGACTATAAACGATAGAGAGGAAAGGAAGTTAAAGAAGCCAGGCCCCTGCCTTCCTGTCACACCTATACCGTCTGTATTCACTCACCTACCCAACTCTTCACTTCCCCAACACTAACATTCCCTAAAATGGTGGTATCTAAGTGTGTGTGTGTGTGTGTGTGTGTGTGTGTGTGTGTGTGTGTGTGTGATGCTTTTACCTTTTGGAGAATAGGGAGAAAGTATTAAGAAGGTATTAGAATTTTCTATATTACCCCATTCATTTCTTTCTTTCTTTGGTTTTGGTTTTAGTTTTTTGAGACAGGGTTTCTCTGTGTAACAGCTCTGGCTGTCCTGGATCTCCCTCTGTAGACCAGACTGACCTCGAACTCACAGAGATCCGCCTGCCTCTGCCTCCCGAGTGCTGGGATTAAAGGCGTGCACCACCACTGCCAGGACTCTCATCCATTTCTATGGCTGCACATCTTATTATATAAATAAGTTTAGTGTTAGAAGAGAACTACCAGTAATTCAGATGTGTCCCAAGTGAACATTTACTAGGCATGTATCAATTTCTTTTTCTAGATTGATAATGCTACTAGAAATTTCAGGTCTGAGGGTGCAGCTTAGTGATGAGCACTTGTCTAGCTAGCATTGGCAGACCTCAAGCTTGGTCCCCAGTACCTTTCTGGGGGTAGTAGAGGAGGGGGGCGGATTGGATTGATTTCAGTCTGCCCTGTGGAGGAAGAGCCCAATCAATTCTAGCCTGTTCCAGATCGCAATAAAACGGCCACGTCTAGGTAAGGTAGTACATGGTGACAGGAACACAGTAAAACCCCAGATCTTAATCTTGTAATTAGTGAACTCCAAATCATAATTAGTCTGTCTTCAAACAGGTTCTTCTCCCTCTGGCCATTCCCCTTGCTTCCTACATCCAACAGCTACTCAGCAGTTGGGGAAGACAAAGATGCCTGCATTGTAAACGAGGAACACTCTGGAAGGGGAGCAATCACCCCAGAGCTGGTGTATCCCTAGGCGAGCCTTAGCTGATGCAGAGGGGCGGGGTCAAGCCCCCAAGCCCCCTTCTTCTCTCCATTAGTCCCGCATCTTAGCTCCTGTGCTGTGCGCGCGTCTCCTCGACGCCGCTCTTCCTCCAAACGCACAATCTGAGAATTCTCTTTCATTTGTGTGCAACTATTACTGACTTGGAAGCTCTGGGGGAGGACAGACAGTGTGTGCTGTCATGGTCACCAGTGTGAGGTCGTCTACAGAGCTGGTACTAGTTATTGCATGTTGTTGGAGGCGTATCAGAGGACCTTAATTACTGTGCTGCCCTACCCGGTTCTGTAGGGGAGGGACGATGTGGAAGGCTAGAGACGGAACCCGAGAAAGAAAATCCAGCCAATGTTTATCTACATCCAAATTCAACAGAACTGTCTTTAGCCACTTAAAAGAAGCCCCATGTCAGTGATTTGTAGTTTATTTAAAGCTCCCTGTTCTGACCCTTCTTCTCTGCGCCCAGAATTTCCTCCCATCTGCCAGCCTACTGCTCCCAGAAAACAATGTTTCCCCTGACTAGGGTGCTACAGCAGAGGTGTATATGGAAGACTCCTATGAGGATGAAAGAATACATCCTTCTATCTCGTCCAAAGAGTCTCTTGCCCAGGTTCCCCCTTCCACATTAAGGAGTGCTGAGACCGAGGGCATGCCTCCTCTTGTCCTCAAGGCAAGGGGCTCCTCACTCCAGAGTCACCAAATGTTCCCTCCTCAGGAAGCCCTGAGACGGGAGAGGCAGCTTGGAGGACAAGGACTCTTTCCTAGCCCGAGTCCTCTGAGCTGCTTTACTCTGTGGCACTTGGAGAGAGTTCTGGAAATGGGGCAGAGACAGAAGATGAGAAAATAAAGGAGAGGGGGCTGGAGGAATTTGGGTTGAAAATTTGAAGCCAGCCCGGCTCTGTCAAGAGGAAGCAGAATTGGAAGAATTGGAAAGGGGGGCGGCTCATGAAGGCCAGCCCTTCCGGAGGATCTACACGTAGTTAAGAGACTTTTCACCCCCCAGGGATGTACCCACAGGTAAGGTACCCATGCTTCTGTAATAGCCTTTCAACCATGTTTATGTAACAACTCTAGTGAAATGCAATGGGTCATTAGAAGAGGAGGAGGAGGAAGAGGAGGAGGAGGAAGATAATGACAACAAGAAAGTAGATGGAAGAAGTTGGGAAGATGAAATCATCAGTGGGAGAGGGCTGGGGAATGTGATCAAAATGCATGTACACATGTATGAGAATGTGGTGATGAAGTCCATTACTAGATATAATTAATAATATACTATTATAAACTTTTTTAAAGAAGGGAATTGGAACTGGAAAAAAAAAAACAAGAAAATGAAAAGGGTCCCATTGGTGCAAAATGCTGAGCCCCTCCTCTCCTGAGAAGCCCGTGTTGACAAAGTGTCCTGATGACTCCCAGCCCTTTGTCTTAGCTTTCGTTTACACAAAGCCATAAAGAACTGGGGGCTGGAGTGATGGTTTGCACTCAAGGACCTGGGTTTGGCTCCCAGCACCCGAATGTGGCTCACAACCATCTGGAACTCCTCCTTCAGGGGATCTGATGCGTTATTTGAATTCTGCAGGCAACAGATTTGCACAGGGTGCATAAACACAATATGCAAACAAAACACTGACCCATAACAACAAACAAACAAACAAGCAAATAAATTTAGACTGGAGCCTATTGCCTCTCCCACATCTCCCCAACCCCTCTTATTTCTCTAAACGTCCCTCCTCTTTTCTGGTCACTCTCTCAACTTTGTGGCCAGTCACTGTTGACTGCTGAGGTCACCCAGCACACACTCCCCCACTCCCACCACCCCAGGGCCCAGCCCAGGGTCTTCCTTATTCTAACCTACTCTAGGCTGAGGAGGAACTGCTACTCCAATACATTAATGCAATGCAGGAACAGTATTAGCATGTGCATGGACCCAATTCCACATTTTACCAGACAGTAAAACGCAAAACCAGGGGCTGGAAAGACGGTTCAGCAGTTAAAAGAACTTCCTGCTCTTGCAGAGGATCTGGGTTCAGTTTCCAGGACCCACAAGTCAGCTCATATTTTACATGGAACTATATGTGGTGGTTGGAATAGGTATGGCCCCCATAGACTCATGGGCTTGACAGCTTGGCCCATAGGGAGTGGCACTCTTAGGAGGTGTGGCCTTGTTGGAGGAAGTGAGTCACTGTGGGGGAGGGCTTTGAGATCTCGGATGCTTAAGCACAGGCTCAGTGTCACACAGTTCTTTTGTGGCTTCCTGCAGATCCAGATGTAGAACTCTCAGCTCCTTCTCCAGCACCATGTCTGCCTGCATGCCGCCATGTTTCCTACCATGACGATAATGGACTGAACCTCTGAAACTGTAAGCCAGCCCCGATTAAATGCTTTCCTTTATGAGAGTTGCTGTGGTCGTGGTGTCTCTTCACAGCAATAGAAACCCAAACTATCACATTCTCATTCCAGGGGATCCATGACACTGACTTCTGGCATCTTCTTGGCACCAGCATACATGATGCACACAAACTCATTCAGACACACACACACACACACACACACACACACACACACACACACACAAATAGAACATCTTTTAAAATACGAAACCAACTTTAAGTCCTCTGCACTTCTGTACACAAGAGGCAACAGAGCATTAATAGGCTGTGAGCCAGAAAATAGACAGTACTCTACTGGTGCAAAGACCTCAGGCAGGTCATTAAAATCTTTAGCTTAGCAGAGAATATTAAATTCAAGTGCTAGTCAAACAACAAACTCAACCAATAAAAAGTAAGAAAAAAAAAAAGTCCTGTCTGTCTCTAGAATTGCATAAATAGAGGCTAACAAAATCACATTAGTGTCAAAACCCCAAGTTCCCTTAAGCCCCCTTATTTGCTATAATTTGAAAAGTTGTATCTATAGTAAACCCAAGCAAAAAATAAAGGAAAAAGGGTCACACTCTATTTCTCTCACCACCGACACCCCGCCCCAGAAGCCACCCTGCCCCAGAAGCCGGGCTAGCTTCAAACTCCCTGGCTCATGAAATCCTTTCTGCTCCTGCGTAGCCAGGACTTCTGGCAAAAGGTCCCCTACTCCAATCTGCTGTGGGATGGTCTGTATGTCAAATTGCTCTGATTGGTCAATAAATAAAACACTGATTGACCAGTGGCCAGGCAGGAAGTATAGGCGGGACTAACAGAGAGGAGAATTAAGGGAACAGGAAGGGAAAGGGAGTCACTGCAGCCGCCATGACAAGCAGCATGTGAAGATGCCGGTAAGCCATGAGCCATGTGGCAAAGTATAGATTTATGGAAATGGATTAATTTAATAAGAACTGTTAGCAAGAAGCCTGCCATGGTTTCTTTACAGTTTGTAAGCAATATAAGTCTCTGTGTTTACTTGGTTGGGTCTGAGCGGCTATGGGACTGGCGGGTGACAAAGATTTGTCTTGACTGTGGGCAAGGCAGGAAAACTCTAGCTACACCAATCTACTCAAACTTACTTCATCTGGGGTCCTAACTAGAATTCAAACTTACTGTCTTATCTTTATCCCCATTATTAATCTGCAGGAGCCTCCCACAGATGACAAAATCATACGAAATCAAAAGGCATCTGAGATTGGTCTTCTGGTAATTTTTATAGATGCTAAATTATCACAGTTACATGAAAGGATGAGAGAAATGGGAGGAAAGTCTGGGTCCTGCTCTGAGGAGCCCCCAGGTTCCAGTTTATTGGATCCCTGAGTCCACTTTGTGACAGAAACAGCTGACCCCAATAATAAGAGGAGGAAAACAGAAAGATCCAGCTTCAGTTCTGGCAGGAATCTGTAAAGTAAGACCTGCATGTCTCAGGAAAGCACAAGATACACCCTCTCCTTAGAGCCCACCCTGCTCCAAGAGTCACTGAGAAAGAAGATCAAGGGACGGCCTTGGTGGTGCATGCCTATAACCCTGGCACTAAGAAGGGCTGAAGCCGGAGGATCAGAGGTTCCAGGTCAGCCTTGGTGGCAGAGTGATACTGTCTCAGAGAAACAAACAAAAACAAAATAAAACCAGGAGGTGATGGTGGGTGTGGCAGTGCATGCCTGTAAATCCCAGCACTTGGGAGGCTGAAGCAGGCTAACTGGTGTGAGTTCAAGACCATCCTGCCTCCAAAGTGAGACCTTGTTTCAATAAATAAATAAAAATGAAAATGAAAAAAACTTTAGCTGGCAGGAAGTAGGCAGTGTCCAGAGGGTAGTATTAGACACGAGCTTAAAGGCCCAGAGGAGCTGGCTGAAGGCCACCAAGCCCTGCCATCTTCAGCCTCTGAGGTGACAGGAAGCATGGGGGACAGAGAGCAGCTGCAGTCACACATACCTTAGCCACATTAGAGATCAGGATTCTTTGATATAAGAATATAAGCACGCATATTCCAGCAAAACCTCCAGGCACACGAGCTCTGTTTAATTTATACAACACCTATTATCAGTTTTCACATGCATACATAAACACACACACACACACACACACACACACACACACTGTACTATTAATCACAGTAACTCCTATGGGCTAAATATAAACATTACTTCAAGCACCTGAACCTAAAGCTTATAAGATATATACCAGGCCTGTAATCCTATCTACTTGGGAGACAGCATGTACTAAAAGCCTGCCTACACTACAGAGTGAGTTCAAATCCAGCCTGGGCAATGTAGTGAGAATCTGTCTTAAATATAAAAGTGAAAAAGGAGAGCTGGGCGCTAGAGCTTAGTGGTGGTGGTGGTGGTGGTGGGGGGGGGCTTGTGCAAAGTCCTGGGTTTGGTCCCTACATGGTGGGGGAAAAACGTTTATCAGACAGGGTTAAAAAAAAAAAATCAGTAACCCCAAGACAGAAAACAGCAATCGATCCAAAGGCATGCTTACGATATGCCATCCCAGTTCTAACTGTGTGCAATAAGGTACTCAGATGGTGTGAATACTACTTCCTGTAGCCCTTTCTCAGCCATTGAACTTTAAGATAAGTGTGAGGAAGAATTCTATATTACGTTCTTCCGTAATCAAAGACCGATAGAACGGGAAATTGATTATAAGTGCATCTAGATCACAAATAGGTACAGACTGGTAAAGAAACAGGAAGAAGGAATGCTTTGGAGAATCACAGTTCCTCAGGTGTCAGGGGAAGGAACAGCTCTGCATGGCCTCCCTCTCCCAGCACTTTAGAACACTGTACTCTTTCCACAAGACGAAAACCAGTCCACTGGGTCTCCGGAAATGTACCTTCCCTAGAAGCTGGGAAGTAATATTTCAAAATCCTAGTCACTATCCTCCAATCCCCAGCCCTTGAAATGGCCTTTACCTTCTACAGGGGAGGTTTTCAGTCTGTCGCAGATATTCTGTACACCTCCGTAGTGGGCACTGATCTGGGTGACCGCATCGGCCGCACGAAGCTCCATGAGCTTTCTCAGGTCCATTAATGTGCAGCCAAACTCCCCTTCATAGTCCTCAGCTACTGAGTTGCCCGGCAAGGTATGTGCTGATGAGCTCGTCATTTTGCCTGCGGTTACCAGAACTCTCAAGCAGAGAAGATGTAGCGTTTCCCTCCAACTGATCTGTGTCTCTTGCCTTCTCTTCCCTGTTTCTTCTCACTTCTTCCTTCTCTGGGGGCCCGGTTAGGGGATAAATTGACAATATCTTGTGCAATAAGCTTCAGAGTAGCAACACCAAGCCTAGATCTTTTCTTCTGTATCAAGTCTACTAGTGAGAGGAGGAAGAGGTTGGGGGAACTTAGTAGAAGACGGACTTGGCGTCACGCTGATTGGTGTCCTCTGTGTGGCGATGGAAATAGTCATCCAGAGCAGGCAGGTTCCTAGCTTAGACTACTTGTCCATATAGAAGTGTAAACAGGATAAGCATGTTACCATGGAGGCAACCTTAGCAACAACCAGCAACTGCGATGGTAGAGCCCCGTCATCAGGAGAAAGAGGAGGGCTCCCTGGATAACGACGACGACAGCTAGGTCTCTGGAATAGAGATGCAAAAAAAGACAAAAAGAAACAATTAGAACAGCCATGAGGATCCAGGATCTGCAAGGTACTCTCCAGCAGAAGGGTTAAAATGACAGTTGGTGTCTGAGTGGAACTGATAGCTGAGGCCTAAGCTGAGAGGCTGGACTCATGGGAGGCCCTGGGTGGGCCTGACAACTGGTAATGTAGAGAATGATCTCAGAAACATCATCTTTAGGTTACTTCTTCCAAACCCAGGCACACAAATTAACTTAAGAAACTTGCATATAAAAGGTTACCACTGCTAATGCCTCCCCATAGTCCCCCAGGAGATACTTTAGTCTGGCCTTTCCTGTAAGGTGAGAGAACTCTGTTGCCCACGCAGAGGACATTTGGAAGACAGGCCCTTAGGCAACCTATGGCAGTTATCCATCCCTCCCTCTCAGCAGCTTTTCCTGGTAAGGAAAGAGTAAAATGCTCTGGCAGTTTATGATACAGGGTGGAATCATTTTTCTCCCTATAAAGGGCAGATGGGCCTCTGAGGAAGACAGATAGTAAGTCTGACGCCTATGAGTGTTCAAGTTTCTCCAACGTAGGAGAGATAAGTTCAGGCGGAGCATAGGCCCCAACAGTCATCAGTGTGAGGAAGCCCCAGGGGGTCTCACGTTAGTACAGTGACACATGAGAGAGAGAGAGAGAGAGAGAGAGAGAGAGAGAGAGAGAGAGAGAGAGAGAGAGAGAGAGAGAGAGATGTTACGTGGAGCACATACTGGCTGAGTGTGTGGGCACAGCTAAGTGTAAGTGAGGATGAGCCGGGCTGAAGGTGGCACAGAGGCTGAGCTGAGCCCTGTGCTTGGCTACAGACAAGGGCTGACACGAGTCACACATCAGCCTCTCCAATGAGAGGGGCTCTCACTAGACGTAGCACCCAAATATGTAGGGCCCGTGTTAAATACCCATTCCATATAATTGGGTTATGCTGCCAGGAGCTGGCAAGGCACCCCAATTGGCTGGGTAATAAACAGATGCCATTCTTGCTTCCAGAAGGTGAACGAAACTCAAGAGTCATCAGATAAGGACTTGGTTCTTTTTATCAATTATTTTCTCCAGAAACCAATTTGATCAAAGCCCCTGCTGATTCCTATCAACCCCATTTCAGGCGGGTTCTTCTGAGATGGAGGTTGTTACACCCCCTCCCTCAGCTGGCATGCCCCATCAACATTCTCAATGCCCTGACTTACAGTAAGTTAAGCAAGCAGGGAATCCTGAGAAACGCGGTCTGAAAAGAGCCTGAGGCAGTGGGTCTAACTCCCTTGTTCAGACTGGCCTAGATGCAGGACCAACCCTAGCGGTCCCTTCCTATTCAAATCCCGTGGAAAAGAGAATTGAGGATGTTACGAGAAGGGCGCATACATTCACATAAATATGCTGTCATAGTTGCCCAATTTTGTTATTATTTTTGTTAATTTTTTTACTGTATCTAATTTATTATGTGCACATGTGCACACACACACAGGTATATGTGCATGTTTGTGTGCATACATGTGCTTAGAGGATCGAGGTACACTTTGGGCCAGGGTCTCTCATTGACCTAGAGCTCCCCAAATAGACTAGGCTGGCTACTCAGTGACCTCCTGAGATTCTCTTGTCTTTGCCTACCCAGAGCTGGGATTACAAGCACGTACCACCACCCTGGCATTTTATGTGGGCGATAGGAATTGAACTCAGGTCCCAGGGCTCACAACTGGTCTATCTCACCCAGTTTCTGTGCCTAATCTCTAAAGTAAACTTTATCAGCAGGTACAGTGGCATATGCCTGTAATCTCATCACTCAAGAGGCTGAGGCAGGAGTGTTACAAGTTTGAGGTTTAGTCTGAGCTATAAAGCAAGGCCCTGCCTCTAAAATTAAATGTTAAAATAAGTATTTTCTTTTAGGAAAAAAATATTGCGTGCGTGAGTATGCCTAGGGTTCTGTTCGACTCAGGGCTGCAGCGGGGGTCCTGGACTGCACCTTTCACCACCGACTGTCACAGGACTTGCTCCCAGTTTGGTTCTCCAAGACTGCAAGGAGTAAGAGGGGCTACAGCAGCAGGGGACCCATCGTCACCCTCAGGTAGAGACCCTTAATCTTGCAGAGGATGTCCAAGACAATGCTGAGGAGCGTGGAACTGGGGATCAGGTTTTACTTTTCTTCCCGCTCCCTCTCTTATTTGAGGCAGCGTCTTCGTGTAGCCCTGGCTGTTCTAAAACTTGCTCTCGTAGACCAGGCTGGCCTCAAACTTATAGATCCACCTGCCTCTGCCTCCTGAGTGCTGGGATTAAAGGCGTGCGCTGCTGCTGCTGCTGCTGCTGCCGCCGCCACCACCCAGCAGATTTTTTAAAATTAATTTTTAAAAATTTTATGTATATGGACATTTTGCCTGCATGCATGTCTGTGCACCACTTGCATGATAGAAGGTACCCAAGGACGCTAGACAAGGGTGTCAGATGCCCTGGAACTTGAGTATGGTTGTAAGCTGACATGTGGGTGCTAGGAACAGAACCTGAGTCCTCTAGAAAAGTAGCCAGTGCTCTTAGCTGCTGGGCCATCTCTCCAGCCCTACTTTTTTTTTTTTTTTTTTTTTTTTTTTTTTTTTACAGTCTTGCAATGGATCCCAGGCTGGCCTGGGACTCACTATATATAACACAAGCTGGCTGTAAAATTCATGATCTCCCAGCTGCTACCTCTCAAGTGCTGGGATTACAGGTGTGAGCCACTACTCTTGACAGAAGATTCTGAATTTTTCTGTCCCTGCCCACTACAGTGGTGACTCTGTGAAGCCAGGGGTTCTTTTGCCCCTCTTACTCACTGCTTGCTCTTCATTGCTTCCAAGAGAACTTGTATACAGTGGGCACTCAGCTGCCATTTTTATTACTAAATGCACCAGTAGCCAATTCAGAAACACATCTGCTACTTCCCTAGTCACCTTTAGGGCGCCACTTAGGCTGCTTAGGACCTTTAATTGGGAGAAGAATCAGCCCCACCTAACACAGTGTGCTGAGGAGGCAATAAAGGACTGGGTTTCTTGACTTAATAAACGAGCAATTCAGCATGCTGGATGTTCAGCATAGGGCATTCAAGAGATGGGAGAAAACCTCACTGGATCTGAGTGAACTTTTGCATTCAAGCGATGGGAGAAAACCTCACTGGATCTGAGTGAACTTTGGTTTCTTCATCCTTTAAGCAGAAGGACAGCTGCTCCATGAACCTCTCCAGGAAGGCCCCCCCCCACCCACTTCAAGGAAAAGAAAATTCTAAGGCAGCTCCCTTAACAATACCACGAGCTGGGCTGCAGCCACTAGCAATCATCATTAGCGTCTACGGTCCTGGGTCTCAAGAGAATAAGAAAGGGCGGTCTAAGTCTAGATTCCCTACTTCAGACCTCCCCTCAGGTTCAAGAGGGGGAAAGCCTTCCTCTCACAGAGACAACCCATGGAAGTGGGTACAGATGATTCGAAGGCAGAATGCTACGGGACTGCTCAGGAGAGGCGGAGATGTACACCCAGCAGGGCGGCTGTCCAGTCATGGGTGCAGAGTCTAAGGAGCAATGTGCGAGGGAGACCTCAAGTTTCAGTGGGATCCTCTAAAGTCCTGCTGCACTGAGGGGCGCATGAGGTTTCTAGAATGTGAGCTCTTGGTAACTGCTGAGCTTGCCCCTGCCCTTGTTAGGCAAGTGCCTAAGAAGAATCTGAATCTGCGAGCCTCATAGTATTCCAGCCAGCGAGGCGCAACCTCCGTCAGGTCAGGATTAATTAGTGACTCAGAGGGAAGCATTCTGGGCTGGGTATGTTCTCCATCCTAGGGGATGATAGGCTAGAAGGCCGAAGTCTCATCCTTTTTTCTTGGGGCAAGAAATCACATTACTTCATAGGATCACATTGCCCTGCTTCGCAATGCACCCGAGAAGCATGCCACCCCACACTTCCTGATAAGCTGAACCTAACGAGGTTCAGTAGCAAGTACCCCAAATAAGGAGAGAGCCTTATGACCCAAATCACAACGGCCTGACAGCCTTTCCTTCAGTTCTGTCCAAGGAAACCCCTAATCCCTGAGGCTTTCCTGAGGTACTGAAGAAGGCATTCATCTCCAGAGCATCAGGGAGAGGGGCAACTTCCTGTGCAGGTGACAGAGGAGTCACCGTTGATGGAAGGAACCTGTCTCCCCGATTCTCCTGCGCCTCTGAAATTGGATGAGGCACGGGCAACAAAGCATGCTTGGAAATGGAGAAAGGGGGCAGCGGGCTTGGAGTCAGGCTCCAGGCTGGTACAGCACCGCGGACAGGCTTGCCTAGGACAAGAGATGACGTGGGCCACTCTACTGGGGGCAGGTCAGGACAGCAGACTTGTACGTCCTACCCTCTCCTGCCCTTTCCTCTGGGCCAAGGACTTTTGCTTTAGGGCAAGCTGGTAGCACTTGGGGACACTCCAGGAATCACTGTCAAGCATGGTACGAGGGTATGGAGGAGAGCTCTCGGGGTAGGGAAGAAGGCTGGCCCTGTCCATGGGATGCATCAGACTGAAATCTGAAAGCTGCATCTGAGACTCCCGCCCCCCCCCTCCAGCAGCGCCTGTCATCTTCTCTGATGAGTCCCCCTCATCCCAAATGAGACTCCAATTTTCTTGCATTCAGAAGTAAAGCAGGGATGAAGAGAGGTGGGGAAGGAGAGAAGTACTATTTTTTTTTTAGTACATTCAATGTGTTAGGCACTATATGTGAGATTTCACGTGGGAATGAGAATGATATTAATTATATATAATATAAATGCAAACATTATAAAGTACCTAGCACAGTGGCTGACGAGCCTGGCTGCTGTGTACCCAGTAGCTATTATCATTACTACGTATACCGTGTCACTGAATGCTCAGCAATCTTATTTTACAACAGACAAATATGGCTTCAGAGAGCCAGGGTTTGAGCTCTGATCTGAACCCCAAGCCACTCTACCTCAAAACACAAGACCAAAGCTATAGGAAAATGAAAACAAAGCTATATATTTACTTTAACCTCAAAGGCCCACAGAAACCTATCGGTCCCTCGGTCATGACCCACAAAGACTTTGAAATCGGTGAGAGAAACACCTTTTGACTTGTCTAAGCAGTAGTAGACTCGAGGTTCACCGTGGGAAGACATTGCCCGAATCTTCCTCTCTCATCCACCCTGCATCACCACTCCGACACCATCCCAAAGCAGCATGAACTGGCCTCTAGACTGGGCTCTGGGAGCATGCAGCCCCCACCTGAGAAGAGCCCAGGAATGTGGATACACCTCTGCTCCACATCTCGTGCCTCCACATCTCTTGGCCTTTCCAACCCTGGTGACCTGCACTGAGGTCCTGCTCAGGTCTGCTCCTCTCTGGCATTCCAACACTTTCCAGAGAGCCGTTCCCTGTGAAGAAGGCTGTCAAGTAGGCTGGGTGTGTGGCTCAGCTGGCAGCATGCTTGCCCAGCATGTAGGAGGCGCTGGGTTCCATCCCCAGAACCACATAAACCGGAGCCAGAGTGGGGGCGAACACCTGCAATCCTTGGCAGAAGCAGGGCATCGGGAGTTCAAGTCCAGCTTATATAGTGAGTTTGAAGTCAGCCTGGCCTGCGTGAGACCCTGTCTAAACAAGGAAAACAGAGGGCCAGATGAGAAGGCTCAGAGGATAAAGTCTTGCTGCCAAGACTGATGACCTGAGTCTGACCTCTGAGGACACATGGTGGAAGAGAGAATGGACTCCTATAAGTTATCCTCTGATATCATCCACACATGTGCCTTGGCTCACATGCCTCCATACACATACTCCCCAATACAAATAAGTAAATGTAATTAAAATTTTTTTTTTAAGAAAAGAAGAAAGGGGGGAAGCACCTGGTCATACAGTCCTTCTAGTTCTTGGAGGCCAGAGGCAGGAGGATGGAGAGTTCAAGGCTAGCTGGGGCTACACGAAAGCTATAGGCCATCAAAAGCTACACATGAGACTCTCAAAAACAAAACAGGAACCCGCCACAGTAGGCTGCTGGGTCCGAACTATCCCGAGCTGGCCCCTCACACAGTTCCCAGGCAGGCTGGCCTGAGTGCCCCCCTCCTTTAGATACACATGGGAAGGAGCCACAGGCAGAGCGCAGGACTCGCCAGAGTGGTGGTGACATTTAGGTGGCGGTGGTGCCGCTTCTCATCATTTCCCGATCGCGACACTCACGACAGGAAGGCAAGCGAGGGCAGGGCACTGATCACAGGATGGCACTCGGTGGCCAGATTCGGGAACCTGACGCTGTGCTCTGTTAGCGCCTAGACCTGGAGGTGTAGTGGGTCAGTCCTTCCTGAAGGAGAATGCTGCTTCCTGGTTAGATGTGGTAGTGCATGCCTCTAATCCCACCCCAGCACTCAGGATGGGGAGGAGTTCAAGGCCAACCTGAAATTCATGAGGAAGAAAGAAATGCAGGATCATCATGAGGGTACTTGCTTAGAGACAGTGCGACCTCAGAGATCCACAGCCCCTCCCCCTCCCCAAAGCCACCAGGTATTTCTAAGCTAAAGTAGGTATAAAACACTATGCTTGGTGGAAGAGGCTGGTAGTTACACAGCTTTCACAAGGGTTAAAAGACATGCATCCAAAACAATTCTATACATTTTAAGGGACGTGCTTGTACAAAATGATATCTTCGGCCATTAGAATGGTGCCTACAGGCAGAGAAGAGAAAAAGGAACTGGGGAAAGATTGAGCAGAAAGGACCTGATGTAGATTGATGCTAACAATGGCCATGGACCCACAGATTAATTAGCCTGCTCCAACTTATCCCCCAGGCCCTAAACTATACACCATCAAGCAGGTTACACCTGTAATGCCTAGCACTTGGGAAGCTGAGGCGGGAGGATCGCTGTGAGTTTGAGGTCAGGATGGGCTACAGAATGAGACTATGTCTCGAAAACAACACCCATCCAAAAGAAGAAAAAGAAAAGGCAACATAATGCCAAGACCTTTCCATTGTGGAATGGCCTGTGTTGTCTGGGGATGCTGCAACAACCATAGCAAACCTTGTCAGGTCTGTGGGCGGCAGGAAGGAGGCAGCCCGTAGAGATACCGCGAGTTGACCTATGGTGGATGGCCTGCTCCTGCCTGGCCTGCTCAGCTCCGGCCTGCGTCAGAGACTGCAGGACACATTAGGTGACAACAGACATGGGCAGGGAGACAGCACGTAGGTGGGAGCAGGAATGTGACTTCCTTCCAAGGCAACGTCACAGCCCTACCTCCACTCCCAGCTCCATCCTATAATAGCACTAATATTATCAGGCCATGAAAAGGCGATCCCCCGGGACCCAGAGCTACAGGAAGGTACTCTCTTCCCAATCATCTGGAACGCACTGGCCCAGGTCATCTCCATCCTCTTGTGGCTAGATGACCGTGGTGTGTGTGTGTGTGTGTGTGTGTGTGTGTGTGTGTGTGTGTGTCTGTCTGTCTGTCTGTCTGTCTTGGGATATGCAGAGAAAAAAGCAACCATAATGTTCTGTTGGTTAAGGAGGTTGAGAGTGGATTTTTTGGGGTGGGAGAGACAGTACCATCTAGAGCAGTGGTTCTCAGCCTTCCTAATGCTGTGACCCTTTAATACAGTTCCCCATGTCGTGGTGACTCCCAACCATACAATTATTTCATTGCTGCCCCATAACTGTAATTTTGCTACTGTTATACATCGTGGTGTAAATATCTGGTATGCAGACTATCCGATACACAACCCACAAATGGGTCTCGACCCACAGGTTGAGAACCGCGGATCTAGCAGGCCTAGCATCTCGGGAGTGGGCAGCCTCGCTGCCCCTGCCCCCTAACCCTGAGAAATGCCTGGGAAAACAATCAGCTGGAGTACTTGGTTCTCACTCCTCAGAACCGAGACAGGAAGCCACGGGGCCGCGTCCAGCGCTCGAGGGCAGTGACGTTCAAGCATTCAGTATATACACGTTCTTGGATGACATAGATTGCCTTTCTCGGGGCTGCGGTGGTTTTTCCACACGTTGGTTCCAAGGGAACAAAGGGGCTTTTTAGCAGCTGGATTGCCTCTGGGGCTATTTTTAGAAACAAATTTCATCAGAATCTGTCCTGTTCATGGAGAGAAGTGGAGGGTCAATCTCCCTCGGCGGTGGGAGTATGGGCCTGCACGCTCCCAGGTGATGTCTCCCTCATCTACCACAAAAGAGTGCCAGGGCTCTGTGCCTAGGGTCTCCACAGGAAAGCCAGCAAAGTGGCACTCACCAGAGGGTCACACGGTGGCCCTGCATTTACCCCCTTCAATCCCACAAGTCCCATCTACACAAAGACAACGAGCTCTTGGCACCCTGGCCTTCCTGGAGTCCTCTCAGCCCAACTAGTTCCCAGAAGACACAGGCACAGGAGTGAGGTCGGCTTGCTGAAAAGGTGTGCGTTAAGAAAACAGCGACAATAACAAACCCAGAGAGACAAACCTGGGTGTGGCGGCATACATCTATTATCCCAGCACTTGAGAGGATGAGGCAGGAGGATCACCGTGAGTTTGTGGCTACATGGCAAGACCCTGTTTTAAAAAAAAAAAACAGAAAGGAGGGAAAGGAGAAGGTGTGGGGGGAGTCAGGAGAGAGGGAAGCAAAAGAAGGCTTTGGGAATGGGAGGGACACCAGGGCTCCTGGGAGCTGGCCCTTGACCAGCTTCCAGATCAGGACTGAGGCCAGCCTGGGAATGGACATTTCTTTCTCTCTTTCTCTCTTTCTGTTTGTTTTTTTGCTTTTGTTTTAGAGATAAAGTTTCTCTGCATAGCCCTGGCTGTCTTGGAACTCACTCTGTAGCCCCGGCTGGCCTCAAACTCAGAGATCCGCCTGCCCCTGCCTCCCAAGTGCTGGGATTAAAGGTGTGCACCACCACCCGGCTGGGAATAGACATCTCTAACAACCGCACAGTGAAGCCATTGGTCAGGGCAGCATTTGAGAGCCCCTCGGGGGTTCTGATGCTCTCCACATTCCACCCATGTGAGTCAGCCGCACCCAAAGGTTACAAGGCTTTGGAAGCCCGAGGCCGTCAGAACAGTGCCCAAGCTCCAGGCTGACAGGAGAAGACAAGGCCTCTCTGCTCTTGCCCTCTCCCTCCTCAGTGCTCTTTAGACGCCGATGTCCTTTTTCTTCATCTCAGAGACCCGGGAGCTTTCCAAGGAGGGCGGCTTCTTCTTATAGGTTACAGCAGGAGCCTGCGTTTATTTAAGAACTTGGGCTCAGGTAGAGCGGAACCTCTGTCACTCCTGCTTCCGGTCTCTACAGGAGAGGATGGACAGGTAGGAACAACACACAGGTGAGAGAGGGACAGCACCCCCCAGCCTCCTACCCCACCTCATCCCCATCCCACCAAGGGTGTGTCCCCCCCCAAAGGCCAGGCCCACTGTCTCCATGACACCTCCCCGGGAACCTGCCCACGGCTCCCAGGCCAAGGGCCCCCGGCGTGCTGCTGGTCAGGCGCAGCTGCTGTTTTCCAGGCTGGCTGACAGGCTGTTATAAACACTCGTTTTAGGTTGCTATGGCAAAGAGAGTGTGTAGCCTGGCTACGGTGAAGCTATTTATGTGCCTGAAATGGCACAGTGGTATGTTTTTTATTATTTTACTTTGAAAGTTTTCCTTTCCCAACCCCCTAGAACAGCCTTAAAAAAAAAAAAAAAAAAAAAAAAAAAAAAAAAAAAAAAAAAAAAAAAAAAAAAGGGAGGGACCACAACTTTCTGGGGAACAAGAAGAATCAAGTCAGAAGACAAAGCTTGTGCCTGCCTTGAGCTGGGAAGGGGAAACCCGAAGTGTGAGTCCGGCCTCAGCAATGCCTGGCCTCAGGCCACAAGTGTGCCTTACCGCTTGGGAACTGAAGCCCTCCCTCAGCCCCGGCTCATCAGGGAGAAGGGCCAAGTCCAGGCTCTTGTCATCTTTCTATAAACTCCTACCCTTGAGAAAGACAAAGCCCCTTTGTCCTCGTCCTCCAGTCCCGCATTCCTCGATCTCCCATGTCCTGTCACTGGGATGAAGACACGGATGATCTCTCCAGGGTCAGAGGAGGCGAGCCTCAGAGCTACCGCACCCTCTCATGGGCAGCAGGGCCGTCTGGCACGGAACCTGGTCACATGTGGCTGGAGGTCTGCAGAGAACAAGCTCTTCTGGTACCTCTCAGGGGGACACACATTCCTCTATTTGTCATCTCCAGGAAGTTTCTCTCTCTCTCTCTCTCTCTCTCTCTCTCTCTCTCTCTCTCTCTCTCTCTCTCTCTCTCTCTCTCTGTGTTCCTATACAACACATCTAAGATGTTAGTAGAGGTTCACCACTGAGTATGTATTTAAGTTCAAATGCCACAGGAGGATTAAAAGCTTAATTTCTGCTTAGACATTTGTGTCCCCATGCCAGCAAGCATAGAGAGAGATTTTTGGTAGAGGCAGGGAGTGACCAGAAATCGGGCTCACTAGAAAACCTTTCTAAGCACAATGGCTCTCTGCCTTGTCCAGTCTCCCACCCAAAAATAAGGTAAGTAACGAGAAAGCAAGAGAACGAAAGAAGGAAGGAAGGAAAGAAGGAAGGAAGGAAGGAAGAAAGGAAAGAGAAAAAGAAAGAGAAAAATGAAGCCATGGATCACAGCAGCTCAGGAGGAGCAGGAGAGAAATCACTAGTTATTGGGTAAATGTACGATGAAAGTGTGTACTGACTTTGTTGAACATTCTGTAGTCACTTAATGGTGGACACGAGAGTCACCTTCCAGAGGCCACTGGTTAGCGTACAAAAGATTGCCGTTTGGAGATACACCTCAGTGGTAGATAGGCCCCGTGATCAATTCTCAGTACCACAAAGGGGGAAAAAAAAAGATTTCAGTATCTTCACATCCCTCTCTCCATCTTATCCCAGTTGCTTTCTGATTGGCAGACTCTTATTAGTAGGAAGAAATCCCACTGCTGTTGGGTGGATTAACTAGATGGAAACACAGTGAGGGCAGGTGAAGGTACAAATCCTAGACTGGTCCGGCTGCCTCCATATTGAAAGATAACGGACTGGGAGCCTCTGGGATGCCACCATGGCTGGGAAAGGACACAGAAAACAAGCTCCATAGGGAGAAGAGAGGGCATGGGGAATTAGGGGAGGATGCCAACCCCCCCTCCCAGGGAAGCCCCATCTGCTGCCTCCTGAGAGGTCAAAGTCTGACAGCCCCTGTGAGCTGATGAAGTGGCATTGCAGAAATCAGAACTTGGGGCACATATCAGTCTTGGCAGCACCTTGAGGTCAAAAGAGCAGAGCGGACAGGGTTTCTAAGCTTGTCAAAGCAACTGTCATCAGCTTTCCAGTCCCTCAAGGGTAGGAGGGGGAGGGGAGGGGGAAGGGAGCGGGGAGGGGGAGGGTGCAAAGCACACAGCCGTGGCAGGAGTACTGAGCACGCCTGCTGGTTAGAAGGCAGCAACTGTGACCTCTCACACTCCAGACAACCAGCGGCCTGCGTCTCCCGGGTCTGAGGTGGGTGGGCACTACTCAGGAACTGATAAAACAGAACAGATGCTGACATCGGCCTGTCTCAGAATCCCAGGGTAGAAACGAGCTTCCCAAATCACGGACTGTAAAGAACACCTGTGCCAAAAGGCTGGGCTCCATGGTGATGGACACGGAGTTCATTGTTGACCGAGGACATAGGGCAGGCAGAGAGGTGACTCAGCCACAGCTGGTCACCGTTGACGGGTCTCTCAACAGAGAGAGAGAGTGCATATTTTTCTTCCAAGTGAGCAGAAGGTTGTGTTGCCCCTGTATCCCAGGCGCAGCCTGGTGCTTGGCTCACAGTGTGGAATTAGTGAATAAGAGTGATCCGGTGAGATATCGTTTCCAAGGTAAGGAAGAGTAGACAAGCCCTGGAGGCGGGGGCAGGGGTAGGGGTAGGGTGCCATATCTCCAGAGAGCCAGTCCTTGTGAGCCCCGGCATCACGCCTTCTGCATTGGCCCATCTCCCCTTTGGGATGTCCTGACCTTGGCAGACGGAATGGACTGGAGGCAGGCACCACTCCCTCGGTCTCCGGGATCTGGGTGCAGGGGACATGTGGGCCATCAGCACAGGAATGACACACTCCCTGGTGAGAAGCGGAGGGAACGGAACTCATTCAACACTGAGCTCCCACACCCACCACATCCAGTATTCCCCAGAGCTCTGTACCATCTCCAAGAAGACTACAGGCAGGGATGGCAGTAGAAAGAGCAGAGGAAAGATGTCTTCCAGACTGTTTTATTTCAGAAGTACCAGGTTATCAGAAATCATGGCCCGGCGGAGATCTAGCGTCACTCTAATTACATCCTCGCTTTCCTCTCCACACACCGTTCCAAAGCCTGGACTCAATGCTTTCATATCTACATACAGCACCCTCCCGCATGTCTATTTCCGTGTCTTATTCCTTCTTTTTATACACCTACTAGGACAGTTTAGCTGTGCAGAACTTAATTCTCCACACCTGGGTAATCTCTGAGCCCAATCACCCCCATGCCAGCCCACGCAGGCAGTAAATGCCGCAGAGAGATGCTGAGAAACGACGAGGTACTGTAGGACTCCCATCATTGGTACCAACATGGGGCTCTCTGCAGCACTCGGGTCACAGAGGATGGGACCTGATGCATACCCCGCATTCTCCCAACTCCATCAGAGCTTGCCTGGCCAGGGCAGCTACTCACGTGGTCTCTGACCGCTTGAAGCGGAAGCAAGCTGTTGCCGCCAAAGACTGCCGAGTGAGGATCACTAACCGGGAAAGACTACAGATTAAAACCCAAAGTCAGAATTTTGTGTGCTCTGCCAACCTTGAAATAGGGGCTGGCTGATGGTGGAAGGGGCTGGAACACTGGGAAGATGGATGACACACTCCCAGATGACTGCTTTCAAGGATCCCAAGGAAGCCCAGAGGATGGTAAGTTTTTGCTATCCAACTGCACGCTACAAGATGTCTCTACTGTCTGTCCCTATGGAACTTGGGTAAGGAACAGATGGAAGATAAGATCTACCCTGCCTGGTGGCAGAGGCCTTCTTCTGACTCTCCCACCTCTACGCAAGGATTCAGAGAGGAGCCGGAGGAAGGGGAGTGTCGCCCTCCCCAACGGAGCCAAATTTCTAAAACTCCCATAGACTTCTCACACAATCTGCCCTACATGAGCTGGGTTTGCCGGAGTGAGCGAACGTTCCCAGGCTTCCCCAGCCTCATTCTCCCTGGCCAGCTGTTTGGAATTAGTGAGATCTTCATCACCAGGGAACAACCCTTTTAGGTGTTGGGAAAGCTTGGGCCTCCCTCTCCCCGGGAGCCGCCGCTGGCCCAAAGAGAAGCTGAGGACACACAGCCTCCTCTCTCCTCCCCTTCCCTCTTCCCCAGCCAGCCTCAGAAGACTATCCTGGGGTGGGGAGGGGAGGGGAGGGGGGTGCAGGAGAGAAGGGCAGACCCAGGGCATGCAGGCAGCAGGCTGGGAGAAACTTTGCCGTCTAAGGCTGTGGAATTCTCCCCGCCGGCCTCCTCCTTAATCACTGCAGCTCGGCTATATCCCCAACTCGGAGCTTTAAAAGGTAGCCCCGCAGCAAGAAAGACAAACATGTCAGGGAGAAGAAGAGCGGCCGTAAGCTGCTGGTGTAAGCACCTCCAACACAGGCTCTGGGGTAACCAAGGCGCCGCGGCAAGGGAAAGTCCCCCACCCCACCCCACCCCCCAAAAAATAAAAACCAAACAAACCAGGCACAGGCCACATGGCAGAGATGGCTTCCAGATCCCCATCAAATGCCGCCACCGCTGGTGCCCACATTCCTGACCCCATAGAGAATTCTGCTCCCATTATAAACCTACCCGGAGAAGGAACGGCTGACGGCGGGTGGAGATTGTTTGATTAGTTTTTGGAAACTTTCTCCTTTTAGCAGATCTGAAAAATCAGAGGCGTCGTGGCCTTTTGGGAAAAGAAATAAGTGCTAGAGCACTCATAGGGTCTGACATCCTAGCTTCTAAGATGGTACAAATGGCCTCTGAGGCCAGGTTGCTATGGTTTCCAGGAGGACAAATAGAGATTTGGCCCAAAGAGGGATAGGAGGGGGGACTGCCTTTTGCTTCCTATGGGAAGAGTTTCAAGAAGGGAGGGTGTGTGCGAACTGAGGAGAAGGTTACAGGACACGGAACAAAATGTGTGCCGTCCCAATCTTCCTTCGAGCAAGAGGGAGAAGGTCCTTGTAGGATAAGGCCCTATCCAGGAGTGAGATCACCTCAGAAGGCCCAGGAAGGTGAGCACTTCTCACCCAAGCCTAGAGGCAAAGAGCGCAGAGCTGAGCTCCTCGGGAGAGCCTGGACCTGGAAAGACAGGTGAGGCCAACAGCCCAAAACTCTGCACGAAGGCACAGTGCCCCCAAATGAAGGTCTTCCCGCTCCTCTATGGCATGAACGCATGATCTTCCCAAGTCTCCTGGTCGCTTCCCCTTCTGACTCTCAAGGCAGAAGAATAGGATGGGCGGGTGCCAAGTGGCAGCCTGCTACCACGGCCTCCCAGCAGGAGTTGTCAGCTGAACCCAGCCACCTGGCCAAGGAATTCCCTTCTAGGGCATGAGAAACCGTTGTTCCTGAGATCCCTTCAAACGAGAGCAACAGAGCTCACGCCAGGCCAGCTTGCCTCCTCCTGGAGAGATGACAGAGACGGAGTTGCTGAGGGTTCTGCCTTCTTCAGAAACAGTGACGTGGGTGCCCACAGTACACAGGGGCTGTCATCAGCTGACCACAGCCACGGGGTCAACAGATCACAGTTCACCGGACAAACGCACCAGCAAGTCCCCGGCCTTTTCTGGGAACAGATCCCTGCTTGCCTACCAACCACAGCGCCGGTTCTCAACGCGTGGGTCGAGACCCCTTCAGGGGTTGAACGGCTTTTTCATGGGGACCGCCTAAGACCATCTATACTAGAAGCAGAACTTAGGCGGCCAAAGCAGCCAGGAGCATGAGCCTCGGAGCCCAAGGCCTACAGCTCTGCGCAGGAGGCCAGGGCTATCACCCCTAGAGCCGACTCATGGCAGCCTGTCCCAGTCCGCCCTTCCTGGGTCTTCCTGTCCCTTCCTGAACAACGCAGAGCACCAAGTAAGCCACATCCAGGAGTCTGAGGCAGTCATGACTTTGAGGCTAGCCTGGGTTATACAGACCGGATCTCCAAACCGCAATTCACTGCATAGAAGCTAGAGTGTTCTAAAGGATCGTTTCCTTTGGGGGTGAAGGGTCAAGGGCTACAGTAAGAAACCACTGAATGGTAGACGTGAACTGCCTGTCCCTCTGCCGGTTGCTCCTGTCCCCTCTGACAACCCTGTCCCCATGCTCCCCATCCTGGACCTGACCCTGGGCTCGACAGAGCTGGAAGAAATGGGGTTCCCTGCTTTCAGACCCCTCCCAAATCTCTAACCTTGGCAACCGTCTGAGGAATCTGTTTGCCATTTGTTAAACCATGTCAGCAGGACTCAGCAGAGGCAGAACGGGCAGTGAGGGATCACTTCCCAGGTTTTAAGGCACTCTGCCATTTGGTCTTTGTGACAATCTTTTAGGACAGGTCAGATTTTCATTACACGTGGGTCTCGATGAAGTGACTCACTAATTAAGACCATACAACCATCCACACACCCACAGGAAAGAAGCCAGAAGCTGCTAAGATATAGGACATGGTCCACGGCCCTATCGAGAAAGTAAAGGGGGCCAGGCCTGGGGGTACAGGCCCATAATCCCACCTACTTGGAGACTGAGTCAGGAGAACAGCCATTCACAAATACCAATGTCAGCGAGTTTTGAAAACCAAGAAGCTCCAGTCTTACGTGGGTTGCAGAGAGAGTTTAAATTCAGCCTGGGCAGCAAGTTGAGCCAGAGGAGGGACCCGGGACCAGGGCCTTATACAACTGGCTGGTCTATCCCTGGTCGAACTCAGTGAGAGCCCGTCTCAAGATAAATAGAAAAGCCAGGCATGGTATTGCCTCCCAGCTCAGCACCTGGGAGGTGGAAGCAGGAGGGTCCAGAGTTCAAGGCTACTCTGGGCTACATGAGATCCCATGTCAAAGAAAGAAGGAGTGTTGGGGATGTAGTTCAGTGGTAGAGCACTGGTCCAGCATGCGTGAGGCTCTTTGTTCCAGGACCAGGACCACTGCCTCCCCACAAATACACGTCCACGAGAGAGCAGAGAGAAAGAGACAGAGAAGAGGGGAGGGACACACATGAAAAGGATTATTTCAGACAGTATACTGGAGCTAGGGGATTCCTGTCCTGGTGAGCTCAGAGGATTATTACAGGGCTCTCTGACTTCCTCCCGGAGGTGACTGTGAGGCATGCTGAGTCTATGTGTGATGTCTGTGTGTGTCATCGTCACCAATGGCCACGGACACCTCAAGGGTACAGATTGTGGTCTCGATAGAGTGCGCTGGGGGGAAGGGGCCGTAAAAGGGAGAGGCACAGAGGAAGAGTCAGGGCAAGAAAGCGAGAGGGCAATCTTCCTTAGGGAACTCCCAGCCTGGAGAAGTCTGAATGGAGGGGCCAAGGCACACCGGTGCTTCGAAGAGAGCCTGTGGGTACAGCACAGGGCGCACTCAGGAGTTCTGGGGGCGCTGAGGCCAGTGTGGAGCCCTGATGTGATAAAAGCAGACAAGGGGAAGAAGTGAGGAGAAAATAAAAACAAAGGAAACCCCCCAGACGTTTTTAAAAGCGAACAGAAAAGGTTGCTGTGGGGTCCTAGACTCTAGGAACATGATCCCTGGGCTGCCAGAGGCACGATTCTCTGGCACAGGCAGGACTAAAGCAAGGTTGAGGTCCCAGGAAATCACTTCTCTCTAAGCAGCCCTCTGGGACCTATGTGATGTCATGCACTTCCTTGAAAAGAGATCTCTAGAGTCAGGCGTAGTGGAGCTCACTTTTAATCCCAGCATTGGGAGGCAAAGGCAGATCTCTGAGTTCAAAGCCAGCCTGGTCTATATAGTGAGTTCCAGGACAGCGAGAACTATATAGTGGGATCCTGTCTTAAAACACACACACACACACACACACACACACACACACACACACACACACACAAAAACCAAAAACAAAAAAAAAAGAGAAAGAGAAAAGTAAAGAAACCTCTGGCAGGAGAAACTTAAGGTTTTACACCTACCCTCACTGTCCGCAAGAGCAGGCCTCTAGTTTCCTGCTTTTAAATTACTGCAGATTGTGCTGCGTCCAGCATGTGGAAGGAGAGCCCCGGTGTGAGAAGCGGGTAAGCACGAGGCACTGCACACTCACACAGTAGAACTGTTATTCTGTTACTCAAGGAAGGAAACTCTGACACATTACAATACCGAGTCTCAAAACCACGACACTAAGCGAAATCAGCCAGATGCAAAAGGCCAAGTCCTGCGATTCTATTCCTGTGAGGGACCTAGAAGAGAGGCAGGAGGGGAGCGCCGATTACCAAGGGTAGGAGTGAGGGAGAAGGTGCGGCATTGTTCAGTGGGAACAGTTTCTGTTGAGCGGATGAAAAACTCTGGGGATGGACGGTGGTCATGGTTGCACAACAGCGTGACTGTACTTGATGCCAGTGAAAAGGGTAAATTTCATGCTTTATAATTTTTAAAACACACACACACACACACACACTTAAGGAAAGAAAGCAAATACAAGAGCAGCACTGTATGTATGTAGTGCAGAACTCAGTTCAGGGCTTGAGCCCACCATGGTCACAGAGGTAAAAGGTCAGAGCTACAAAGAACAGTCACCATAGACAGTGGCCTCTGACATGCTCAGGCCTGGGAGACCAAGGAGAGCTTGGTAAACAACAGCACAAGGGTAACCTGGTGAGGCTGGGTGACCCAGCCACGGAGGGGAGAAACAGATAGGGCTTTCTAAATACAAAGAGGGTAGGAGGTGGCGGAAGCAGTGAGCATGCTGGGCAAGAGGGTGACCAATCATCGGGGCCGTGGCGGCATACATCTTTAATCCCGGCACTTGGAAGGCAGAGGCAGGCAGATCTCTGAGTTCCAGGTAAGCCTGGTCTACAGAGTGAGTTTCAGGAAAGCCAGGGCTACGCAGAGAAACCCTGTCTCAAACCCCCCCCCCAAAAAAAAATCACCTTCTGAAGGAACAGAGGAAAGAGCCAGCCTTCATCTCCTCTCACTTCCAAAGTCACCCCACTGTCTCCTCAGAGACACAGACCTGATTGGAGTTAGGATTAGACCTACCCCAAGGCAGAGTCTCGAGGTTTTTAAGACTCCTGCGTTATCTCATTAGATTCCCAATGGCCTTGGGAAAGAGGGTGCGACCGATTCCATTTTTTTTACAAGGAGAAATCTGTTCGACGCTTATCTGGGGACTCACAGGAGCAGATCCAGAACCCACATCCAAGGTTGACAAAAAGCCACAACCCTGCCTTTGAGATGCTTTCTAGGCATGGAGACTCTTTCCCAGGTCCCAGTCCCCTCCAAGTATTGTGCAGTGGTCAAGGACACGGGCTGGTTGAGTGCAGCCGGCCCACATTCCAGAGCCATCAGCCACCAGCACCACCTGTCTGACCTTGGTATAGTCAGGCTCTGGCTCCCAAGTTCGGGCATGGAAACACACACACACACACACACACACACACACGCACGCACGCACGCACGCACGCACGCACGCACGCACGCACGCACGCACACTCTGTGCACGAGTAGGGGGAGGTAAGTTTGGTGGTGCTGGAGATCAAATCCAGGGCTTCAAGCATGCTAAACGTGGGCTCTACTCTTGAACTACATCCTCAGCCCGAGGCTGGCTGGCTGACTAGTCCATTTCACTTGTTGGGTCTGGAGCCAGTAGGGACCTACTTCATCAGTCAGAAGGTGAGGAAAACTGTACACCGCGTGATAAAAGGAAAGGCATTTTTGTTGCATTCTAACGACCTGGAGTGGAATCTAAGCTCTGATTTTGGACAAGTTCCCCACTCAGCAATCATGTAAGGTGAGGAGCACCGTCACGTGCCAAGCATCATTTGGCTTACTTCTGCAGAAAAGCACTTTGCTTACAACCACCAAGTTCCTCAGCAGGAGAGGCACATTCTGCTCTCACCCCACTGACTCCTGATCACACCCTCTTTCCAGAGCCCCTGTATGCAGACTTTTAGGCAGGAATATACTCATGCCCACTTAATTCCTTCTAAAATCAATATGAGTCCCTACCTAAGATCAAAGCCTCGGTTTCGGCATAGTAACAGACGCGTTCACGTTTGATGCCTATTACATCGTTATATATATATATATATCACATGAAATTATGAATATCAGTGATTCAAGTGACTAACACTGCAGCTACCCCAGAAATGGTTATAGTTGTTTTTCTTTTGGATCAGAGCCTTAGCATATTTTATGTGTGCGAGGGTTTTGCCTGCCTGTGTGTCTGTGCATCGTGTGTGTGTGCACTGCCTGGGGAGGATGGAAGTTGATCCTCTGGAACTGGAGCTGCAGATGACCGCAAGCCCACAGTGTGAGCGCCAGGAGCTGGACCGGGTCTTCGACAAGGGCCTCAAGTGCTCTCAACCGCTGCCATCTCTCCGGCCTCAAGGTTTAACATAGATTTTTTGTTTTTAAACTGTCCCATTTACAGTCTTCATTTATGTTTCTTTTCCCTTTACTAGCTTGGAAGGTGCAGTTTTTCATCTAGATTTAAAAAAAAAAGCATTTACAATTTTTATTTAGATTACTAGGTGGGAGGGGCATGCACGTGCCACAGCGTGTGTGTGGTGTGTGTGTGGTGTGTGTGTGTGGAGGTTGGAGGTCAACTCCGGGAAGTTAGTTCTCTTCTACCTTCACGTGGGTCCTGGGGCTCATCTGATTGTCAGGCTTGCTCGGTAAGTGTTTACCTGCTGAACTGTCTCTTCAGCTCTCACTTAAAAACCTGAACCTGTGACCGATAGCATCTTCAAACTCTTCCTGAATTATATGAGGATCTCTCAACACTTAAACTCCAATGACTCACCTTCCTGTTTATATACCATAGCTTTTAGGGCTGTAATTACAACTTCATTTTTTATCCTGACACACTAGACATTATCATTATTGTCTTTCCCATCAATATTTAGAGAGCTCGGTGCTTACCATTTCTTCAGCTTATCATTTCTTCTGGAACTTTAGATCTTTTCCTTAACTAATTTTTCTTCTTGAACTATGTCCTGTAGAAGTTTTTTCAGTGTGTGTGTTTTGTGGGGGGGGGGGCAGTCTTATTGGTAGAAACCTGTTTTCATCAGTCTCCAAAGGGCTTTACCCTACCCACATTCGTGAAAAGATTTTTACTGATGACAGAATTCTGTGTTAGCAATTATTTTCACTATCTTCTAACTTTTGAGAAACAGCTGTCAGCTGGGCGTGGTTAATTCCAGCACTCCAGACAGGCAGATCACTGTGAGTAAGAGGCCAGCTTGTTCTACATAGAGAGTTCCAGGACATCCAGGGCTATGTAGAGAGACCCTGTCTCAAAAAACAAAAATAAGAAAACAAATGTCACTATTGTCCTCCTCAAAGTAGTCTATGGGGTGGGGCTTCTTTGAACTTATTTGTCCTTGGCCTTTTGCAGTTTCAATTATGCGGTGTCCATGGACAAATTTAACCTGTCCCTTGAGATACTTTATATATATATATATGGTTATATCAAGATTTTTTTCTAGGTGCTGGCAAATCATACCACATGGGCCAAGATGGGAGGGCTGCCTGTTTTTGTAAACAAAGTTTTATTGACATAAAGCCACAAGTAACATTTAAACATCCTCTTCTTGTGACTTCTTCCACATCATAATTGTACAACTAGTTATTACGAAGAGACCATATGGCCACAAGGCTTAAAATATTTACCTTCTGGCCTTTTATAAAAGCCTTGCCAATTGGGTTCTATTCTCTAACTCTCTATATTTCCCCATCTCTTCCATCTTTTATACTGATTTCTCCAGAAAAACCTTGTTCACTAATCTTGTTCTTAGCTATGCTACTCTATTTAAACTAGGCATTTAATGTTAATTTCTGAGAGCCTGGGATTGTAGCTCTGTGGTATAGCACTTGCTTTGGGGTTCAATCCTCAGCACCCTTAAAAGTGGAAAGGTCATAAAAAAATAAATGTTGCAGGTATGGTGGCTCATTTCAGTCATTCTACTATTTAAAGGCTGAGGCAGGAGGATTACCATGAGTTCAAGATCAAACCTGGCCTACAGAGTGAGATAGTGTCTCTAAAAACCAGTAATAAATAATAACAATAATAGTAATATAATAATAATAAATATGAATTTCCTTTATTGTATTTGGTTCTTCATCATATCTGCCTGGCCAGCTGGGTTTCCTGTCTCTTCCTCATTCTTTCAATACTCTGCTAACTCTGATTATCTGCCATTTCTGCGAGCCTGAACGAATCATCTCTACTGCTCAACCTCATTGGCAATCAGGGAAAGGCATGTAGAGCAGGAAGAGACAGATCGCTCAGCACTCCGGAGGCACAAGCAGGATTATAAATTCAAGAATTCACTGTGAGCTTCAGTCAGCTCGGGGTACATAGTAGGGTTCTCAAGTGTGTGTGTGTGTGGGGGAGCGACCAAAGAAGGAAGGGAGGACGTGGGGAGGGGGAGGAGAAGGGGGGACTTTTCCACTTGCATGGTCAAAGCTACCAACGTGACAAGGCCCTCGGACGTGACCTCCTACTGTCAGCACGCAGCTTTGAACACGCGAGCCTAACAAGACTGTATCAATGAAAGAACTTCTCACTGGAGCCTTAAGTGGGCAGGAGAAGGAACAGTCAAGCAGAGCAGAAGATCTCTGAGTTAGAGGCATTGAAGCAAGGGTGCCAGCGAATTGCAGAGGCCCGATCTCCCTCTTTGGGTGGGGACTGTAGAGAGTCATTACATTTCACAATGGAAGGAGGCGCCGATGTCCCCACAGGCCCGAGTGAGCATCTCCTCTGGGATCCACAATAAAACAACCTAGGGCAGAACCCAACGCCCTTCCAGGCCAGACTTGTTGGGTTCTAAATGGAGCCCAACCCCACCCAGCCAGCAGTGGTAGCTGTGGGCTCCGGAGTCCGGGCGCAGTGACTAGTGCGGGGAGGCTTGCCCTAAACGGACCTCGCTGCCGCCCTTGCCCTGGGTGCGCAGCGTCTGGACCTGCCACTCCCCGCCCTCCGCCGCAGGCGCCCGGAGCAGCTGGCTCCCGACACTGCTGAGGATGGTGAGCAGCTGGGGAAACACAGGCCTAAAGCCCCTGAGGCCTGGCTCAGCCCAGAAACCCAAAATAACGAGACTAGCTCCACCCTGACAGCAGCGATTGCTCAAGAAGGGGACCTATGACTCACAGGAGAGCATCCAACCTAGTGGCCCAGGCCCCTCCCTCTCTACGACCCCACCCCCTCCCTGCCCTTCCCCCAACCACACTCTGGGGAGACCGCGCCCCACCTTCATCTTACCTGAACAAACTTTTAAACAAAACCTGACGAGACGACGGCAGGGGCTCTAGCAAGGTTTTCTCTGGAGGGCCCCAGTGCAAGCCCCAAGACCCCTTGGGAACGCAGCTCCACACTCCGCCCCGCGTGCACGCTTCATCAACGCTGATAAATCGTGAGATGCCTGATGTGAGAGGATAGGGGCTAAAAACCGGGGTGACTCTGGGGTGTGAGCTTGGAAGACAGCACTGGGTAGGAGAGCCCCCCCCCAGTCCCCCTCTTAGCAGCAGGGAGAAAGCCAGGCAAACTGGACAGCACCCCCTGAGTATGTGGGGAGCCTGAGATCCCAGAGTGGAAACTAACTAGCCTTTTCAGTTACCAGTGGGGACCACCAGTTTCCATGATCTCAATTTTTGCAGTCCGATTAAAAAAGAAAAAAAAAAATCTTTACGCAAATCACAGTGTTTTTTAACTTCCCAGAGGACGCCAATTTAGATTTCATACTCTAGATTATCATAACAACTCCTTGTGGTTAGAAGCCGATGACAAATGGGGTTCAGAGGTTAAGTGACTTACTCTCTAGCTAGTGGCAAGGTCAGGAGTGGAATTCAGTCCCCAGATTCTCTGTTGAACCCCAGGATTCCCAGGTTTCTCCCGCACTTTGATTAGGCCATTCCACTGAGACTCACTCTCACCTACAGCATAAAGAAGGCTTTCAACTTCAGGAGCTGGAGAAACGCCTCCTAAGCATCTGGGGAATAGGGGACCCCCTGGACACTCACTGGACCGGCCTCCTCATTCCAGCCTTCAATCACCTGCACACCTGAAGGCCCTCTAATGGCGTACAAGGCACATTCACATTTCTTGTCTTACAGGCTTTCTGCAACAAACCTGTAAGGTATTCAGAAGTACAGTGCCTGATATTTTAAAAAGACAAAAAGCAGAATTTAGAGCTAGGTGACATATTCTATTCTCTTGTGTGTTGCTGCCAGAGGCACTGGGTGAATTAATGCAATAATTAAGATTCTTCTATATTACTCATGGAAACCCCAAGTACTTCCCTCCATTTTCTTATCTATCTTCCAAAGATGTCCAGGAAGGAGGAAGATGAAAAAATGGAGCCCCTCCACTGGCCGGGGACAGATTGCAGACACACTGGCCCAGCGTTTACCCAGAGTCACACAGCTTGTGAATGAACCTAAGACTTCGTGATCCAACAGGTGGTCCTGCACTGAACCTGTGCCAGCGTCCTTTGATGGCCTCAGAGGCCACAGGGACTCTTCAGCACTCTTGAATTTACAGAAACCCATTTGGTACAACCTCCAACAGGCTGGTGTCCAGACTGATTCCAAACTATCCTAACTGTTTTAGAATGTCAGGGGGCCTCTCTGTCCCCACCATAGACACTGAACTCTGTCTTTGTTTCTGGCCACACATTTGCTCATTATCCCTTTGATGTAGACCGCCCCTTTGGTTTTCCTAATTCCTTTTTCTCTGTCTCTCCCTGCTCTATTCTTGGATGATATTTTAAAGTTTCTTTTCTTTAAAAATATAGCTGCAGATAGAATATACTTAGCTTGTCTTTACACATGAACATGTAACAGGATGAAGATAGGAAAACCTCACAGTTCTCCCCAGCCAGGAGCCACAGGGAGAACCCAAGTCTGCAGGAGGGGCCAGTCTTGGTCATCAGTGAGTAAGCCTACTCACAGGTTTATAGGGGGCTTTATTTAGGATGCTCTTCTGCCAGAACGCCAGGCCTTGGCCTGAGCCTGGGCAGGAGTCACTTCGCATTTCTAACTCCCACTTCAAACACAGGCTGGTCTGCTCATCTCACACCTTCATGTGGGATCCAGATATGCTGAGGAAGAGACTTCCCCAAAGGCAGCCGGAGAGTCCCAAGCCTTCCTGCCTCTCTGACCTGTCATCACGGTTCAGACCCCACACCCTGCCGGGCTGGCTCCAGATCACAGCTCTCAAAGCGTGGTCTGTGGGCCTCAGCCTCTGTATTTCCTTTTGTAGAATCATATTGATCTTTGCCTTCTATTTGCTTCTGTTGGAACGTGTAACCAGTTCCTTATGATGTGACCAATGCTCACTCTACTATCAAGTAGGGAAATGTTTAAGTCAATAACTCAGTATTTAACATGTTCCAAACTTGTTTTCTAAATGTATATACTAACCTGGGTGTAGGGTGTGTGCCTGTAGTCCTAGCTCCTCAGGGGGCTGCCAAGGAAGGACAATCACTTTAGCTTAGGAGTTGGAAGCCAATCTGAGCAACAGAATCAGAGTGTCGCTGTCTGTCTGTCTGTCTGTCTCTCTGCACATACATTTAAAAGAATGAAATAAATATATAAACACATTAATAGCTATAAATTTGAGTGTATTATAAATCTTCTTTTTAGGCTCCCCCCTAACTTTCTAAACTTTCTAGAATGATCCTGAGTAGAAGAACAGAACTAAGACTATGGAGTCCACAGCCTTCACTTAGTGCTCTCAGGAACTTGGACAAAGCATTATTTGATCTGCTTGCTTTGGTGTCTCTTTGAAAGGGAGGATGGGCACAACACCTTCCTTATAGAGGAAATGAGGTCACGACACTTAGCATCTGTCTTGGTGGGTGACAGTAACCACCCCCCCCCAGCATGATATATAAATATCACGTGAGATATTTATGTATTACTGTTATTCTTAGAGGAAAAGTAAACATCCTCAGAAATAACATTTTGGCTTAATGCTACCCTGAGATATGAGACCCTGTCTTAAAAAAAAAAAAATCACTTTCCCAAAAATACACCATCCACATTAAAGATACTTAGAAACCAACAAAAGCTGTCACCCTCTTCAAAAGGCAGTGACTGGAGCAGGAACAAGCTCAAAGCCTGGTGTAGATGTGTCCAAGGTCACAGGAGAAGAGGAAAACAGGAGGGGAGAGGGTGTCAAAGGAGGGACGCCTGAGACAAACACAAGGCTCATGAGAGAAAACAGAGGTGGCATTTTCTTTTCTTTTGGTGCAGCAGGTTGAACCCAGGGCTAAGCATTCACTGTGCCACTGAGCTGCACTCTAGCTCAAGACGGTTTTTGATGGAAAAACAAAACAAAGCAATGACCAAAACCAATCAACCAACCAACCAACCAACCAACCAAACAAACAAACAAAACACACCATCCACAAAACCCAACCCCACAAAACTAGCTCGAGCAGACCACAGAGTAACCGATCAAGCAATAAGCTTCAAACTGGCATACCCAGCCACTCTCCAAGGCACCTGTAGCTCCAGGACACTGGAGGTTGAGGCAGGAGGATGGAGTGTTCAGGGCCATCCAGCCTGGGTTACCCAGAGAGGCCATGTCTCAAAACAGAACAGAATCCCCAAACCAAACCAAGACTGAAAAAGAGAACCAGAGCGGAAGCACATACAGAGCGGAGAGGAGGAAGAGAGAGTCTGCGGGCCGAGGAAGAGGGAACGTTCTGCTCTGGCAGGGTGTTTGAGGCCATGTTGCCTGCCCCCCATCCCACCCCCCACCCCCAGCAGGATGACTAAGGGGCTTAATTAAAATGGGTCTGAAGTTAGGCCCACGTTAGACAGGGGACTTTGGGGGTTGAGGGGACAAGAAGGGGCCAGCCCAAAGGCCTCTGAAAAGCAGCTGCTGACAGGAACAGGTGCCTGGGTGGGGTGAGAGCCTGAGCAGGGAGAGTGCCCTGAGGAGCTGAACAGAGCTGGGATCCTGGATTTCTTTACACTGATTTTTTTTTTTTTAAAAAACAATCTGGCCTTGTAACCGGCTCACCTGTTTTGTGCCAAGGAGGCTGAGGTTGGACACCAGAAAAAAGGGGCTTACTTATCACCACGACTTCAGGTTTCCTGAGGAGCTCTTACTCCCCTCTCAACCTTAGAGGATGGCCACCTCAAGTGGGCAGGGGACTTGTGGTTGGGGAACTCACAGACTCCTAGCATGGGTCCTGAGGAAGGTGAGACACTGGAAAACCGAAGTTGCCTCAAACAGGGCTTGAGCCAGCCATGGTACGTCACACCTAAAACCCCAGCACGTGGGAGGCGGAGGCAGGAAGACTGCCAGGAGTTCAAGGCGAGTCTGGCTAACATTGTGAGTTCTAGGTCAGCATGGGACAATAGAATAAGACCCTGTCTCAAAACAAGCAAATAAACTCCCCTAAGGATTTCACAATGCCGGGGGACCAAGACCCAAGCAACTTCTCTCGGGGCCTCAGCCATGGTCGATTTTCAGTTACTAACTTTTCAGGATGACTCCCTCAGTCTCTGTCGTCTGAAGCTAAGTGAGCAAGAGCAGATTCGCAGGCCACCCATCACCCTATTCTGGGCCCTCTTGTCTTCGCCCCTCAGAGTTATTTCCCCCATCCTAGGTCCGCACAATCAAATGGTTGCTGAGATCAGGCGGAAGACAAAACCGAGAGAAGCAGGGTTGAGCCCTCAGTAACAGGAGAGAGAGACACAGCCAGGGGAAGCTTCACGCCCATGGCCTGTCGGAACAGGGCAGCAGGAACTTTGCTCCTTCTGGCCGTTGCCATGGAAAAAAGGTAGGCTGGTGTCATCTGGGTTTCTGGTTTGGGAGGGGGGCAAGGAATTTGGTTCTACGTGAAATCTTACTTTTAAATTTTGGTAATCAACTATAATTAACCTGCAGGGTTGTTAGGGTAGGAGGAAGCAGAGAATTTGAGAGTCGAAATGTCCCTGAAGTACATTCAGGCCAAGCTTGATTTTAGCCATGAGCACACTGAAGACTGGCAAGTTTTCATGAGTTCCAGAGGCCAGAAAGCAACTCAAAGCCCGGTCTCCCAGTGCCTGCTCTAAAATCAGCTTCTCTAGAGCTCAGATTCCTGTTGATCCACATGAGCCTGTGCAACTGGACGTGAGCTTTCTGAAAAATCTGGCAACAGCAAAGGTTTCTGAACATGCAATGGCCCAGAATTAATCCCAAACCAAGTGTATGTCTAAGGGGGTTCTGGCCCTGCTTGCCCGTGTTGTATTGTGGGACTTCACCGCAGCCTTGGTGTAAGCATTTTGAACCATGTATGCTGTCATGCCATGCAATGGCCAGGGAACACTACATGGAACACCTGGGCTCAGAGTTCAGGCTATTGTATGTTGTGAACTGCATTGTTTTTAGTGTACATACCAAGTTTCCCCTGCGTATAGAAACACAACAGTTTAATTACAGAAGATAAGGATTTTTAGCATTTCAGCACCGTATCGTTAGTATATTTGGGGATTATACTGTTAGAATGTTTCATTTCAGCTAGGGCATGGTGGTGCACAGACTTTTAATCTCAGGACCCCAGAGGCAACAGATCCAAGTTTGAGGCTAGCTTAGTCTACAGGGTGAGTTCCAGGACCGCTAGGGCTATGTAGAGAGACTCTGTCTCAGAACAACAAAAAGAAAACAAACCAACAAAAGAATGTTTTATTTTATTTTGTTTTTTTGAGGCAAGGGTCTCTCTGTTATGTAGCTCTGGCTGTTCTGAAACTGGACCAGGCTGGCCTCAAACTTACAAAATGTTTGATTTTAAAAACTGCTGTTTGACTTGCTAACTTGAGTTTCATTTATGAAAAAGAAAACAAAACCAAAAAAAACCCCAAAACCAAAAAGACTGTTGTGGACCAACGAGATGGCTCAGCTTGTAAGGGCGCTTGCTGCCAGTCTGATGTTCTGAGTTTGACCCACAGGACCCACATGGTGGAAGGACAGACAGACTGCCTCAAGTTGTCCTCTGGTGTCCACACTTGCACTGTGGCAAGAGCCGCCCATGTCTCCAGTGCAGACACAAAATTGGTAAATGAATAAGCATTTAAAAAAAAATTCAGTTGAATTTTGTTTGTGCTTTAGAAGAATTGACAACAATCTCTGAGATGTCTCTAAATATACTTGTGCCGTTTTGTGCTTTGTATTTATAAGGAGCAGCATTCTCAGAATTGACAATTATAAAATCAAAATATTAGTCAGTTCTGAAAACCACTGAAGATGCTCTGTGCCCTCTAGTATCAGATCAGCAGCGAAGATTTAATTCTTTATCTAAAAATAAGCAAGCATGTCTCATTAGCATGCAATTTTGCTTTTAAGTATACCAACCAAAGGGTTGTTTTTAAGATAAATTTATCATGTATTACCAGTAAATGTTTGATTTATATACTTATTTTATATACCTATATAAAATGTGAAAATCTCTCGGGAAAAGGGGGTCGTAACTGGAAAAAGCTTAAGCAACCCTACTCTAGACCACCCTGTCTGTCATTTGGAGGCCTTTGCAATTAATTATTCAGGCACGGGATGCGAGCTACTGAGGAGGGATGCTGGCTCTGGAAAGGAAATGGGTAAATGTACTATGGTCTTGACTCAATTTTAAAGAAAGATTTTATTTAATTCATCTACCCATCCATCCATGAATCCTTCCCTGATCACCACACTATGAGGCAATGTCTGTGCTATATTTAATACTGGCTACACAGAGATGAGTAAAGCGTCACTCCTCCTTTTAAGTAGCTCACAGGCTGGCTAGTGGGCTCCGGGAAAATGCTGTATGCCAGCAACGACATTGCAGCAGCCTGTGAGCTCTCAGCTAATATTCACATCCGCATCTGTAAGTCACCTCCTCTGCGAGCATCTCCCAGTGCCTGATGCTATCCTCATGGACTGAGAGAGGGCTGCAGACTCTCCCCACTCAGACCCCAGAGCACTAGAGCAATCCCCAGGACGGGAGAGCAAGATGCACTCAACGCCAAGCCCCTTTCAGGGCGAGGGAGGCCAAAGTGGTTCATGCATTCCCTTGACCCAGTGGCCACTGCCTCCCAGCTGAAATGTCTGTGAGTGTATACCAGAGAGAACAAGGGAGACGGAAGCCTAGACTCTCCTGCCTGCTCACCCAGTGGTCTGCTCAAGTCCGGTAGCAGCTGGCAGTTGACCTGGGTGACCAAATAGTGATGATTCCCTTGGGTCATCACAGTTTCGGAAAAAAAAAAAGAACATTGCCAGCAAAGAGTTTTCCCAGCGTTGTCTCTTAGGGCAAGAGAAATGCAGGGCAAGAAGAAACATGGCAAAGCGGCTGAGCTACCCCGTCTTCAGCTCGGCCTTAGCTTGCCAGGGTTCCCTTTGCCCAAGCAGCAAGCAAAATCCCAGCGTTGGCGCCAAGAAGCGAACCTATAATGTGGGAATGATAGAGCTCCGGGGCCACTCCCTGAAGTGCTTTGCTGGGGAGATACAGGTGGGGGACATTTTAGTTATTGGGAGACAATGGGCAATGACAGATGCCTGGATAGATGGAGAGGGGAGAAATAAAGGGATAGAAGAAGGAAAACTAAAACTGGTTGTGCACCCAAGGGCCAGGCCCTTAGAACACACCATTCGCTAAGTGGCGCGTGGTCACAGACCTGGCCAGACAAATGTGAACCACAGCTCCCCCTGAGTCCCTAAACCCATGCTCTCTCGTAGTAATCATCTGCTGGGATCAAGAGCGCCTGGGTGATCTGGGACACAGGAAACTGCTAAAAAGAGAGGTATCAGGGCCCAAAAAGAGAGGTATCAGGGCCGGGCAGTGGTGGCACACGCCTTTAAGCCCAGCACTCGGGAGGCAGAGCCAGGCGGATCTCTGTGAGTTCGAGGCCAGCGTGGACTACAGAGTGAGTTCCAGGAAAGGCACAAAGCTACACAGAGAAACCCTGTCTCGAAAAACAAAACAAAACAAAACAAAACAAACAAAAAACAAAACAAAAAGAAAGAAAGAAAGAAAGGCATCAGAGGGTATAAAAGATCTGGTTGACGCTGGCCTTCGGGCTGAAAACCCAGTGGAAATTAGCATTCTCCCCTCTCCATGCCGGACCTCTGGATCCTGTTTCCCAGTCCTGGTAAACTGCGCTAGGGAAAATCTCCCGTCACTTGTTTTTCTCATATAGCTAACATCCTAGGTCAGAAGCATTAAAAAAAAAGGAAACATCTAAAGTACACTGTCCGCTAGACTTTTCCACATTAAGAGATAGTTCCTAACATTTCCTCATAACCCTAACCCTCATAAAAGTTAGGGACCAGAAGCAGCACGCCACAGGACTGTTCCACTTGTTTCAGGGGCCATTCTTCAAGGCTTAGAAAAATAACCTTTTCCCCTCTGATTTTGTAGACTTCAGAGGTCAGGTTTCCCAAGTGAAAGCTGTAAGTCTCCCTCCCCTCCACCCAACACACACACACCTGTATTTTCATCATGTTGTAGACGGTAAAAACTCAGGCTTTCCTGAGAGCTAAACAAATGCCCCATCCCAGCGCTACACTGCAGGCCCACAGCAGTCTTTTGTTGAGTCGTTATTACAGGCTTGGAAGACAGACCGAACAAAAATGACTAAGATCTCTGTCCTAATGGAACACACACTCCCGGAGAGAGTCAGGGCTCAGGATGTACCTTACTGAGACAGCGCTTGCCCAGTGTGGACAAGACCTTGGGTTCAATCCCCAGTATCAGAGAGGGTGGAGAAAGAGGACAAAACACTTCAGGAGATCAGAGTCAAATAACTTTGTTCAGCAGGCAGGCCTGAGTAGACAGGGCACAGGTTTATGTCGGACAGGCCTGGGCCAAAGATCAGCCCCAACACTAACCAGCCAGATGGCCTCCGAGTAAGACAGGACCGAGGAGCCATGTCTGAGTGTGCCTCACATCTCCAGAAGGCCCCAGATAATGGGGGGGGGGCGCATCAGAGCTCAGCTGGAACCAGCATCTTTTGGCATTTGGACTGAGAGCCTGGGCTAATTTATTTAGAGCTCTAGACTGAGCCTGCTGCTTGTGAAGGAGGGAGGAGGGAGCCTGCTGTGAGGGAGCACTTCCAAGCCCTAGGGGGGAGGCTCAGCCCAACCAGGGCTGCCCTCCCACACCCAAGTCCTGCAACCTTTCCCCTAACCTCTGAATAGGGCCCCTCTGTTCTTTCTCCTCCTGCCCTTTTGAGTGGGCTTCCAAAGGCTGGAAGACGCATGCTATACCTGTCTCGGAAGGTGGCTGCTGTGACAGGATTGGGAAGAGGCTGGCACTCGGTTGACATTCAATAGATGCCGCCGAGTCTCTCCACGCTCCTGACAACTAGTCAGTCACACAGCGATGGAAAGAGGAAGCCCATAAATGCGTCCGACTAAGGTTGCTCCTCCTCAGCCTTCTGTGTTAGACATACCTTCACTAATCTGCACAAGGGAGGCTCCCGATATTGAGCTCTCTGTAAGATGCGGGAGTACCGAATGTCATATTCCAAGGGAGATGCCGAACACCAACTGATAAATCAGCTTGGATTACTGGGCCCACTGCTGCTGATTTTTTAGGATGCAACAGATGTTGCCTCAGGTTTTGTCTGGGCAAGGGGAGAGGACAGGATGACAGTTGCCCAAGAAGCGTGCTGGGGTGCCGAGAGCTGGGCCGTGGGGAGGAGGGAGTGAGATGGAGAGGGAGGAGCACGTACAGACAGCCCCACGGACGCCCAGCACGTTCACGTTTGCACAGCACTCTTCATCCTACCTCCTCTGTCTGTCACAGCACCTCAGGGCACACAAAGAAAGATGGCGTATGTGTTTTCTAGAGGCTCCGTAAGCGTGTACCCTACGCTCCATCGGAAGCTGGATCTACTGCTTCCGAAAAGAGGGTGGAGGGATGGGAGTGTGACGGGAGGGCTAGAGAAGAAACAGAGTGTCTCCTGTAAGTCTACTGTTCCATCCCTGGGTACCATTTGCATCCTGTCCAGCTATCCCAGGGACGCAGCATCTCTGACTCCATCTGAGCGGGCATCTCTGGATGCACACAGGCGTACGAAATCAGGCAAGGCTGTGACGTGGCCAGAGGACTGGATCCAGCAGGCTGGACAAACATCCAGTTTTTAAGCACCATACCTTACCCCAGGGCAGCTTCTATCAATGAAGAGGAGCAAGGCCTTTACCCGAAAGTCACAGCTCACTGGTGACCCCAAGGACTGGCAGCAATGGTGTCTTTGCACCCCCTCCCAACTCCGAGCTTCCTTGTCTGAAGTCCCAGGTTCCCCGGAACGCTGCCGCAGTTAGGGCTTTCTGCAGGTAGCTGGTTCAGAAAAAGCTGCTCTGGCCTTCAGGTTAATCACTCTGGGCCCTTCCTGTCTCCTGGACACCACTTTCCCATCCCCCAACATAGAGGCTGGCATATGGTTTGCACTCACGTCCTGTTGGTTCGATGAGTGACAGGTCAGTTCCATCCACAAAACCAGCGTACGCTGTCGTGTTATAGTGACCCGGCTTGTCGGCTCTTAGACCGCCCAATCGGAGGTCACGGGCTAATCTGGCTTAGTCGGCTGCCCTGGACGAAGCAGAGATCCCATACTTTCCTCTCTGCACCTCCTCTGCCCTCTCAGGGAGCCTGCACCAAGGAAAAGGCAGCCCCAGGGGTGCCCAGGCAGAAGGAAGGTTCTGCCCAACCCTGCCACGGCTCCTGCTTCCCCTCAAGATCATCTCCTGCCTCTTCCAGCTCAAGGCCCTACTATATGCAGAGCTGTGAGGAGAGCCTGGCTCCATTAGCGGCTGTGTGGATGGGGGTGGTGCTCCCCAGAGCACTGCTCTGCATTTCCTCTAGTGCTAATGATCCTGACTGCCAATGGCACAGCGGCTTCATGGTGTCTAGCATCTTTCTTCCAAAGTGCTCCTAGCACGTGACCTCGCGGCGCGGCACACCATCCTCTCTAATGTACAGGAAGGGTTCTGTCTGTTATATGAGGAGAGACCCTGGGACCAGGGGGGTTCAGTGATGAGGGGGTCACCCAGTGATGGCATGGTGGGGGCTGAACACTCCGTGGTAGACTTGGAAGGGGAAGAACTGGATTTCGACTCTGGCTCTGCCTCAAATGAGCTAGGTGCCCTTGGGTCAGTCTCCAGGTTGCTGTTTTGGCCAGAGAAGGAAAAACGGACTATCGTCCTAACTCTGTCTACCTCACAGGCTCTGGCTCAACAGCATAAGCTGCTCCCCAGCCCCAAGCCAGTGACCCACCTCCCCAAACAAGGTCAGCCAGCCCCTGGAAGTGGGCATGCCAGCTGGGTCTGTCCTCACATCTAACAGATGTCCTACGAGGGCTCCCCACAAAGAAGGCTGTGTAGAACAGACAGTGAGGAGGAAACATCAAAATCATCCTAATGGTCCCCGGCACCAGGGGAGCAGGTAGACGGCAGCTGCTGTTGAGGCCAGATGCCATCCTGCCTGCCACACTGGTACTGGCTCAGACAAGGCTGGAGGCCTGCCAGCCGGTGGGCGCAGACACCGCCTCCCTCACCTGCCAAAGCAGCCGACTCTCCAGCTCCGGGTGTCTGCAGTAGGATGCAGTCACCGCAGCCCTCCCTCCAGCTTTGCCCCCCCCCCCTCCCCTCTGCCCCACACAGTCCTCCCTCCAGCTTTGCCCCCCCCCGCCTCCCCTCTGCCCCACACAGCCCTCCCTCCAGCTTTTGCCCCTGCCTCCCCTCTGCCCCACACAGCCCTCCCTCCAGCTTTGCCCCCCCTGCCTCCCCTCTGCCCCACACAGCCCTCCCTCCAGCTTTGCCCCCCTGCCTCCCCTCTGCCCACACAGCCCTCCTCCAGCTTTGCCCCCCTGCCTCCCCTCTGCCCACACAGCCCTCCCTCTAGCTTTGCCCCCGCCTCCCCTCTGCCCCACACAGCCCTCCCTCCAGCTTTGCCCCCCACCTCCCCTCTGCCCCACACAGCCCTCCCTCCAGCTTTGCACCCCCCGCCTCCCCTCTGCCCCACACAGCCCTCCCTCTAGCTTTGCCCCCGCCTCCCCTCTGCCCCACACAGCCCTCCTCCAGCTTTGCCCCCCCCTCCCCTCTGCCCCACACAGCCCTCCATCCAGCTTTGCCCCCCCTGCCTCCCCTCTGCCCCACACAGCCCTCCATCCAGCTTTGCACCACACCCCTCCCCCCTCCCCTCTGCCCAACACCTACCCTGTCCTTTCTACCCCTTCAGATCCTGTCTGGCAATTGCCTCTCCTCACAATTATTTTCAGTCGAGGCAGGTCTGGAGGCACAGGCCCAGAATCCCAGCACTTTCTAGGTTTAGGCAGCAGCGTTGACAGTCCCAGGCCAGCCTGGTCTACAGGAATTTGGCCAAGTTCGTGAGACCCCGTCTCAAAGTAAAAGGTGGGCAGGGGACGTATAGCTCAGCAGTAGCATGCTTGCCCGAGGCCCTAGGTTCAATCTCTAGTACCACAAAACAAATAATTTAATTATTCAGGGATGGTGGCACACACCTGTAATCCCAGCACTTGGGAGGCAGAGGCAGGAGGATAGCTGTGAGTTCTAGGCCAATCTGAGCTACGTAGTAAGTTCCAGCCTAGCCAGGGCCCCTTTAAGTGTGTGTCCTTCTCTCTGCCATAGGTGAGGGGCAAGGGTAGTTTGTTTCTGTTTCCCTGAAGTTTCTTCCATCCCCAAGTGTCAAGCCAGGAGCTAGGGACACAGAGGTGATCTTGTGAAGGTGGGCGGTAACTTCTTCTCTCCATGGGAAACTGTTTTGGCCACTTCCAGGAAGGTTAATGTAAGAATTTCAACGGAAGTTTGGAAGAAGACTTGGCCAACATGTGCACCATTTTCAGGGCCAAAAATACTGCAAGAGAGGGCAAGCTGGCCTACCAAGTGACAGCTTACCCAAGTGTTGCTAACTGGCCCTCAGCACTAAGGATACAATCCCTGATTTCCAACATTCAATACTGATATTTAGGCTGAACCATAGGAAACTACCGTTTGTGGGTCAAAATGGTTGCACATGGGTAATTTTAATCTAACGGGTCTCTTGGGATTTGTGACCCTCTAGAAGACAGTAAGTCCTTGAAGACTTGAATTTCTCTACTTCTGAGTCAATGTTGATAGCTCCTGACATGGTACAGTCATGGCTAGGTGTGGTGGTTTGAATAAAAACGGCCCCCATAGGCTCATATATTTGAACATCTAGTCACCAAGGAATGGAACTCCTGGATAGGATTAGAAGGATTAGGAGGTGTGCCTTGTTGGAGGAAGTATGTCACTGGGGGTGGGCTTTGAGGTTTCAAAAGCCCATGATAGGCCTAGTTCGATCTCTCTCTCTCTCTCTCTCTCTCTCTCTCTCTCTCTCTCTCTCTCTCCCACTCCCCCTCCCTCCTCCCTCCTCCCTCCCCCTCTCTCTGACTGAGGATCAGGATGTAGCTCTCAGTTACTGACCAGCACCATGTGTGTGTGTCGCCATGGTCCCTTCCATGATGCTAATGAACAAAGCCTCTGAAACTGTAAGCCAGCCCCAGTTAAATGCTCTCTTTTCTAAGGGTTTCCTTGACCATCTCTTGACAGCACTGGGAAAGTATTAACACTAAGTCCTTGCTAACTGAAGTACTGGGGGTGGGAACCTATAACCTATAAACTTCTAACTCCAAGGGTGGCTGTCCAAGGCAGAGCCCGTCCGGTCTCCTTTCTTCGGGTCGTCTCAATCAGATGATGGGACTGAGCTGCAGGGTGTAGCATCTAGATTCTGAACGACTGAACTTGGTTTCATGGTACAGTGAGGGAGGGAGACGAACGCTCAGAGAGATGGTTGCCTCAGTTAAGGTCACACAGACAGCATCTCATAGGCCGCCTATGTCTACAGACGCCTAGCTCTAGGCTCCTCTGGCAGGCCCAGCGGCTCCTAGAACAAACCCCTCCCTGTCTGCTCATTTTCAGCTTCCTGGCTCCTGCTCCCCCCAGGCTCCCGAAAAGACAGAAGAGGAATTGAAGGCGGGATCAATAGCCCTTTCCTATGCAAAAAGAGCCCCGAGTGGCACTGGGCCTAGCCCTGGCTTTCCAGGGACAGAAAGATGAGCAGCCCCAGAAACTGGATCTCTCCAGAGCCAGGACCGGGCTGGGAAGGCAGGGGTGACCACACTGTGGTTTGGGTCACTGGCAATGCAGCCGGGTATACTGTCCCCAGCAAGGGAGAGTCTGGAAGACCATGCTTAGCCCAGGCACCAAGGCTCTGAGCACACAGAGCAGGTTCCCTCAGAATCACCTTATTAGAATATGTGAAGGGGTCAGAGGAGGAGACAGCTTTGGGGCAGTGGGCACGTTCTTCCTCTTACAACCGGGGACCCTCCTCACATGGTGAAGCCACTAGTCCCCAGGCTTCCTCTAGGCCAAGGCAGAGAGAGTGTCATCGTTTCCCCTGTGTACTGTTTGGCCCACTAGTCTACTTACCCGACTGGGAGGGACAGGGAGGACCTAAGGGAAGTAATTGTGTGGGAAGTCCCTGCTGGCTGCTTAGGGAAGATGGGGCGGGAGGCTAGGAATCTAGGGCCCCTTTCTGGCTTTGCTGGTATTCAGGTCTCTCCCTATCGTAGACTGTTAAATATATCACACCTGAAATACTGAAGGAAAACAAGACAGAAAACCACACAAACTGAACAACAATCGACTCTACAGACATCCATTGTTTTTGTCTGGTTTTCTCATGGCATTAGGGGTGGACTTTGGGCTCTGCACACACTAAGGAAGAAGTCTTATCCTCAGCAGATGTACCAAAGTCACCATTGTCTTCTCCTTTAGTGTGTGTGTGTGCTTGCACACACACCTTTGCTGAACCATTTGAAAATAACTTACAAACATGTTCCCTTAAATATTTTGCATAAGGCCAGGTGGCGGCGGCGGCGGCGGCGGCGGCGCACACCTTTAATCCCAGCACTCGGGAGGCAGAGACAGGCAGATCTCTGTGAGTTCGAGGCCAGCCTGGTCTACAGAGCGAGATCCAGGAAAGGCGCAAAGCTACACAGAGAAACCCTGTCTCGAAAACATGAAAAAAAAAAATGCATAAAAGGATACTACCGCATAAAACCATATTACCACTTTAAAATCTAAAAAACTATAATTACATATTACCTAATATCTAGACTAAAATATTCCCAATTGTCCCAGGATGTCTATTGCAATATATACGCCCCCACCCTATGCAATTAAAAGTTATACATTGGAATTGGAGAGATGGCTCAGTGGTTAAGAGCACTGGTTGCTCTTGCAGAGGACCAAGTTTGACTCCTAGCGCCCACACAGTGGCTCACAGCTGCCTGTAACCCCTGTTCTAGGGGATCTGATACCCTCTTCTGACCTCCTCAGGGACCAGGCACACACGAGACTAGCAGACATGCACGCAAAGCAGAACGTTCATCTACTTAAAGGAAATAGAGATATAAAATTAATTTTTAAAATGTATGCATTGGGCCAGTGAGATGCTCATTAGGGAAGGGTACTTGCCACCGAGCCTGATGGTCCGAGTCTGATCCCTGGTGCCCACATGACATAAGGAGAGAAACAATTCCCACGATGTCTGACTTCCACACACATGCCAAAAATGCACTCTTGAGAACACACATACACACAGATACCAAGGCTTTAAAAAATTAGAAAAAAAAAAGATGAAAATTCATATATTGTACATGGATAGACTGTCTCTTGTATTTCTTCCATGTTCTTATTTTAAAAGATTTGTGTTTTATTCATGCGTGCAACATACATAAGAGTCTCCCCAGAGGCCAGAAGGTGTTACGCGCCCTGGAACTGAAGTTACAGGAGGCTGTACGCCATCGGATGTTGGTGTTGGGAACTGAACCTGGGTTCTTTACTGGAGCAGGGAGCAGAAAGTCCTCTTAATCAATCACCTGCCTCTCCAGCTCTTCTTTTGTTTCTTTTAATCTACGCTGGGTTCCACCTCCAGCCTTTTGTGGCAACAGCGTTCTTTTCATTCACTGACACACTTTGTGTGTGGGCGTGCACATGTGGAAGTCTGGGTCAACTTCAAGCAGTGGTTCTCTTCTCCCACCCCGTGTGTCCCAGAGACTGACTCCAGTCCCCAGCTTGGGTGGCAGGCACCCACCCCTTCCCCCCCCCCCCCCGGACAGTTTGTCAGCCCCACCACCACCACCAATTTTTGTTTTTGTGACATTCTTTTTTTTTTTTTGAAGCGTCTTGGCTGCCGGTTAGCATGACCCCCACCTTAGATGTTCCTGTCACCTCTTTGAAACTAGATCTGGCTAAGCAGTTTCGACTAGACCACAGACTGTGGTTGGAATTCCTACTGCAAGGCTCAGGGAAGCTTTCCTGTCTGGGGGTTGAGCATGCTTGATTACTTATTAAGGTGACAAGTGCACGCTTAGGTGAAGAGCATCTGTGAGGTGAGCCGTTGTGCCACGGACTGAATGCTCCTGTGGCCCCAAATTCATAGAAGTTAAATCCTCAAAAGCGACGGCACGCGACATCGGAGGGCAGGAGCCTGGCCAATAGGGTTAGTGTCTTCTGAAGAGACACAGGCGAGCTCTGTGGTCTCTGTCTCGCCCCATCTCCTGGATACATGGAGAAAATGGCCTAATCAGGAAGTGGCCCTCGCCTGCCTCCCTGCCTCCCGGTTTGCCGGTGTCTGGCCTTAGACCTTCAGAACTGTGAAAAAGCCATTTCTGTTGGGCCAGTCACTCTGCAATGCATGCTGGGACCAACCTTTTATCTAATAGTGCTCCCTCCTCCCTGTTCAATAATTTTATCAACTGCTAATGACCTTAGCCTGAATCAGTTTATTGTTGGGGATTTTCTGAAGGAAAAGGCAGGTTGGGAGATGTTGGCCAAGAGATAAAAAGTTTCAGTGAGAAGGAATAAGACTTTGTGATCTGTTGTCGAGTGTAGAGACTACAGTTAATTATAAAACATATTTCAAAACTGCTAAGAGAATAGACCTTAAGTGCTCATACCACAACATTGAAAAGATAAATATGTGGTCCTGGATATGTTAGTCATCTTAATTTTCTTATTTCATAATATATATCAAGATAACACATTGTTTATTCCATATATGATTATTTTTCGAATAAAAATCAAACTTAAGGGCAGGTATGGTGGCACATACTTGTAATCCCAGCACTCAGAAGGCAGAGGCAGATGAATCTCTGTGAGTTTGAGGTCTACATTAGTGAGATCCAAACTAGCCAGGGCTACAAAGTAAGACCTTATCACAAAATAAAATTAAATTAAAAATAAAAAATTTAAACAATTTTGAGTTAGAACCTCACGATATAGCCCAGCCTGGCTATGAACTCACCACCTGTGGTGGTTTGAATAGGTATGGCCCCCAAAGACTCATGTATTTGAATGTTTGGCCACTAGAGAGTGGCACTGTTAGGAGGTGTGGCCTTGTTGGAGGAAGTGTGTCACTGAGGGGTTTTGAGGTTTCAGAAGCTCAAGCCAGGCTCACTCTCTCTTCCTGCTGCCTGCAGATCCAGATGTAGAACTCTCAGCTCCTTCTCCAGCACCGTGTCTGCCTGCATGCTCCATGCTTCCCGCCATGATAAAGGACTAAACTCTGAACAGCAAGCCGGCCCCAATGAAATGGTTTCCTTTATAAGAGTTGCTGTGGTCACGGTGTCTCTTCTCAGCAACAGAAACCTTCACTAAGACACCACCTTATAGTGTAGCGAGTAACTGAGGTTGCAGGCACCTGCCATCATGCCCAGCTAAATAAATAAACATGCTTATTAAAATAAGCTTATCTGCTGCACCATAAAAGGCTGAACCAAGGCTTGGTAGGTCCTAGGCAAGTGATCTACCATTAAGCTAAATTCTAAGCAATTTTTTTTTTTTTTTTAGATTATTTTGAGACAAGGCCTTTCTAAGCTATCAGTCAGGCCTTGAACTTGTGATCCTCCTGCCTCAGTCTCGCTGGCAGTCGCCAGGCTAGGCCAAATTGAAATGTAAAGAGTTCGGACACGTCTGCTGCATCTGGTTAGCGGGCATTTCTGTGAAGGGGTTCCCCCTTGTCAGTGGGCATTTCTGTGAAGGGGTTCCCCCTTCCGGCTCTTCCCTGCCCCTTCTGCTGTTAGACTGGACTCGTGAAGTCCCTTTTATCGCACGGGCTGCTTCTCTGATTGGTTTCTTGGTGTCTCACATCACTGCAAAGGCCCCGTATGCATTAGTGTGCCCCAGCTTCCCGCCACAACACAGTTCACTCTCCTTGGCCACTCTCAGACCTGACAACAGCCAAGGGATGCTGGCGTCTAACAGGGGACATGGTACCCAGAAATAAAAATCCAGGGGCCGACAGGATGGCTCAGCAGGTAAAGGCACTTGCTGTGCCAGACTGGCAAACTGAATCCTATCCTTGGGCTCCACGAAGTTGTTCTCTGACCAGCCCCTCACACATGTACCCTCTCCCCATACATCTCGTACGCACGCACGCACGCATGCACACAATAAAAATGAATAAATAAATAAAAATCCGGCACTGGATGTAGCTTCGCTTCTAAATGCCTTTGGTGGACAGATCAACAAAATAGACAAAGAAGCAAAGAACCCAGTGCTTCCCCACCTTCTCCATCCATGCTCTTCTCTGTTCCATACTCAGACCCCGAACCTTAGACATCTAAGTTCCAAGCACAGATGCGCATCCCACACGCCCTCTAACAGCAGAATGGTTTTCTGTCCGGGACACCGATGTCGTGACTCACAGCATACCTATGAAGCACAGTCTGAAGTTTCTCTCAATTCTTAGACTATGTATTCCACCAAGAATACGGAGTCAGAGCATTGACACTGAAAAGCGAATTAATTAGCCGGATGTAGTGGCACATGGGCTACAACTCCAGCACTCCTGAGGACAAGGCAGAAGTTTAAAACCGGTCTAAACTTGTCTCAAAAAAAAAAAAAAAAAAAGCCCTTAAAGTTTTTACTTAATCCTTTGTAATGAAATTGTTACTCCATTAGTCAGTTTTTCTATTGTAGTCAGATTTAGGTGTTTTTTTTTTTTGTTTTTTTGTTTTTCGAGACAGGGTTTCTCTGTGTAGCTTACGCTTTCTGAACTCACTTGGTAGCCAGGCTGGCCTGAACTCACAAAGATCCGCCTGCCTCTGCTCACCGATGCTGGATTAAAGCGTGCGCCACCACCGCCCAGCTAGGTTTTTTTTTTTTTTTTTGACCTAATTTAATTGTTGAAATAAGTATTTTAATCAAAACTGTCAGAAAAAGCATCACCAAAAAAGCCTCACTTCCTATCACCTCATCGGCCTCCTACAGGGAACCATTTTCTTATTTCGAATTTATTATTTGTGTGTGCACATGCACCTCTCTCTCTCTCTCTGGTATTTTGAGACAGGGTTTCTCTGTGTAGCCCCGGCTGCCCTAGAACTTGCCCGTAGATCCGCCTGCCCCTGCCTCCCCAGTGCTGGAATTAGAGGCTGTGCACCACCACACCCAACCCACTTTTCTCTTTTTTGAGACAAGGTTTTGCTGTGCACTGCGGGCTGGCCTCTCATTCACAGTACTTCTCCTGCCTCAGCCTCCCAAGTGCTGGGATTATAGGTGTACACCATCATACCCAGCGTTGTCTATGCCCTTCAGGATGGGCAGCAGGACAATCCGCAATGGTTTCTACTACAAATACACCTTGACTTGCGTTAGGCACGCATGTTTATTTGTGGGTACGCATCTTTGGGGTAACGACTCGAGCTGCTGTGTAAATGTGTATGCGGCATCTTCCCTCTGGGGGCTGTACTACTTTGTCCTCCTGACACGGGTTCTACAAACTGACGGACCTCACTAAAGCCCCTTGAGCTGAGCTTTCTTTGAACCCAGGCAGAGTCCCAGACACGTCTAGCAGTCAGCACACCACCTCAGCGCCAGTGCCCACCCTAAGTGATGGCAGGAAGGCAGAGAGAAGGTGGCCTTGCTGATGCCCTGCCGGTTCATTTTCCCATATCGTTGGGATTCGCGTATGAAACATGGTGAGCCAGGAGAAGAGGGCCGAGGCTGACAGGACAGGCTGAGAGAGGGCGGACGGAGAGCAGTGGCCGAGAGCTGGGGACCCCGTTCCTGGGGGCCTTTGTCCTCCTCCCCTTTCCTCTCCTTTCTCTTCTCTCCCCACTCCATACTCAACAACAGACACTTCTCTGACCAGGAGTCGTCGCTCTGACTCTAACTAGTTCCTTCCTGGCTTCTCTCTTCCTTGGTTCCCACCGAGTGTACGTGGGCTGAAGTCACTTTTAAGGAGGAGGCAGAAGAGAGTCCTCGTCATTTCTTTTGGAACATGTTTGAAGAAAATAGATCAGTGGGACGAGAGCGGCTCGTCCCAGGGAAAGAGGTGACAGAGATGCTGGGAGAGGAAGCAGAGTGTAAAACTCTCCACACAGCCCCCTTGGACTCGAGGGCACACTCACGTCTATGACCTACAGAAAAGGGGAAATGATGCAGTCATTATGGAAAACATTGTCAGGTTCATCAAAACAGTAAAAAAATAGAGCTGGAGTGTCCAGTGGCTGAGCACTTGCCTGGCAAGCAAGAGGTTCTAGGCTCGATTCCCAGCACAAACAAACACAATTAAAAACAGAACTGCCATATGATCCAGCCATGCCACTGCTGGGTATATATGTAGAGGGAATAGAATCAACATAAAGAAGAGACATCTGCCTGCTCTGTCTGTGGCAGCAGCACTATTCAAAATAGTGAAGAAATCAAAACAACCAAAGTAGCCATCAGCTGATGGACTGGTAAAGAAAATGTTATCAGCCATGAGCAGAATGGTAACCTGTCATGTGCAACAATATAGAAGGAGCTGGAGGGCACTATGCTAAGTGAAACTAGCCAGCACAGCAAGACAAATAGCAGATGACCTCATGCGGGATCTGGAAAAGCTGATTGGTTGCCAGGCTGGGGAGGAGGGATGAAGACAGGATGATGGACACCACCTAGCTGGAGTTGAGAAGAGTAATAAATTCTGTTGTGCTATGATATGACTGGAGAAAGTGATAGCATGCTGTTCACGCCAATCTGCAAGGAAACACCTTTGAATTTTTTTTTAACCACAAGGAAATGATAAATGTTTGAGATCTGAATTGAACATTATATAGTATGTACATATATCAAAACATGGCATCTATAAATACATACTCTGTGCCAACTGAAAACAATGAGTATATTATCTATTTCCCAGAGAGAAAAAAAGTGGAGAAATGCTCTTAGCCCAGTTAGATTGTATCTAGAGGGTGCCTACCCCACCCTATCTTCCTCACCCCTCCCTCCTTCCTGGCATTAGGGATGGAGAGAATCAAAGCCCTCTGGGGTGCAGGCAGTGGGCTGGGTGGGCAGGAGTTACCTGTAGGGAAGGAACACAGATGGCCTGCCAGATATCCCTCCAAGGAAGGGCAGGCTCAGGGTGGCGCATTACCTGTAAGGTAACTGTCAAATATGCTTCTTGGGATCCTAGGCACCTCCAAATAAACATACTCCTCATCTCCTTCAGAAGTTTGGTGGATCTTAATGTGGGTGCTGGGCCAGTGGCCCAGAACACTGAATAAAGAGCAAAGGGCCACGGGTGCCGAGAGAAGTCAACTTAATAGTCTCGGGTGGCAGCTGGAGCAGCTGATAGGTGGGGGCAGGGCAGCTCCAGTCCCCCTCCCTCTCCAGATCTTCCAGAAAGTGAGAGTGGGATGTAAGGCTCCCTGGTATTCCCGCTCAGCGACCTTCATTCGCACATACCACCTTACTTACGCCTCGGGCAGATTCTGTTTAGTTTTCAGTTTGCCCCCTCCCCCACCCATAGTACCCTCATTTTGATTCTCTTCTGACATCAAAGACCACAGCAATGTGACAAATCTGACTCAGCCACTCCCTCCCACCGTTCTGTGGTGAGCCGGCTTCCCAGAGCAAGGAGAAGCTAAAGAACGGAGGGTAAATTAGGGGCCCCTTCCTGCACCTCCCCATGCAATGGATTCTCAGGTGCAATTGCTCCACCCCTTGGGACGAGCAAGGCGGATCTGTGGGGTAAGGACTCCCGTCTTGAAGCCTCTGATGACCCGAGTTTGCTCTCCACGGACCCACATGGTGGAAAAAGAGAACACGTTGTCCTCTGACCTCCAGATGTAGTCCCCCAATAAATATTTTTTTTAAAATTTAAATTGCCCCGTTCTTCCCGTGTAAGTGTTGACAGAGAGCCTCTATTTGTCCCGGCTGCGCCAGAAGCCGGGAATCCGAGGGATGAGGCAAGCGAAGCCCCTTCAACTTGACCTTGGATCCAAGGATCCAGGGACACAGAGATGGGAAACAGGAGGGTAAGGGACTGAGGCACCGGCCGGGGCGGAAGGCTGGAAGCCTCTTCTCCCTCTAAGCCATGTCTCCTCTGAGTACTCCGACTAGGGCAAAGCCGGCCAGGAGGGTGGAGCCGGGCTGCTGCTGAGAGGCTGACGGCGGCAGGGCAGGTCACAGAGGCTGCTAGATGGGAGGGGGTCTAGATTCTACTGCAGTATTCCCAGCCCTGCGGGTCTCACAGCTGGGAGAGGTGGGGGCACAGCTGGCTGAAAAGCAGTCTCCCCAGCTGCCCAAGACCCAGCCAGGACTCAGGGCCATTAGAGCAGGCACCCTAGTGCGTGCTAAGCCAGCACCTCACAAAGCAGCCATCCTTAATCTACCAGTATGTATCTGCTCCCGGGATTCCCTCCTCCCCTTCTTGTAGAAGAAAGGCATCAGTTCTTCTTGTGGTCGGTCAGACCACAGGTAGGGTAGAGTGCTGAGGGGCACAAGCCTGATCCATCACCAAACACCTCCAAAGGAAAGCTCGAGCTGGCTGGCGGCTTGCCTGGCTACCTTTTAAACTATTTCTTTCCTAGGGTCTCAAGCGAGGCTTTCCTCATAACCTCGGAAGATAACTTAGCTAGCCTGCCCACATCATAGGGTCCTCTTTTGAGATTCTCCTCTCCCCTATCCCCCTTTCCATGATGATCCCAGCCTGGAATAACCCAGAGTAAGGGGGCTACAGACAAGGGTCTCTTAAGTGGGAAGAGCCAGAAACAGGGGGTGCTCATGTGGGTGGGTAGGGGTGTCAAGCATGGAGGGAGTGGATCTGAAGACTCCCTGCCAGACCCCGAACTGGAGGAGAAGATGGTCTTCGGATTGGGAATTTGTTTGCCCCCCCCTTCTCCTTCCCTCTCTCAGCATCACAGCAGCTGCTGATTTCTTCACCTGACACCCCAACTACCCAGCCTGGCCAGCGCAGGCCGGCATCAGGTCTGGAGGGGGATTGCCAGTCCTGCAGGAGTAACCAGGAAGGAGATGCCTCCGGTCAGGGCGTGCTCTATCTGCTCCCAGGATTTTTTGGGCCCCTCCTCCCATCCCCCCACCCCCGAGCTGGAAAGAAGTAGGCACTCTTCTAGACGTGGACCAGAGCATAAGTCTGGACTCATCTCAGGGAAAGATACCAGCCACCACCCCACTACCAAAACAAGGAGAGAAGAAAAAGAGAGGGGGCAATCCCAGCCTTAGTGTCTCTCACTTACGGAGATCTGTTCAGGGACCCTCCTCAAGATGCCAGAGGCCCAAGCCAGCCAGCCCCACAGCCTGGGGCTTGAAACTGCAAACTTTTCAGTGGGCCCCTTCTCCTTCCTTCCCTGCAGAAGCAGGGATGCGTGGGGTGGTGCCCTCAGAGACACTCATACAGTTGGTTCTGGACGCTTACACTCACTCAAACAACAGCAGTGAGAGGGAACTCCCAGCTTTTTCCACAGCTAATTATAGACGTCAAAGTCTGAGGATGTTTTGTAAGCCGCAGAGAGAAACTGCTGAGGTTTCTGTGCAAAAGCCAAAGAAATGTAATTTGTGCACTCCGGGTCTCACCCTCCAACTTCTCCTAGCCTATCTCTACCTCACACCCCCAGGGTGCCCCCTCCTTGGCTCTGAGGCCTTCCTTCCCGCTGAAGATTTATTTGGTTCTATTTTTCCCATCTCTCTTTGGGGCTTTCGAGAAAGGGAACAGACGCGGAAAATATTTTTTTTCCGCAACAGTTTTCCATTCTGCAGCTGGTTCCCAAGCCAAGGGGGAGGGGGGAGAGCAGGAGCGGATGGGGGTCGGCTGGAATAAATACTTGTTCCAAGAGCTTAATTTGGGTGAGAAAAAGGCAGTCCCTCCATTTCCCCACCCATTCCAGGATCCAGAGAAAAACGCAAAGAAATCACTTGTTTGATTATGTGATTCTTCAGAACCCAGGGAAGAAACAGAGTGTTGAAGAAATCATTCTCATTTTCTCCCCCCACCTCTCTCTCCTATTCCACCACCCCACCCTCCCAGAATTTGCGAGCAGGAGGAAATTCGGGTACTTTGAGAAGCCATGGAGAGGACAGAAAGAAACAAAGTTTGCAAATCCCGGAGTCAATTCATTCTCTGCAAACCTACCTCTCTTTCTAGCAAAGATTCAGGTGTCTCCAAGCGGGACTCTCCCTCCGCGTTTCCATGGACCGAGTAGGGTGGGGTGACCACCCACCGCTCTCCCCAGAGTGGCAAACCACCTAGTGATGCCGGCTTGGAGCTACAGCTTGGAGCTACAGCTGGGGGAGTGGGCTGGGTCTTCTTCCCCAGCCCTTCCACGCGAAGGACCTTCCTGGAAGAAAATGGGTGCAGGGAGCTGGGCGGGTGTCCGACCTCGCCGTCTTCGGAGGGATGGTCCCCCAGGAAGTTCGCGCCCCCACCCCACCCCCAGCCTAGGACGGTCTCAACAGCGGAGCTGCCTTAAGAAAATGCTTGTCATGGCAACAGCTCCAGCCAACTCCGGCCAGACTGGGGCTCCCCAGCTCTCCCCCAGCAGAGCGGGAGGAGAAAGGGGCGGAGCGCGAGCCGGCGGGGGTGGGGCTTGGCGGGAGGCCAAAGCATTGCTCAGCTCTTAAGGTGGCCCGAGTGCAAGACGCGGCGGGATGATGCTCCTTGGTCGGTCTTAAGGCGGAATGGGGAAGGCTAGGGGGAATCCTCTGCCCTCTTGGCTTTCCCCCAGCGCTGGTTCTTACTTGTTGAAAGGAGAGCAGAGCAAGGGTGGGTATGGGTGGAGGTGGGAGTGGATGTGGGCAGCGGTCTTCAACCGTTGCTGTGTGGAGGGGAAATAAAGGAAGCGTCTGCAAGCCTTTCTGCTTCCTGCAGCTCCTCCAGACCTCTCAATCTCATGCTGATTTACACTCAGGACCAAGAAACCTCAGGAGGCTCTGGGCACCTAGTGGCCCCGTCTGAACTGGGAGTTCACTGGCAAAGAAGAAGCAATTGCTCAGGGTGCCCATACACATATGTGCCCCTTCACCCTTCAGGCGCAGGCCACATCTTGTTCTCTCTTGCTTGTGCATCCAACCAAAGGCATGTCCACAGGGCACAGAACGGCTGCTTGCCTGTGTGTGGGCTGTACACCCAAGCCTTTGCATCTACGATATCGCTTCTAGCCCTACTGGCAGTCTCAAAAGGTACTCATTACTGTCTTTGTTTCACGGTTGAGGAAATTAAAGACTGAGTGACTTGCTCAAGGTTACTGGTTGTCTGGTTAATGACAGCCAGGATTCAAGGGCAAGCCAGAGCCATCCCAGAGCCTGTGTGCTTTTCTACCCCTGTGTCATACGGTGCCACACATTTCCATTCTAGACTGTACGCACGGAGACGTCCGTACACACTTAGACACAGCCTATAAACTGTTAATCACACCCCCGTGCCACACACCCACCAGCATTGTGCAACAGTGCCACCCATAGCTTTCGCATGGAACCTTACGGCTTTCAAGTACAAACCTGCACCATCAGCTGGCTCACACAACATGTCTTCATTGACTGATACATTCCCACACCTTCCTCAGCACGCATACTCGCTCACATCGATATGCTTCTGAGAGGCAGGCTAACGTAACTTCACAGGTTATCATAAACTGTATCCTGGGAAGAAGGGGATCATCACAGTTTCTCCACCTGTTTAACAGAGCTTCAAAAATACTCCCATATCTACCCAGGCGTGGTGGGGTACACCTGTAATCCTAGCGGCCAGAAGGCTGAGGCCGGAGGACGCTTAGGAGTTTGAAGCCAATCTGGGCTACAGAGTGAGAGCCAGGCCAGCTATAACTACACTACCAACAAGAGCCTGTCTCCAACAAATGAACAAATAAACCCCAAACGAACTCCATACCTCACGTCATTACCTGTGCTTCTTGGTCCCTTTCTGCCCCGGGATGCAGAGGCTTGTGTGCAGAAGAAACGAAGTCTCGAAGAAGACCAAGATCCCTTCCCTACTTCCTATCATTTAGTCTTTCCTTTTTTACTTCCTAATCCCATCGATTCTTTTTTGTTTGCTTTGTGTTTTTGGAGACAGAGTCTCATGAATTCCAGGCTGGCCTCAAACTCACGAAGTAGCTGAGGCTGGCCTTCAGCCTCCTATCCCTACTGCCTGGTTGCCGGGATCATATGCACTTACGACCACTCCTAACATATTTCGCCATTTCTCAATAACTCATCTACATCCTATTTATGAGGTAGGGAAAGTAAAACCAGCATAAGTAAAGGAATTATTTAGAGTAGCTGGGCTCAGAATCCGGGAGTTTCCTCTTTGTAGAAGAGACCATCTACCACCTGTCTAACGTGGAAACAAGATCTATAATCAGCCGGTGCCCATGCTGGCACCCTTCCTCCTGAGACCCACCCAGTTGCAAAGTAAGGGGAGAATCGAGAATCATCCTCTGCTGAAGGAAACCAAGAATTATTTCCTAGACAGTTCTTCCTGGGGTTCTAGCTCTCACACTTGAGGCACTTAGAAGACACCAAAGGTGACATCACTCTCCTCTGTCCCCAGACCTCCAGCTCCTCTGGTCTCCCTCCCATGCCTGGGCAATTCACTGAAAGACAGAGGGTATCTTATTAGATGTGGTAGGTCCTACCAAAATGTCAACTGCAGGAGCCCACATTAGTTGTTGGGGAGGACGTGGGAAAGGAAGGGAGAGGAGTCAGCTGGCCAGAGCCTCAGAGTTAATAGCTTGTCAGGCTCCCTGCCGGATGGCAACAGTTTGACATTTCAGTGTCCAAGCGAGTGGCAGTTGCATCTTTATCATGAGGAAGCCCGTCTCTGAAATGGCTCTTTAAACATATGAAAGCGTATTTTCAGCTTTCAGCAGCGGCAGCAGGTGGAGGAGGCATGGCCTAACTGTTTGGTAAACGTGTCACCGGGGAATAACAGTTTAGACCTAGGTGTGGTCCTAGTAAAGGAGAAGTGTGCTCTGGCAGTGTCTGGCCTATGGGGGCTATGGATGATGCCTGGTCATAGCTGGCTAGTACGAAAAAAGCAAGATCCTCTCCTAAAGGTTTCTGGTTTGTATGGAGACAGGCTGTGGGCATGGTGGAAGAGTTGTTGTTAGGGAAGGAGACTCTGCTGTCCCCACCCCAGGCTGGCGGGCCAGGGTGCTGATGTCCACAGCGGCTGTAGGTCCTTCTCCTGAAGCAGGGTTCTCTCCTGGGTAGGCTTGTGGGCTGAGAGAAAAGGGGCCCACCTCTTCCTCTCCTTCTCACTTCTTTTCCAGTTGACCCTGGGAAGCCCCAGCCTGAATTCTGTGGCTGACCCAGCCACTGGAGCCTGAGTTCTGTGGCTGACCCAGCCACTGGAGCCTGAGTTCTGTGGCTGGACCCAGCCACTGGAGCCTGAGTTCTGTGGCTGACCCAGCCACTGGAGCCTGAGTTCTGTGGCTGACCCAGCCACTGGAGCCTGAGTTCTGTGGCTGACCCAGGGCCTGACTGTGCTGAGCACTGACCATTCTGTGGACTGACCCAGCCACTGGAGCCTGAATTCTGTGGCTGACCAGCACTGTAGCTGAATTCTGTGGCTGACCCAGCCACTGTGACTGACGCACTGATGATTCTGTGGCTGACCCAGCCACTGAGCTGATTCTGTGACTGACTCAGCCACTGCAGCCTGAATTCTGTGACTGACCCAGCCACTGGAGCCTGAATTCTGTGGCTGACAGTCACCGCAGCCTGAGTTCTGTGACTGACCCAGCTACTGTGGCCTGAGTTCTGTGGCTGACCCAGCCACTGGAGCATGAATTCTGTGACTGACCCAGCCTCTGCAGCCTGAGTTCTGTGGCTGACCCAGCCACTGTAGCCTGAGTTCTATGACTGACCCAGCCACTGGAGCCTGAGTTCTGTGGCTGGCCCAGCTACTGTGGCCTGAGTTCTGTGGCTGACCCAGCCTCTGCAGCCTGTGTTTTCTAGAAACCTAGAAGCCTTGGTGTCTTATTTCTTCCAGCTGCAGGTTTGAGGTCTAGAATGGGTAAAAATAAATCTACCCATAAAAATAACCACGAGATGTGGGAAAGTGGAGTGGCCTCTCCGGGGCAAGGGGTGGAGCACCGCCCTCGCTCTTCATAGTCGGGCTGTTCTCATCCCTCAGCTGAAGAGAATGGAGCTAATGACCTCACCTTAGGAGCTTCACAGAATGTTACTTTGCCTCTTGAGAGCTCAATCTTGGGTTCTCCCAGACCCCCTCATCATTCCCCTGCATCTCTTGAATGCAGGCTGTATCACTGCTATTTGGATATCTGTGGTGACCATCCTCCCTACACCCAGATCCAGGGTTCTTCTTCTTAGAAAGAAAAATCTATCTAGAATCCAGCATTTAGTTCTTTGTGTCTCTGTGTAAGAGAGAGAATTATATGTGCTCAGGTATGCAGGGGTGCATGCACACAGAGGTGTAAGGAGAGTGTCTGGTACCTTCCTCATTCTCCGCCTAACTCCTCCAAGTCAGGGCCTTCCCTAGACCTAGCACTCACATCTTTTGGCTAGGCTGGCAGCTGGCAAGCTTTATGGAGCCTGTCTCCATCACCCCAGCACTGGGGTTACAGGGCAATCCTAGACTACATCTGACTTGTTACATGGGCGCTGGGGTGGGAACTGGGGGGTCAGGGTTGCACAGTAAGTACTCTTCACCACCGGGTCATCTCTCCAGCATCAAGGCTGCTTCAAGGTGTTCTTTCTTCTCAACGTTAACACGAGAATTGTCATTTCATTAGTGTCCCTCATGAGCCACGCTTAGCCAATCACATTCTTTCCCAAGACTTTTTAATTACCTTTATTTGTGTGTATGTGCGTGGGCACATGTGTGCCCCAGTGCATGTGTGGAGGTCAGAGGACAACTTATAAGACTCTGCTTTCTCCGCCATTGTGTGGGAGTCGAAATGAATTCAGGTGTCAGGCTTGGCAACAAGAGCCCTTACCCATTGAACCGTTTTCCTGGCTTTCTTCCCTGAGATGTTTGAATGTAAGATCAAAAGAAAGAGAACAAGGCTCAATTCATCAGCGAACATGGCTCATCCCCAGACTCTGGGAGTGTCAGGAGGCCTTGCTCCCTGTCACATGGAAGAAGCCCACCAATAGGAAGAGAAACAGTCACATGCGAAGAGAGGCAAAGAAGAAAGCTGAAGAGTGAGTGCTGACCTCCCCACAGCCCTCAGAAATCCGAGCTGGGAGGTAGTGGTGCATGCCTTTGATCTCAGCACCTGGGGGTGGGAGGGGTGAAGGGGTGGGAGGCAGAGGCAGAGGCAGGTGGATCTCTGGGATCCAGGCCAGCCTGGTCTATGGAGTTCCAGGACAGCCGGGGCCACACAGAGAAACCCTGTCTCAAAAACAAACCAAAAAACAAAGCAAAATCAGGGGCGGGAGGATCATGAGTTCAAGGCTAGCCTAGACTACATGACAAATTCAAAGTCAGCCAGAACCATGGAAACCTCATCTCAAAAATAAACAAAACAAAACCCAACAACATACACGAAAGGAGATCCGAGGCTACTGAGTCAGCGGTATCTCCCACTCTATCACACCCTTCCTTTCCTACAGATAAGTTCCACGGCTTTTACTGTCCAAACGCAGTTATGTGAAACTGAGATGTTGAGTCATTTGTGCTAATACAGAAACACAATCTAGAAACCCTTTGAGGCGGCTCCTCCATTTTGATACACCCATTCACCACATTTGTTCCTTCAGTGAGTATCATTGAATACCTCCAGCCCAATGGAGTACACACACAGTAAATGCATACTATTTTAGCATCTACTAGACTCAGAGATGACCGGGGGAGGGAAGATGTGTTTGTAACATGAACAGTTACAGTAGAGGAGGCTATGGTTGTTTTTTTAAAATACATTTACTGGGTGTGTATTATGTGTTGGGTGGACCATGAGAACACTTGCATGGAAATTCCAAGGATTAATTTGCTTTTGATGGGAATACTGGATGGGGGCAGGGATGGAGACTTTAGAAGTATACAGAAAAGCTTTAGGCTGTTTGGGGTAGGACTAGGGTGAGGCTGAACAGTGAAGGTAGCAAGGAACACAGGTTCTAAAGTAGAAAGAACAGAGTGAAGGGTGAGAAGACGGTTTTTGTCTAGTGTACAACAGGCCCCGAGCAGCATCAGTGTGTCTCTGTCTGACCTACAGACTATGATCGCAGGGTGTAGGGTGGATGGGGCACCCACAGGCACAGTGTTAACTGCTGGCATTTTCATAGAGCAAAGTTACATATGTTAAATAAAACTGTTTTGGACTGAGTTCCCTCATTGAGCCTTAACAGACCAGATCAAAAGTCAAAATGGAGTCACCCACGCTAAAGTCCCAAGTTGCCAACAACTCAATCATTGCCAGACCCTCTAAAGAAATCAACGGAGAGGCTGGGTGTGCTGTACATACACTAGGCATTAGGGGTGGGGCAGGAGAATCAGGAGTTCAAGATCATCCTTTGCTATACACTAAATTCAAGGCCAGCCGGGCTACATGAGACCGTCTCTCAAAAATATAGAGAGGCAATGACAATGCTATGGTAATTAAGTAATTTTAATCTTGTCCTAGCTAGAGTTACCATTGCTGTGGTGAAACACCATGACCAAAAACATGTTGGGGAGGAAAGGATTTATTTAACTTACCCTTCCACGCCCCTAGTCCATCATTGAAGGAAGTCAGGACAGGAGCTCAAGCAGGGCAGGAACCTGGAGGCAGGAGCCAATGCAGAGGCCATGGAGGAGTGCTGCTTACTGGCTTGCTCCCTGTGGCTTGCTCAGCCTGCTTTCTTAAAGAGCCCAGGACTAAGAGCCCAGGGGTGGCCCCACCCACAATGGGCTAGGTGGGCCCTCCCCAGTCAATCACTAATTAATAAAATGCCCTATAGGCCGATCTTATGGAGGCATTTTCTTGATCGAGGCTCCCTCCTTTAAGATGACTCTAGCTTGTGTTGAGTTGAAGTATAGTCAGACTAGCCAGCACAAATCCTTCTGTGAACAAGTTAACTAATGAGTTATTTTTCTGTTGTTCTGTCTCTGTTCGCTGACTGGCAAGCAAGGTAACTTTGGAAAATTTCTTACTCTTTGTTTTGACTTTTGTCAGCCTTTCTCTGCCTATAAAACTCACCTCCTCGGGATAGATTGGTGGAACATTTATTTTACTTTACAGAATGAAACATTGCCCGATTCCGGAATTGAAAATGAAGTCCATCAGAATCTCTGAGCTCGCCTCTGATCTAGTTGCAGAGACACTACAGGTAAAATCAGGAGGAAGTTTTGGGTTAAGTCTAAAACTTGGCCTGGGTTGAAAAGCTCTGAGAAAGCGTTATGCAGGAGAAATGGAAAGGAGACCGGAAATCCCCAAGGAGCTTCCTCAGACCTGCCTGCTCCTCCTGCTCAACTTGGAAATTCTTCTTGCTTTTGTTTTTGCTCCCACTATGAGGCCCTGGACTGGAATGAACAGCAGCAATCTTCCCGCTTCGGCTTCTTGGGTGATGGGATTCCAGGTGTTCACCTGGATACCCAGCCTAACGCTTCGCTTTTCTTTCTACCATCCTGTAGAATGAACCCTGTGCGGCCTGGAGACAGGACAGTGTTTAACCAGGTGTCACTAACCTATGTCCTGTCTCTGTTCTTGCCATACATCTTCAAAACAAAGGGATTTGATGAGGAGGAAACCAGGACTGGAAGACCGCTCGAGATGCTAACTTAACCTCAGCCAGGTCCAAAAGGCAGGGGACACCAGTGAGCATCAGCTAGAAGCCCAAAAAACGCTGGGCACACACACCACGCATAAGACTGGAGAGCTTGGCCTGAGTCAAGGTGGGCAGGAGTCGAGGAAAGGCTGCACAACTAGATGGGAACTCAGATAGCCAGAGTGTACCCTCCAAGCCATCTTCATCCATCGACAAAGCAAGTCCACGTGAAGATGGCGTCAGGAGCCAAGTAGGGAAGGCTGTACTCATGGAAGACAGCAGTGGTTTCTGCTTATGGGCAAGACTATAAGGATGGGCAGTTCTGGTTGTGCTCATATGAGAAATGAGCGAAGAGCGGCAGCCCAGCAAATGCAGCTTCCAGATAGGCAGCTTCACTACTGGCATCTTGCTGGGTCCTCCACAGGGGGCCTGACTTCCAGCTTGCCCTTTAGCGTGTGTGGGTGGCCATCTACACTCCACCACAAGCAACAATTTCATTTTCCCACTTCCTGGGATTCCTGTGGAGAGAATTGGAGGGGGCAGCCTCTACCGAGATCGTTGGAAAGCAAGTGTGTCTCAACAAGGGTGGGATGTGGAATTCAAGCAAAGGACATTTCCTCTGCTGGCTTAAGGAGCTGGTCTAAGAGAACCACCTAGAGTAGTGGTTCTCAGCCTTCCTAATGCTTCGACCCTTTAATACAGTTCCTCAAACCATGGTGACCCCCAACCATATAATTATTTTTCTTACTACTTTATAATAGTGGTTTTGCTACTGTTATGAACAGTAATATAAATACCTGTGTTTTCCGATGGTCTTAGGGGACCCCTCAACAGGTTTCGACACATGGGTTGAGAAACTCTGACCTAGACAGAGTCATCTGGAAGCCCTCTGGGGCTCATTGTGTTTGCTGGCTTTTCTCCTTTTGGTTACATCGCTGGTTTCATGCTCTGAATATGGTAGTGTTGAAGTGGGCGTGCCAAGTCCCATTTTACTGGGATCAGTGTCCTGATAGATAAATACAGGAAGGGGACAGAGCTGGTCAGGGTGGGGGTAGGTGGTGGTGGGGTAGGTTTCACAGGAGAATCCTGAGCTGGGCCATGTGTTCTGGAAGGGAAGGAATTGTCTTTTTCTTTCTCTGATGCCAGTGGTATAACATCTAAGACATTTGGTGCGTCTGTGGAATAAAGACAGACTTTAGTTCCTTTTCATTGATAAGTTTATCTATTTTGCAAGTTTCAGAAAGGGTCTTGCGATGCACCCTAGTTTGCCTTCTAACTTGTAATTCCCCTGTCTTCACCGCCCCCCCCCCCAAGCTGGCTTTACAGGGATGTGTCACCGTGCGGCTTGGAAGACCTAAGAGGTAAGGGGCAGGGGTATCTTTCTGAGTCAAGGCCTGGGATGATATGCAGACTTGCTCGATTTTCTTGGGAAATATTGCTGTTAGAATTTCCTTCTGGTTCAATTGTTCTGGAAGCTCCATTGGTTTTTAATTTCACTTTGAACTTATTAACTCGGTTTTTGTTTTGTTGTCTCTCTCCTCCTCTAAACTCTAGTTTGGTTCATGATTTGTTTTTTCTAACAAAATATTTGTCTCTCATTTGTTTTAGACTGCAACAAATTAGTGCCATTTAAAAATAGTTTTCATTTAATGGCTGTGATCAGTGGAGCTAAGGAAGTGATGCGTAGGGGAGGGAACATGTGACGAGCTTGCATTTAATTTTTAATCCTTATTAGTGTCAGCAACGCCCTACGTGCTCATTAAGTCTCAAATGAAGATCAAAGGGAGCCCAGGGGAAGCTTCCTTCCGGCTCCCATGCTAGACAGGAAGCATTTGCTACCTGTCCTCCATCACACTCTGACCCAGAGGCTTGAAAAGACATCTGTGTTCTTTGTAGTTTGCAAAGGGTTTCTTCCTCCCTCCCCTCCCTCCCTCTTTCCCTCCTTCCCTCCCTCCCTCCCTCATTTCCATCTTTGTGTGTATGACATGCATGCACGATGTGTGTGTGTGTGTGTGTGTGTGTGTGTGTGTGTTGTGTGTATTCATGTGTGAGTATGGACACTCTTGTGCCACAGCACACAAGTAGAGGTCTGAGGAGTGCCTCTGGCCCCCACACCACCTTCCATCTGAATTGAGATAGGGCCTCCTAGTTCTTTGGCTGTTGAGTATGCAGGCTGGCTGGCCCACAAACTTCTGGATGGGCTCCTGTTTTGCTGTGTTTCGTTTATTTGTTTGTTTGTTTTAGACATTTTTATTTTATTTTTTGTGTGTGAGTGTTTTACTTGCATGTATATCTGGGCACAATATGCATGCCTAGAGTCCCAGGAAGTTAGAAGAGGTTGTGGGATCCTCTCAAACTGGAGTTAAGAGTTAAGGATGGTTGTGACCCACTATGTGCTGTTTATTTACATAGTTGGTTTCGGCTTTTATTGAGGCATGGTATTGCTCTGAAGCCTAGGTGCCCTGCAGTTCCTAATCCTCCCGACTCAGCCTCCTGAGTGCTGGTATTATAGGTGGGCACTACCTGCCCAGCCAGCATGGATAATCTCTAGACAGAAATGTAATCCTTGGAGTTCTAGACGCTGGGAAGTCATTGTGTTTACAGACTCAGTGTCCAGTGAGCACCCACTCTGACTTCTGAGATGGTTCCTGCTTGCTGCCATCACACGAGTGCCCTCAGTGGTGGGGATTGAACCCAGGGCCAGATACATGCCAGGCCCTGCTCCCACTAAGTGTCATCTCAACCCAGGTTCTGTCTTCAATCAGGGCACCAGTTACCTCCTAGGCTCCAGAAGCTATTACACCAGAGATTAGGTGTAGGTTTGGGAGGAAAACAGACATTCAGACCATAGTTTCTCACATGAACAGAAATACTTAAAACAAAAACTCAAGCTTATCACTTCCTGCCGCCGCCTGCTCATCTCTGTCCTCAACTCCTCTGGGTATCTGCTAACCTTTGGGGGATGGAGGTGTCCTGAGCTTGTGGGAAATTACTCGGTCCATACCCCTGACTCAAACCAGAATTAACTACACGTGGCTCACAAATCGAAGACTCCTTGCAGAGAGAGAACAATTCCCACTTTGTTTTAAGACACGATCTCACGTAGCTCAAACTGACTTCCAACTCTCTATGTTCTTGAGGATGGCCTTCACCTCCAGATCTTCCGGCTGCCTCCTCCTGAGCACTAAAATTCCAGACATGTGCCATCAGGCCCAGCCTGAGGGAGGCAAATTCTTTAGAGGGTCTACCAGGTATGCCCAACCTTCAGCCACAGGCTACACATAGAGCAGCATGTCATAAAGGATAGGCACGAATGCATCCCAATCCAAGATCCTAAACTTACTTAAAACATTATGAAATCTCTGTCTCCCTCTCCTAACTCCAGTGTGTGGCTCTGCATTGTGAACTTCCCAGATGACACTGTGTCACAATGTCCAGACATTGGGCACACCTGACTCACTTTCTGTTTTTCATTGCAGATTCATCCAAGAACCTGCCAGAAACAAGAGGGCACTCATAACACTTCTGTAGGCTTTCCCCCTTCTCTAGACTTCCATCAGTGGCCTAGGGTCTACTTCAGAGACCTCTTCATCTCTTAGAGGTACATGTGGCAGTGAGAGAGTGCCCCAAAGCCACAGAGGCAAGGACTGATTGCTCTGGTGGCTTGCTCCTACCAGATACCATCACGGCCTCCTTGCTTTGTTCTGGGTTTGGTGGTTGGGAACAGGGAGAAAGTTGTAGAAAGGAGACGCTATTTTTATTTGAGCCTGTGGAGGAATGTGGTTTACCTGAGGAATGTAGATGACTACAGGCTCTGTTCCTGGTTTGCTGAGTATCCTTTGACAAAGTGGTCAGCTCCCCTGGGCCTCTCTGGCTGGGTTCCCCCACCTGTGGCACCACAGCAAGGGAGGGGATGTCCTGGGCTGCCTTTTCTGGTGGTGTGAGACTTGACTAATTAGCTTGAGGGAAAGCCAAGGGCAGTGCCTTGAGCCAGCATCCTTGGGATTGGTTAGAAGCACAGGCCCAGATTCTGAACCTGCAGACTCCTCTGGGAAGAAGAAACCTCCAGCTGCCCTCTATTTCTTTCCCTTCACTCTCCAGGCAGAGTCCTTGACATTACTGAACAGTACCTGATTGTGGATCAGGAGATATTTCTGGTAACATGATTTTTAATAGCTCTGTGTGGCCATACTTTTCCCACAGACTACAACTCGACCTTGCTCTGTGAGGTATAGACTTCTATTCCTATATTTTGTATTGAACATAGAGGCTTCCAGTGGTCCATCCTGCCTGGATCACTGGCTTTAGGATCAGAGGACAGAATTCACTCCAAGTGGCCATAGGTATTGGGCTGTAACTTCTGCTCATAACTACCAGGTGCTGAGCGCCACATGATCTCCAATGAGCTTCTCGTGAAATAGGGCTGAGGGATGGCAGTGAATTAACTGCGGGTGGATCTGCTTGGTTGGGAGTTCCGTAAGACTCGGCTCCTCTGTGAAGCTTTCCTTAAGTCCTCTTGCATGGGATCCTCAGGGATTCCAGAGTGTTCCAGACTTCCCTCTGTGAAGGTACTCAGTGTTCACTGTGATGCGCGTCTGTTTATTAGCTTGGTTCCACTGGGCCTCAGTTTCCTTGAAGGCAAATATATCTCAGGCTCTTCTGTCCTTTCAGTGGCTGGCATGGTGCATTACAGAACAAAAGCTTGGGAATTAGGGCAGTAAGAATGAAAGAATGAGGCCGGGTGGTGGTGGCGCATGCCTTTAATCCCAGCACTCGGGAGGCAGAGCCAGGTGGATCTCTGTGAGTTCGAGGCCAGCCTGGGCTACCAAGTGAGTCCCAGGAAAGGCGCAAAGCTACACAGAGAAACCCTGTCTCAAACAAACAAACAAACAAACAAACAAACAAAAAAAAGAATGAAAGAATGAGACAATATGGAATGAATGTAAAGGCTGCTGGCACTGGAAGTGGGGGGCTAGTTATAAGAAAGAGCACCCCAACAGTTCCCAAGGCAGAGGTCTTTAAGAAGGAGCACCATGCCACCTGCTTGGCTTGAGCTGACCTGGACAGAGCCATGAACAGCTCTCAAAGAAGTGAAAAGTGTGGATGGTTCTTTCTAGGAACAGACCCTCTTCTCCCATCTGTTTTTGAATCTGGCTGTAGCAAGAAAAGTGTTGAAATAGAGAATCGTAAGTGCACCCCAGCATTGGCCAAAGTTTCTAGTGCTATACTACAGGTCTTGGTTATGTCCTTGTATTTGAGGGCCCATATTGAGGGTACCAGTATCCTTGTTTTATAGATGAAGAGACTAAAGGCCAGACTGGTCCAGCTGTTTAGTCAAGTTCATTCAGCTTGTATGTGCTACTACTCAGTTTCCAGTCTGTTTTTGTTTCGTGTGTGTGTGTGTGTGTGTGTGTGTGTGTGTGTGTGTGTTTACTCTGAAGCCCTCTTTCGTTCTTTTCTGAAGACTGACGTTCATGACTCCCGGGCATCTGACTCTCCTCCGTTCCTATCACCTCCTGTCTTCTCTTACACTTAACCCAAGTTTCCTGACTAAAGATCCCAAAGTACTTTTATCACTGGGTCTAGCTAGCCTCTTGATGGAGAAGCTCAGCCCCTGAGAGGTCTGTAATCCCCAGCACCTGTGATGGGTTGCCATGGCCTTCCACAGCCACATTTCCAGTCCCATCTCCTGGATTCCTATTCTCTCCGCTCAGTTTGTGGCCAGGGAGATTTCTCTTACCTTCTTCTGCAGCACCAGAGGCAAACTGTCTTCTGCTTGGACACCAAAATCACCGTGGCTTTCATCATGGCTGTTTGTGTCAGTGCCTCATTATGTAGCCCAGGCTGGCCTTGAACTCACTACCCTCCTGCCTCAACCTCCAGAGTCCTATGATTGCAAAAGTGTGACCCCATGCCCAGTGATCCAAGATATCAAGTGATCAGAGGCTCTCTCTGATTTTTGAAAACTAGAATTTTCCAAGTAGGTTCTGCCTCCTTTGAACACCCAGGAGAAAGGAGATTTCATTGGCTAACTATTATCCATTTTTCTTGAATTCACAAGTTATTCAAGTGCCCTGGGAGTACTCCTGTCAGTGTTCTGATGTCATGCCAGCCCTCTCTCTTTTTGGGACAGGGTATGTAGACCAGGCTGGTCTTGAACTCATAGAGATCCACCAGCCTCTGCCTCCTCCTGAGTGCTGAAACTAAAGGTGTGGTCCACCATGTCTGGCTTATGCAGCTGTCAAGACGAGAAACAAAAGTGGATCAGGCTGATCTCTGGCTGGCCATGGAGAGGTTAAGTCTTCCATCACAATACCTGGGAGGCTGAGTCGAGAGGACCGTGAATTGGAGGTATATCTTGACTAATGGTAAGATCCTGTCTCAAATTATATATATATATATATATATATATATATATATATATATATATATATATATGAGAGAGAGAGAGAGAGAGAGAGAGAGAGAGAGAGAGAGAGAGAGAGAACACTCTTGTTATTCCCCATTTGTTAAGGAAGGAAAGCTGAGATTGAGAACTCAAGCCCCAAAGCTCTGTCAGGATTTGAACCAGCATGTTGTCAACTACTTGCTTTCCTCCTCTGCCATTCTGCCCACCCCATCCCACCCACCACCTCAGCCAGTCCCTCCTTCCTGTGTCTCCTGGTGACTCATTCTTTCTTGGCAGATGCTGTGGTTTGCAGACATTGTGGGTTTTGATAACTCGGTAAATGAAGTCATCATGTTGTTGTTCTCGGCGTCCTTGTAGCGGCTGCTTCTCTGGCCACCCACCGGCCCTATTCCCTGTGCCGCTGCCGCCAAGAGTCCCCTGGACTGTGTGGGAAACATGGCTCCTGGGTTGCACACTGTCTTGGAAAGAGTGTGGGTTCCCCGGAGACGGAGCAGAAGCCTCCCTAAGGCTCTGCTCTGTGTCATCTATGTCTTAAGCGTCAGGAACCAGCGTGCTCACTGCAGGGAGAGTTCCCCACCTTCTCAGGGTTCCCACACTCGGTTCGGAGGCCAACTTCACCTTCTCCTTCCTCTGAGACTTTAAGCCTGATGTGGCAATCCTCGGTCTCCAAGCCCTTCCTTTTATCTTTTCCTCAGCCCCCTTGGTGCCTTGTCTATGTGATGCATGAAGTGACCAGCACCAGTCTCCCAGAATTCCCTTGGCGGGTGTGCAATTAGCCTCCACCTTGTGCCCCTTGTGAGAGGAGACTGTAGAGGGATGTGAGACTGAGTAAAGTCGAGTGTGAAAGAGGAAGAGGTGAGAAATACTGCACAGATTCTTCAAGCCAGGCACAGAGCCTTACCTCCGGCTTCAGTTTAATTGCTGTACTCTATCGGTACTCTTGACCTCGTTGCCATGGAGACACAGGTACTCAGCAAGGCCAAAGTGGCCTGCCCATCAAGGGCAAATCTGGGACTTGCTCTTGGCCCTTTGATTCGGAAGTTTCGAATGCACTTTATCCTATAGGTGAATCATTGGAAGTGTCGTAGCAGGAAGCCGAGAGACTGAAGCCTTGCTGTAGGGAGTCTGCTGACAGCAGGGAGTGGAGTGGATGGGTGAGGAGGGAGTCCAACGCTGTGAGGACCAGTGAAGGGGACCACCGTGTCCACTGGAGTCTTGACCAGGAAGAGAGAAGAAGCAGAAAGACAGTGACAAGACAGCCTTTGCCCAGAATGTCCTTCCTTACGCTGTCATTGAGGACTCTGCCAGGGTGCATGGACTATGCCAGGGGTGGCGCCAATTGCCACTATACACAGGGCACTCACTCGGGCAGTGTGGATGGGAGAGCTGGCAGTATGGGTGGGGATGGGGACTTCTGAACTCTTTCAGCAGGGCTGGACTAGGCTGCCTCCTCCTGCTGGGGACCAGGCTCAGGCCGCCACATTGAGTGTGCTCAATAAGTAGGACATGGCTGTGGTCAGCTATGAAATGGCTCTGGAACAGAGCTGAGCCACAGAGCTGAGAGCCATCACTGTTTATGAGTGTCTCTTGTCCTGTGCTGGCACGGCAGACTGGGTGACTCCTCCTTTCCTGATGGGGAAACTGAGGCTCCGGGGCTCCAGGGCTTCTTTCCCACGGTTGCCTGGAAGGCCAGAGGGCGGGGTTCAGATGGAAAGCCTCAGTTCCAGCTCTGACAGCTCCCTGAAGCTCTTCTGTCTTTAGTGTTGGAGAAATGAGAGGAGTAATGATAAGCTTCCAGGAGTGGAGCAGCTCACAGTTTACAAAACTGCTTCCCATCCATTATCCCATTTGGTCCTCGTAGCAATGTATTATTATTATTATTATTATTATTATTATTATTATTATTACTTCCATTTGCAGTTGGGGAAACTGAGGCCCAATTATTTGAGGCTGTGGCCATTCAACCATGAGTAATAGAACTAGAATTCCAGATGAGGGATTCCTCCTTTTATCCTCCCTCCCTTTCTTTCTTTTTGGAGACAAGGTCTCACTCTATAGGACAGACCAGCTTTGAACTCAGGGCCATAAGGAGAGAGATAGCATTCCTGGCTTAGGACAAGGCTGACTCCAAGTCCACACTCTTTTCAGGAGGCCGTGGCAAAGGAAGCAAAGGAAAGCCAGAGCACAAAAGGGAGAGGCAGAGGGCTCCAAGGAGGGCGATGCGGCATGGCGGGCGCGGAGGGCGTCAGGTTAAACTTCATGAATGTTTCTAGGGAGTCACAGTTGTCCACAGCAGATAGGGCTGTGGGGAAAGCTGTTTTATCTGCCTGGGAAGTTTTCACAGTTATTACTAGAGGGGGAATGCACAGGAGGAGCCTCTGGGACGGAACTTCCCACTTCTCACTTGTGGACCTTGGGAAGACAAAGAAACAGGAGAAAAGGATAAGACCGGCACGTTTGCAGTTGTCTCTGAGATGCCCAGTAAATTCAACTGTATGGATAGATAGGTGGACGGAAGGATGGATGATGAGTGGACGGGTGGGTGAGTTAAATAGAGGGTAGGAGAGATGAGCAGGTGAGTGGAAGACTGATGGGTAAGTAAATGGAAGGATGGACAGGTAGGTGAGTGGGTGGATGGATGGGTGGATGGATGGGTGGGTGGATAGATGATGGATGATGAATGGGTAGGTGGATGGATGGGTGGATGGATGGATGGGTGGATGGATGATGGATGGGGGTGGATAGATGGATGGATGAATGGATGGATGGATGAATGGATGCATGGATGGATGGATGGGTAGATGGATGAATGGGTGGGTGAGTGGGTAGACTGATAGATGGGTGGATGGATGGATAGATAGGTAGGTGAGTAGATTGATGCTTGAGTGGAAAGGTGGGTAACTGGGTGAAGTGGATGGATAGGTGGGTGAGTAGATATCTGGCTCTGGGTTTTTGTTAAGACCAGTTAGAATTTGTGCTACATGGGTGTGTAGATGGGTGGGTGGATGGGTGGAGGGAGGGTGAGTGAGTGGAAGAATGTTTGCAGGAATAAGATTTAGAAAAATTGCACATTGACTCAGGCAACATCTTTCCTACTCCAGGGTCCTCTTTATAATTCCCAAAGTTATCTTGTTCTTTTCATTTTAGCCTTTTGCAGTAATCATGTTATAAATGACATTCCTACCAAGAGGAAGGCATCAGTACACAGTACACAGAGAGGCTGCGTAGTCCAAGATGGTAGATGAAGTCTGACTGTCCAGTTCACCAACATCTCTGAAGTCTTGCCTCCACTGAGTCAGGCTTTCTCAGACTCAGGCCCTGAAGAAGCTCAAACTGCCCCTGTTGGAGGGGACAGTCACCTTCCCATGGGGTGGTCAATGTGGCTTTTGTGGCAGAGTACCTAGAAGGACTCGAGAGCTAATAATGGTGTTTGTCAAGGTCTGTTTACTCTGCCTGCTTTTTGCCCAGCGCCCTTAGAAACACTGCAATATGGATGTTCTCAAGCAACTGGGAAGGGTAGGGTAAGGCCAAGGAGTCGGGCATGATCTAAACTGCACCGCGTCTTCACTGCCTGCCCAGGCCCACCCCCATCCCAGTTACCCCAGTAGAATCAGTAGTGGTTTTGACCTTAAGACTCTTAGCGTTCTTACCATGTTGAACTCTCTGGAACTGGGTGTCACAACCCTGGATTCTAGTTCTCACTCTGTTGAGAAATGTCTGCTGTAGAGTGCAGCACCAGCCTCTGGTAGGCACTAACTGCATGGCTGAGGAAGGAGTGAATGAAAGAATGAATGAAATAGCTGGCTGTGACCTTGGCAAACCATTTCCCCATTCATAATCCTGGTTTCTACATCTACAGATTTGGAATTATGGTGATCTCTCCCTTAGCCACCCTCAAACCCCTAAGAGTAAATAAATGGATAATTATAAATAGTGGGTAGGCACCAGAGTTCTAGGCCCAGACAGGCCAGGAACCACACACACCCCACAGCTGATGATAACTATGAGGATCAAATGCAGTGGTGTGCTGGGTAGGGTAGCACACACTTGTAACCTCAGCACTTGGAAGGCAGAGGCTAGAGAAGAAGGATTAGTGGGGGTTCAAGGCTAGCCTGGTCTACATAGGAAATTCTAGGATATCCAGGGCTACTACATAACAAGAACCTGTCTCAAAACAAAATAAAAGGCAAAACTTACATTTAAACCACCTAGTTTAACTAACTAAAAAGTGTCCCTCAAATTCTGAATAGGATTTAAATTTTTTTTAAATTACATTTATTTGTGTGTGTGTGTGTGTGTGTGTGTGTGTGTGTCAGTGTGCACATACATGTGCCCATGTGAGTCTGTGTTTGTGCACGTATGTGTCTATCTGTGGATGGGGCATGTGCATGTGTGTGTATGCATGTGCATGTGTTTTTTTTTTTTTTTTTTTTTTTTTTTTGTGTGTTGTGTGTTGTGTGTGTGTCTATCTATGTGTGCAGGTTTGTAGGTGAGAGGAGAGCTGGTAGGAGTCAGTTCTCTCCTTCCACCATGTGAGTAGAGTCCTAGAGGTTGAACTAAAGTTGTCAGGCTTGGCAGCAAGCTCCTTTACCCACTGAGCCATGTTGCTGGTCCTGAGTGTGTGTGTGTGTGTGTGTTTTTAAAGATGCGATTTTGCTGTGCTGGCCTGCCTGGTTCAAACAGTCTTTTTGTTACAACATCTCAAGTGGATGTGACTATAGGCTTCCAGCTTAGCTGTGATTTCTTTTCTCCCTTGAGACAGGATCTTGCTAAGTAGCTTAGGATGGTCTTAGACTTGCAATCCCCTGTCTCAGCCTCCCAAGTGCTCAGACTGCAGGCATGTGACCACCTCGCCTAGCTTTGGGTATGATTTTTATTGATGCTCTTCTTCTAGAAGTACTGATTTAACATGAAGGAGTGACTGTAGGGCTGGGCAATGGTTCGCTGGGTAAAGTGATAGCCATGTAGGCACAAGGACCTGGGTTCTGGTCCTCAGTACTCTTGGAGAAAGCCAGATGGGGAAGTGCTCACCTGTGATGTCAACATCAGGGCTGGGAAGACAGAGACAGGAAGATCCCTGAGGCATGCTGACTAGCCAGCCCAGTCAACTAGGGAACATCAGGTTCAATGAGAGACTTGGCCTCAAGATGTGAGGTAGAGGATGATAGAGGAAGACATCTGACGCTGACCTCTAGTCTCCATGTGCACCCACATGTGTGCACACGAACATACCACACACACCCAAGGGACTGGGTTGTAGCTCAGCACCATGAAACACACACACACACACACACACACACACACACACACACACACACACACACACACAGCTGTGGTGCTGGGGATTACAATCCATAACATGCAGTGGGCTGGTGAGATTGCTTTGGGGGGGGGGGTCTCCATGGTTGCATTAAGAACTTGGAGAACTGTCTGCTTCATCTCTGTGATTCTGACATCCCCTCACCCAGCCGGTCCTAACCTGCTGTGCCTCCCTGATTGTAGTAGGTCATGGGTTCCCTTTCCACTTCCATAATCGACCTGCAATGTCTTCTCCTAATGATCTCGCTGGGAAGAATTCTCTGCAGTACTTGGGAGGTCCCTCCTCTGCCCAGTTTCAACCCAGGGTCTGGTGCTGGCAGAGGAAAAAAAATTCCCGATTTTATAGTCAGCCCCTTGGAGCCTCTCATGGAAATGCCACAGACCCTTCAGACTAGACGCCAGCCTCAGCGGCAGCGGGCGCCGTTCTAAACCCCCAGCTTTGTGCTAAATATAGTGGCAGGAGGGAAGGTGTGGATTTGGGGGGAATCTAAGCAGAGGGAGGGAGTCAGGGAGGAGAATGGGAGGGGGAAGAGGGGCGGGAGAAAGGAGAGAGACGGTAATGATGCGAGCGAGAGAAATAAAGGAAGGCAGAAAAGATGCCGAAGAGGTTAGAAGCAGTGTAGACGATGCAGGAAAGGAAGTCAGGCTGAATGAGGGGAGAGAGAGGACGTGCAGGCTGTGCTCCCAGCTGGAAGCGAAGCTCAGCACAGGTGTCAGTGGGGTGAGGACGCCCAGAGCGCAGACGGAAGGATCCCTAGGCCACGCCCCCATCTGGCTAGGCCACGCCCCCCGTCTGGCTAGCCAGCTGGGAGCCCTCTGTTAGAGTTTATAAGCTGCAGCAATGATTGACTGAAAACGACACAACTTTCCTGCCCCCAGTCTGTCCCCACACAGGGACCAAGGTCCAGCTTAGCTACCCTTGCAGACTGGACCCAGCCAGCTTCCTGCAGACTGGATGGAGCTTTTCCGAGGTGGTGGTGGTGGTGGTGATGGTCACCAGGGGAAGGGGCAAAGCAGGCCTGGCCAGAGTGATAGTGGGATTATGGTAGAGCCTAGTGAGAAGGGCAGCCTGGAGGCACCCGAGAGATTCTGTTCTCGTGCCTTCAAATACCTGTCTCCCCTTGGTCTTGTCGGTCCGCTGAATTGAGCCAGAGGAGGCTGGCACTGTGAGTTACGCTGTGACTGCCCCTGAGAGTGGATGGTTCTGGGAAGACAGAGGATCGCTGTAGAGAGTCACCCGGCTGGAGCAGCAGCACTTGGGAATTTCCAAGGCATGGGCAACCCACTGTATTTCCATCTAAGACTTCTGTGCAAAGGCAAGACACGCTTTCCCAGCAACTACCAGCCCTCCTTGGAGATAGAGACGGCTTGTATGTGATCAGGGCTCTTGGCTGTGCCGGTGAAGGACAGACGGACCTGGGGGACCTGGGGTAGGGAGAGGGGCTGGCAGCCTTCACAGCTCTAAGTAGTGGTTCTCAGTAGCTGCTCAGGAAACACTTGTGGGTGGTGATATAGAGCAAGAAGACTGAGAACCTGGGGAGAGAGGACAAGGCTGGATCCCTCCCTTTTCTGTCTGTCTTATCCCTTTCCCCTTTCCTAGAGGCTGGGGCGGTGGGGGGAGGGGAGGGAAAAGGGAAACCTCCAGTTAGAGGACAGGGGGAGATAAATGAGTCCTGTTGTCCTTTACCCAGGCTCCACAAGAGCAGAAAAGTCCTTCTCCCACATGGGAAGAACAACGATTATTTATGAGCCTGTCTGAAGAGGAGCTCCACATGAGGAGGGACAGGGGTGAGTTTTCTTAAAGGCACAGGAGGGTCTGCTGGGGAAATGAAGGGTCAAGGGACACCTTCCAGGATAGAGGAAATAGGAAGAAATGAGATCTACTGCAGTGAGAAGTCTGAGCTGCCCAGTCGGGGAGGTGAGAGGAAAGGTCATTGAGAGCAGGAAGGACCAGGGGTTTTCTGACACCTTTGTCCTCAGAGACAGACTATCATGCCTCTGCTAGTGCTGACCTGTCCAGAGTCCAGAGCCAGCAAGAGAGACGAAAGCCCCTGACCTGCGGATACACACCTGTAAAACCTGGGAATCTGTACTGGGCTAGGAGCCCTCCCTGCATTAGCGGGCTGGAAACAGGAATGTCCCCTCCCAGGTTTGGGTGGGAGAAAGCACCCCAGCTGATCTGGGTTGGGGAGGGAACCCTGAGCACCGAAGGCCTCCAGAGAAAGAGCCTGGGCAGAAAGGGGAGCATTCGGGGTGCGGGAAAGGAGTGGGAAGGGGCAGAAGCGGCAATGGTTAGAGGGTGACATTTGAGACAGGGCTGGGGGTCCAGCCACAGCAAGGCAAGGCAGGGCAAGAGGTGAGGCTGCAGAGCTGCAGACAGGAAGGGTGTGCAACCCAGCTCCTGCCAGGTGGGGAAGGAGGGGGAGGAGGGCCAGGCTCAGGAAAATGGGGAAAGAAGAGGAGGTAGGTGAGAAGGCCCAGCTGGCAAATGGAGCATGGGAGAGAATAGAGCGGCCTGGGGTCTGATGGGGAGGGAAGGGTGTGTGGGTGGGCAGCCATGATGGGAGAGCGGTTGAGCCAGCAAAGGGAAGAGTACTGCTTTTCCCCCCTTTCATTTCAATTGCTATCAATAATACATTCCCGAGGAGCCGCCTTTGACAGCAATTAAAAAAGCATTTATGCTCCCAGAGAGAAATCGGAATGATTCCTCCCACCGCCCTCCACTCTCCGGCAACAGTCCCTAGTGATGATTTCCCTGGTGGTGTGTCCAAACTGGGGACACACGAGGGAGGGGAATGGAAGGGGGCCAAGGAATATTCTCTCCCTCTCCTCTCCTCTCCGAAGGCGGACTAGCTGAATGTTTTATACCAGGCTCCTCCAGAGTGTGGGTGGCTGTGGGGAGATAGGGTATGCAGGGGCTGGGGATTTTAAATACACAGTCAAAACCCTTTTCTGATAACCAAGCCTCACGGAGCAGGGGAGGGAGGCAGGACGTGGGCAGGGAAGGGGGGGAGGCTGGGCCTCATCAACCTGCTGGTTGGAGAGGGCTTTTGTTTCTCTTTGCTGAAGGGCCAAAAGTCTGGGAGTTGAGCAGGGTACCGTTCATTTTAGACCTTTGCTGAGCCGCTGCAGTATGTCAGGACCCACTGCTTGTGGTAAAGGCGCTTTACCACAGGACAGAGGCAGGTCAGCCCTGCAGGAGAAGGTTGTTGGACAGGCAAGACCCTTCCAGAGAACTGGGTGGCTGAGTAGTTGGCAGTAAGGGGACACAGGGAGGCCAAGAGAAGCTTGGGGTGGCAGTTTGGCTCATAACCTGTGATCCTGGCACTTACGAGGCTGAGACAGAAGGATAGATAACCTTGAGGAGGCTAGCCTGGCCTACAGAGTGAGACTGTTTCAAACAAAATGAAGAAAGTCCAATCCAGCAATAGTGGAGAAGAAAGGAGGGGAGGGAGGAAGGAAGGAGGGAGGGAGGGGTAGGGCCTGGGGCCCGGCAAAAGCTCCTGCTTGGGAATCCTGCCCCTTGTTAGGCAGCCTTCCCTGAGGGTTTTGTGCCAGGCACTGCATAGGTAAAACTGCTCTACTCAACCCTTGCAACTGCCGCACAAGGGGCACACTCTTCCACCAACCGAGAAACCACTGAGGAAAGAACAAGTGTGTCGTTCACCAGGGGTGGCAGAGAGAAGCGGCAGCTCCAGGGTAAAAAAAGCCTTCAGTCTACCTTCTCACTGGCCCATGCTGCTTCACATGGAGTTAAGTCCAGCAGCGATCTCCCATCTGGGATTCTACCTGAGGGTGACCTTCCACATCTGGGGAGCTGGGTGGTGCCGTGCATGATCAGCACACATCAGCAAGGTCCTGGGTCCTGTCTCCAGCACCCTTTACCCTCCAAAAGGAAGGAGAGACTGGAGGCCGGCCTCGTGGCATGTGCCTATAATTGCAGCACTCTTGGGGCAGGAGGATCACATTTGAGGCCAGCATGGGATCAAAAACACGAAATAACAGCAACACCCCAAACAGCCTACGAAAGGGGACGGGTTCCATGGATTTATAGACAATGGAATATCTGCCGGTTATCAAGAGAGATGAGAGCCCTTTGTGTCTGAAGACAGACTAATCCCTAGAACATATTGTTTAGTAAAAATAAGTGCAAGCACATAGCAATATGTATAATATCCTGCCATCTGTGTGAAGGGGGAAAGAAGGAGCATTTCCATAATGTTACTATCTTGCATGATGTATCTTCTGCTTCTTAAAAGGGCCACTAGGCTTTTGGACACCACCTTGCGGTACTTGGGAGGCAGGGTGAGTTCAAGGCCAGCCTGGGTCACTGGGTAAGTTCAAGGCCAGCCTGGAACCTCAGAAAGACTGTCTCAAAATAAAAAACAAAACAAAGAAGGGATAGAGCACGCCACCATTATTTGCCTCAAGTGTCAAGGTACATTGTTTAACCCTTTGAGTCCCTTTGCCGTCTGTCATTAGGGGTTCCCCTTCCTTGTGGGTCTTTTGCTAAAAAAGAGGTCGACACAGGGTTTCGTAGATTACTGTGAGCTCTGAAAGGAGCTGGCCGTGAGAAAGGCTGCGTGGTGAGCACACCCCTGCTGCTAAGATGCACTGGTGTCTGAGTTTCATGAGTGAGGAGATGTGGAACTCACCAGGTAGGGAGCCCTGGTTTAGTGCTAAGCAGCTTTGACCTGTGCATGCCCCCCCCCCAGGAAACCCCAAGGTGTGTCCATCTCTGAGTAGAATTCTAGACTTTCTCAGCCTCTTTTCTTCAAGCAGCTTCCCATTGTCCCCAAGGACCAGAGGCCCTGCTGCCGGAGGATGGGGTTTGTAAGGGCCACATCAGAGCAAACACGGGCTGAGCAGTGGAGGGGCTGTGTGGAGACCTGAGTCAGAAGAACAGGGACTCCACATCTATTACTTTAGGCCGGCAAGTCTCAATTTCCTGCCCTGCTGAATGGATACCCACCCATAAAGACCAAGCACATAAAAGTCCAGGGATAGCTGTGCGAAGCTTGGTTGTTTTTGTTTTTGTTTTTTTTAATCTTAGAAACTTAATATATTTTCTCAGTACTAGGTATCAAATAGAGCCTCATGGGGTTAGGCAAGGACTCTACCCCGAGTCACATCCTCCAAACCTTGGGATGGTTTCAAAAAAAAAAAAACTAATGAAGAATTGGTTTCAAAGGCATCTGATCTGATTAGGACAGGTGCTGGCCGCTTCAGCTGTGAAGAGGGCTCAGGAGTAGGCTGCAGAGCATGGGCAGGGAAGGAAAGCTCAGTGGGCAGCTACAATGATGTCTCTGAGTTTTTTTTCCCATTCACTGAACAATTAATTCAGTGGGTGTCCTTTTATGGATTCTACTGGGAGAATCCAAGAAGAGATAAGACATAGTGACTCTATCTTATCCTTGAGAATTTCTCTGGCTTACGTGGAGGGCAGAGGTCATTCAGTCAACTGAACCACGTGGGAAATGGCTCTGATGGATGCCTAGGGTGGATTAGCCACAGTCTCTGCTCTCCAGATGCGCACAGGAGGGGTGGGGGGCGGGGGATGATTCACAGCACGTGAGGCTTGATTCTTCACGAGAGGAAATTACCATTGTGCCAGCTGCTTGTGTGGGAACTGAGAAAACCGGCAAGTGGTCAGGGCTGAGGAGGCTAAGCCAGGGGAGACTTCTGGAAGAGGAAGGAGCTAACCTGGATAACCAGGGAGCCATGCAGGTGTGGGTGACCCCCATAGAGCATGCAGAACAGAGGATAGGTTCAAGAGGGTGACACCTGATGAGGTAAACAGGAAGGGAGCTGGCAGAGAGACAGGAGCCAGGAAGCAGATGAACTTTTCCCCAAACCCCCTCTGGCCAGGCAGCCGTAGCCAGCTGTGCACCTGGTGTTGAATCATCTGCTCGATATTCTTCCCTGCTTTACTTAGGCATTTATCTGGTCAATATCGGAGTGAATAGGAGCCATTAACCCTGGGCAGGGACAAGAGCAGGTGCCACGGTGAGGTAAAGGCACAGATAAGCCCTGGCAGTTGTGAATGACTAGTCACTAGACTGTCAGACTGTGGCCACCTGACTTTTGCGGACCTCAGCCTAGTTGAGAAAGCAAGGAACCCAGGCCTGGCTGGTCTCTTCCCTAGCTTTGTGTCTGCATTAAAGCCCGCCCACGCCAGGGACGTGCTGGACCTCCTGGGAGCCAAGCCTGGCAGAGTCAGATAAATATTGATTGTCTGTTCAGCCATCCGTGCAGAGAACCAGAGAGGCTGGGCAGGCGGGGAAAGCCTAGTAGGCGGTCCTGATGTGAGGGAGTTGGGCGGGGCCCAAGGCTGAGAGGAGGCAGGTGTCCTAGGGCGGTGAGCACCCACCCTTAGGATCTGGAGCTGTTGTTAGCTGCCCAGGGAGCAGGGAGCATCTGGATGAGCATCGGGCTCCAGCAGACTTGTCTTTAAGCTAAGAAAGGCTTAGAAGCTGTTGAATTGTTTTCAATACCTCCTTGTATGGCTGCACCGTTCCTGACAGTTTTCTCTGATGACTTGAGAGGTCATGGGACCCTACCCCAGGCTCAGGAAAGACTTGAGTGATCCACCGAGTCTGGAGCTGCCCCAGTGAGCATAAGACGCTCTCAAGGAGGGATTCCCAAACTGAGAGTAGGGGTGCATGCCGGTAATTGCAGCATTTGGGAGGTGGAGGCAAGAAGATCATGAGTTTGTGGCCAACATCCAGCTACACAGTGAGCCTGGGGTACAGAGTGAGACCTTGATTCAAAAAACCAAACCCAACTGAAACACCCAATAATAAAAACATGTATTTGGGGAGGGTAGAGAATGAGGTGTGGTGACATAAACCTGTAATCTCAGGATTTGGGACAAAGAGTTGGAGTGACAGGCCAGTCTGGGTTCCCCAGGCCCCAGGACCAAGCAGGCTCTGCCCTGCTATCCTTCCTTCCTCAAGCCGGGCCAAGGGAGGGTGTTCTTCTCTTAATTCAGATAAACCAACCTAAGATCTGCGAGTCTAAGGAGGGGACACATCTGGCACGGCTCTGGGTGCTGTCCTTGCGGCATTCTTCAAGGCTCCCTTGGTGTTCTCGGCTCCGATCCGATCATTGGCCCCCCCACTCACCCCACAGGCTGAGCTTCCAGGCATGGGTGTGGGGCGGGGTTGGGTGGTGGGGTGGAAGGTGGGTGGGATGGGGTGGTAGCGTTTCGGGCTTTGGGGAGAGAAGTGGTGAAGACGGCCTGCCCGCTCTGCTGGGTTTTGTTTTGTTTGCATTTTTATTGTTGGTTATTCCCAGGCAAACACCCTTTTGAACGATTTGGCACTAAGAACAAGCTAAGATTCCCCTTAGAAATTGTTCTTTTTTTTTTTTCTCAAGGTCCCACGTACACTAGAGGAGCGCTCTGCCACCAAGCTACATCTTCAGCCCACTGAATGTTTTCCTCTGGAGGAGTTATTGATGTGTCTAGATTAGGTGTGGTGGTACACACTTTCAGTCTCAGCTGCTCGGGGGTGGGGGTTGAAGTGGATTAAGCTCCAGGAGTTCAAGGTTAGCCTGGGCAACCTGGTGGTACCTCTGTCTCGGAATGGAAAGGAGAGGAGGAGCCATGGCTGGACTGGAATTCTCGGCAGACCAGATTGACCTCAAACTTGCAGATGGTTCTCTTGTCTCAGCCCATCGAATTCTGGATTACAGGTATGGGTCATCACGCCAGGCATCTTGATATTTCGGTTTTGAGGCCGGGTCTTGCTACGTTGCCTAGGCTTGTCCTAGGTTCTCTTTGGCCCAGGGAAGCTTTGAAATTGCTTTTTTCTTTACTTTTAAAACATTTTATTTAAACATTTAGAAGTTATATTTGATTTATATTCTCTCTCTCTCTCTCTCTCTCTCTCTCTCTCTCTCTCTCTCTCTCGTGTGTGTGTGTGTGTGTGTGTGTGTGTGTGTGTGTGTGTGTGTGTACACATTCAACATGACACACATGTGGAGGCCAGAGCACAACTTGCAGGAGTTGGTCCTCTCCTTCTACCCTATGGGTCTTGGGGATTGAACTCAGGTCCTCAGGTTTGCTAGCAGACGCCTTTTCCCATGAAGCCATCTCACCAGCCCACACAACAGACATTTTAAAAGGTTGCTCTTGGGGACCAGAGAGATGGCTTGGAGGTTAAGAGCACTTGTTCTTACAGAGGACCTGGGTTCAATTCCCAGCATCCACACGGTGGCTCCCACCCCCCTCAACTCTAGTTTCGGGGGTCCATCAGCCTTGTCTGGCTTCTGTGGGTACTGCAGACACACAGTGCACATACCTACACGCGGGCAAAGCACTCCCACACAAAATAAAAACAAATATGTATAACTGCTGCTTTTGTTCTATGCATTGTGAATGAGGTTATGATATAGCAGGGAATTCCTTACATTCAGCGCTTCTCTGGCCTCCTAGCCACATCCAGAAGTTCGGTGACTGAACGGAAATCACCAGGTTAGCACTAACCTCTTTTCTCCCCATCCCTCCCTGTCTACTGACCGTAGCTCATCTGGGGCTGGCAGAATAGGACTGTCAGATCTCTGTAAGCACACTGGGGTGGGGAGACCATTCACCTATAGAGAGTGGGCAAGCACACACCTAGCATCCCAGGCCACTGTGGTCATGTTATCTCATGTGTGTCTTTCAGAAGAGGACTTGTTTGACCTGGATGATGCAGGACAGGATTCTGGCCTCTCTGGAGGCTCTTGGTTCTCAACACGCAGCAGCTTCATAAAGCAAAAACAAGAGGCCTGAATGTGGTCATGGACTTTTCCTCTCTTCCCTTGGGGAAAAGAACTGGCCCAGAGCCTGATATCTGTGGGTTCCTGGCTATTAAGCCAGACAGGGCTGGGAGTCAGTGACCACGAACAATGCTCTGACAGACACTCATGTGTATTTTTTCCTTCGTTTCTGTCTAAGCATTCTCCACGGAAGGGTGTGTCACCACATTGTACTTGTTTAGGTGACCCACAGTTACTGTTTCATGGCCGTGTCTCTCTTGGACCTGTCTACCCTTCCAGAATAGAAGCATCCCAAGTGCAGTGTGCTCTCTCCTGCATGAAACCCTCCAGGGGCTGCTGACCTGCTCCCGGGGTGCCTTCTTCACTTGTGGGTGGCCCACCTTCAGAACTGGGTGTGCATGCCATGTCCCTCAGCCAGCTTGTCGGTGAGAACACTGGTCAAAACCACCAGGCTGTGCCTCCAGGTCCTCCAAAGCACTTTATGAGGACCTTTCTATTCTTCAGGGGCAAAGATGCCTGTGACACCAGAGGAGAAAACAATCTCCTTTCCCATGCATGCATCGGACTTGGGAACCCCTGGGAAATCAAGCATTTTGGCCAGACACACAAATCACAAACCTGGAAATGGCGAAGTCAGGCTTCCAACGCACAGGGCTTTTATCTCTGGCTGTCAGCTTGGCCCCCACGCCTATTTGATGGAATTTTAGCAACTTGGAAAAATAGCTCAGTGCATCAGTAAGAGGTACAGAAACAGTCTCAGCAGCCCCTTGGCTGGTGGTTTTAGCAGCTCTCACTCCTACTGATGAATAATTCAGTTTGTCTGTGGAGTGAGACAGGTCAGAAGAGGGCTGTGTGCGTGCGTGTGAGCAAGCGGGCGGGCGAGCGGCTGCTCTAACCCAGGCAAGTTTCCAAACACTCCAAAGGGGCTAAAACGCCAGGCTGAGAAGTGGAAGTGGCGTTGAGGGGCAGGCAGGGAAGGCCGGGGGAGGGTCTTCAGGGGTGGTGGGTGAGCCCGAGGAGGACAGGTCACTTCAGAACCAGAAGTGAGATCAGGAAGTAAGGCACCTGCAGTGACAGAAGGGCTGTAGGCTGACTGGGTGGCTGGGTCACAGGTGGGATGGCCTGTCTGTCATTGCAAAGGATGGAGACTCTGAGAAGCCAAAGGCAATGAAAGCGGCCAGCTTGAGCAGGGCAAGGAGGGTTGGTGAAACCGGCCATTTTGATCTTTAGCTCCTGAGAGTAACTGTTAGCCTTTATGGGAGGCTTTATAGGGGATGGGGTTCAGAAAGGGAGAGAAATTGGTGCTGAGGAGAACGGGGAAGGTCGGCGGGGAAGGAGTGGGCGCCAGGAATCCAGCGAGACACGGGAGGTATCTGGGTGTGCTTAGAGGAGTCTCGAGCCCTGGTCTTTCCACCACAGTCTCAGCCCCTTGTATAGTCACTCGCCTAGGTTTTTGTTTGTTTTGAGATGAGTCTTTCCTAGCTTGTACTGGCTTCGATACTGTAGTCAAGGATGACCCTGAACTTCTAATCCTCCTGAGTTTAGGGTTACATGTGTGAGCTGGTTTATGCAGTGTTGGGGTTTGAACCCAGGGCCTTGTACATGCTGGGTAGGCACTCTGCCAAGTGAGTTACATCTCCAGCCCTATTTCTGTTTGGTTGTTGAGATGGAATCTCATACTGGAGTTCAGGCTGGCCCTGAACACTCAGTCTGCGTGCCTTAGCCTCTTGAATGTTGGGATCACACAGATGTGCCACCATGAACATTCTTTCTTTCTTTGAGACAGGGTTTCTCTGTAGCCCTGGCTGTCCTGGATCTCGCTCTGTAGCCCAGGCTGGCCTTGAACTCACAGAGATCCCCCTGCCTCTGTCTCCTGAGTGCTGGGATTAAAGGTTGTGCCATCGCGTGTACTTTAGCTCCCGACAGCATAGAAAGAGGCCGTGTTTTGGAGGCATCGTGGCAGAGATCTTCTATCCCAGTAGTCAGGAGGCTGAGGCCAGAGAACTGTAGCAGTTCAAAGCCAGTTTAGGCTGCCTAGTGAGATTAAGATTGGTCTTGAACTAATTGAACTAGGGGGCTGGAGAAATTGCTCAGCAGTTAAGAGCATGTGCTGTTCTTGCAGAGGACTTGGGTTTGGTTCTAGAACTTTTCCCTCTAAGTACTGGGGATTGAGCCTAGGCAAGTGCTCTTCCACTGAGCTACATTCCCAAGCGAGGACCTGGGTTTGGTTCTCAGTCATCCTATCAAGTGGCTCACAACCTCTTGCAACTCCAGGGGATCAGATGCCTTCTTTCAGTCTTTATGGGATGCCACACACATGCATGCACACACACACACACACACACACACACACACACACACACACACACACACCTTAAAAGAAAAGATTAGCTAGGGCTATATAGTTAGGCCCTGTCTCAAAAAAATACTACTAACAGAGACCAAGTGGAGTGACTGGCCTATACTTAGGTTTGTGTAAATACACTCTTTGATGTTCCCACAGCAAATACATTTGCATTTCTCAGCACAGTGTCCTGTTGTTCAATTGGCATGACTCTACTTAAAAAACAGACAAGCGCTGGGCGGTGGTGGCGCACGCCTTTAATCCCAGCACTCGGGAGGCAGAGGCAGGCGGATCTCTGTGAGTTTGTGGCCAGCCTGGGCTACCAAGTGAGTTCCAGGAAAGGTGCAAAACTACACAGAGAAACTCTGTCTTGAAAAACCAAAAAAAAAAAAAAAAAAAAAAAAAAAAAAAAAAAAAAAAAGACAACAACCCTGCCCTCCTCCCCTCTTCCTCTTCTCCTCCTCCTTCCTTTCTTTTGGCGGACATAAAGACTGCATCCAGGTCAGTGTGTATCTGTGAGTGCCTGACTTCATGGGGGAGAGCTCCATTAGGACAAATGAAGAATAGATAAGAGGATGGAGGAGCCAACAAAAACCAGGGCCTGCAATCAGGTGCTGGGATCTAAGACAGGCACAGTGAGGTCCCTGGCATTGTGTCTGAGGTGCCAGGGTCTAAGACAGGTGCAGTGAGGTCCCTGGCATTATATCTGAGGTGCCAGGATCTAAGACAGGCGCAGTGAGGTCCCTGGCACTGTGTCTGAGGTGCCAGGGTCTAAGACAGGTGCAGTGAGGTCCCTGGCATTGTGTCTGAGGCCTGTGAGATGAGGCCTTTGGAACCGCAGCCAGAGGAAGGCCACGACAAGAGAGCTAGACATGGCCACCTTCCTCATCCCTTATCTCAGCTTGTTCCTGGCAGACAAGACCTGAGACGCTTGCCTTTCCCAAAGTCATCTAGAGCAAGGGGATGCTCAGAATTTAATGGGGTGAGAGAATTCCAAGGGATGATGCCTCCCCTTTCCCAGCAGAGGGCAAGACACATGGCTTTCTGAGCTGAAGCCAGAAGGGCAGAGCCGAGCTCCTCCAATTTGAAATTTTATGAATCTTATTACTATGGTAGTGTTATAAATGATTAATAAAGCATTTGAATTGTCCAGTGGAGACAAGGAAGGGAAGAAGATTAATATTTCTTGAGAACGACAGGCATCAGGGTTTCTGGAGTGCTTGCATACATTATCCCACGGAGTTTAACCCGGCCCAGTTAACCCCTTGCCTCCCACAGCTTCTCCTTTATCTCTGCTCCATCTGGGCCTTTGTAAGGAAGGCTGGTATTCCCCTGTCCGTTTTTGTTCCCAGGAGCTGTCTGGGAGCTGTCCGAGCATTGGTTCATGACACCAAGTTGTACTGGAGGCTTGTGAGGACAGGCCTGGAGGAGGAGGAGGAGGCAGAGAGGAGGAGGAGGAGGAGGAGGAGGGAGGCAGAGAGGAGGAGGAGCAATGAGAGCCGGGATTTCCTCTGGCCATCTTTCCAATCAGCCTAGTGACCTTTATTTACTCTTCTTCTTCTTTTTTCTTTTTCATTGTTTACTTTTTAATTTTCAAATTGCATTGCACTTATTGTGGTGTTGTGAGGATAGAACCCAGGACCTTGCGGATGGTAGGCGGGCACTCCACCACTGAGCTACATTCTCTGCACTTACATTCATGCTTGACAGACCCTCTCCTAAGCAGTCATCACTCCAGTGCCCATGCTCCCCTCCCGAGGGTGTAGATGGGAGGGTGGTGTTCCGGGGCCTCACCCTGGATCTGCCAACGCCCCCCTCACCGGTCCTCAGGCTGATCCCGAAGAGCTGTAGCATGGAAGCTCAAGAAGAACTGGGGTCTTCCAGTTTCGTGCGTGTCTGTTCCTGGAACAGTGCGCAACACATAGTAGGTCCCCGGAAAATACCTACTGGACGAGTCTCAGGCCCTTCCTTCTGCAGAGACATCTTCGTCTAGGAAACCTGCGTCACTGGGCTCTTGTACTCTGCTCTGGCTACCATGCGGGGTTGAATGGAGAGGAAGAATCCTGGCCTTCATCCTTCAGCTCCCCTCGGGCTCCCCAGGCTGCTCAGGAAGCCCCAGTGTGTCACAGTGAAGGAGGGTGGGGAGGGGTGCTGTAAGAAAACTTCTGTCAAGGTCACAGATGGCCAGGCTTCTGAGAGTCTGTAGTCACAGGACAAAGCAGGTCTGGTGGGGAGGCAGGCTCCGGGAGGCAGAGAGAGGGAAGTGAGAGAGGAGGAAGGCTCAGGGACAGTCTGCCATCTTCCACGGAGGCTGTATGTTATCCACAACAGATGTTTCCCCTCAGCCCCACAGAATCTTTAGCAATGGCCTGGTGGGGTACAGGAAACCTCTTACGGGCTCAGCTGTTCACTGGGGACAGACTTTAGTTCCCTCTTCCTCCCTGCCAGGCTATAGCTTGTGGAACAAGTTAAACTTCTGAAGTTCAAGGTCTCTTAGGCAAGAGGTGGTCTCCTGAGGCCTGGTGCCATTCCTGTGCATTAGGAACCCCCCCCCCCCCCCCCCCCCCCCCCCCCGCCTGAAACACATACAGCATGTCCTTACTTGCCAGACAGGCAGGCAGGAAGGTCAATGTCCTCCAAAGTCTGTCTTCGGGCAGCCTTTCCAGCCAGGTCATGATCTGAGCAATAAGTCTCCCATTGTGGAGGGGTAAGCACACTCCTGGGCTTCTTATAATCCTGGCTCTGGAGACAGGCCCTAGGCATTAGCAACATAGCCTTTGGGTCCCAGAACCAGCATCATGAGTAGAGGCCAGAAGCAACTCTTTTAGTTAACAGCAGGATGCCCCCTGCTCCCACACACATACAACTGTAGAACCAGCCCTCTCATGCAGAGGGAGAATGTATGGCTGTTTTCCTTCATGGAGTCCCAGAATAGTCACCTCAGAAGGAATATAGGCATTGGTTGAATTGTCTCTGCATGGTATGTATTTTACAGCAAATGTGAAAACTAAATCTGGGTCCTCAAGCTTCTCTGTTCATTTTCAGCATGCAAAATCCTGTTCCCACCCCCGCCTCAATCCACTGGTCTCTACACCATCAGACTGTCCAATTTGGAGGAGCTCCATGCTGGGAAGTTTTCCCTAGGGGCTCAGGTAGTGTCCTTAGCTTTCTATCATGGTGATAAAACACCATGACCCAAAGTGTTTATCTCTGCTTACAACTTGTCCGTTATCCAGGCCAGCCACTCAAGGCAGGAGCTGATGCAGAGGTTAGGAGGGGTACTGTTCACTAGCTTGCTCTTCATGGCTTGCCTAGCCTGCTTTCTTATAGTACCCAGGACCACCAGCCCAGGGATAGCACTGACCACAGCGAATTGGGCTCTCGCATGTCAATCATTAATCAATAAAATGTCCCACAGTCTCTCCCACAGGCCAAATGATTCTGCCCGTGCCGAGTTGTCATAAAACTAGCCGGCACAGGTTGGTTGGATTTTCCATCCCATTAGTTCTGTCTTGTAACCCAAAAGGCTCCCCAAGTGGGCAATATGCTCGGAGCGGCTCTCCACCTGCCTGGGACTTTTGTCTGGGCCCAGGAAGGACAGTCAAGTCGTTTGCATTGACTTTGTCCCACTGCTGACCATTGCCCTCTCCTTGAGGGGTTCCCTCCCCCTTACACCCCCCTTTTTGGTAATTAACAGGGCCCAGAAGGGCATTCTGCCAGCAGACGGCCAAAAGGCAGAGCAGGCAGCTGTGGCGGTGCCAGCAGAGGACAGGCTATTAAAACAAAAATGATTCATCTTGGGAATGAGAGCAAATCGCTTTCCATTTATGGGAATTGGGGCTGGGCTCCAAGCAGCCTGCATGCGATGAGCAGCGGGCCAATGAGTCTGGGCCATTGACCATTAAATAAGGAGCACTTTGAGTGCTCCCTGATGACTCCTCTGAGAGGGGATCTGGCGGGCACCACCGGCAGGAGAGCCAGGGGAGGCCTAGGGAGACCCGGGCTTCTCGGCTGTTAGGACGCTCCTGCCAGTTGTGACCTTGGAAGTCCCCAGTAGTCCTGAGTGTCCTTGTTAATGGAGACCCTTAGGAAACAGTCTCAGGATTCCCAATCTCTGTGCTCCACCACCGGGTGACTCACCAGGATATGTTCATTTCATTCAGATGCTCAGGGCTTACGGTCCAGGGCTCTCTCTGTAGCCCAGGCTGATCTGAATTCACAGTCATCCTCCTGTCTCAGCCTCCCGAATGCTGAGTTTGCAGGTGTGAGGCACCACACCTGACTCAAGGTGACTTAAGGGCACTTGTTGAGTGTGCCCGCTGCAATGGGTGCCAGGCTCTGGGGTCTGCAAAGAACAAGATAGGAATCTCATCCTCAAAGGACTTAGTGTGCTGGACTAGGTGGACTGCAGATCGACACAGGAAGATAAGGCCTCGGGGAAGGACTGTGAGGGAGACCACGGTGGAGGCCTGAAGTGGGCAGAGGTTAGACCAGCCTTGTAGCATGTGGAATAGACCGGAAAGGCAGCATGGTGACTTTCGTGCTGGGTCCCAAGGATAACTGGGTCCTCCCTTTCCAGGTAGATTGGTGTGGGGCAGCAGAATGAAGTGGGAAAGATCTGTGTGGAAATCGTAATTCCGGCCATCTGCTATGGCTTGAGGAGGGGCATGGGTGGAGAGAGGCCAGTTCAGGAAGCTAGGGAATGTCACAGTAAGGAGATACTGAGTCTGGAGCCTCAAGTGAGGGGGCAGTGAGGTCAGCTTGCAGTTTTAGGCAACTTCTAGCCTCCCCTGAGCGCTTTTCATGAGGCCCACCCAGGGAAGCCCATAGAGTCTGAAACCGAATTTGAAATGTGTGTGTCAGTGTGCTAGCATTTATTTGTAAAAGGAAGCAGGCAAATGGCTATATGTTGTTTTATTTTTCAATGTTTTCTTTATGATTTTATTTAATTTAAAGAACTTTGTTATTGTTGTTGTCGTTGTTGGGAGAGAGAGAGAGAGAGAGAGAGAGAGAGAGAGAGAGAGAGAGAGATGCAAATACGCATGCCATGGTGTGGATGCAGAAGTCAGAGGACAACTTTGTGGAGTCCTTTCTCTCCTTCTATGGGTTCTGGAGCTCTCACAGAACGGAGGTTGACAGGCTCGGAGGCAAGCGCCTCTCTCTACCCACCGAGCCAGCTCACAGGCTCTGTTTTCATTCTTTTTTTTTTTTTTTTTTTTTTTTAAAAAAAAAAAAAAAAAAAAAAAAACCAGGGTTTTGTGTAGTTGATATTGGCTTTAAACTCAGTACGTGAATTCCTGCTCCACATCTCAAGTTCTAGGATGCCAGATATATGCCCCCATACTCGGTTATGTTTTTAAATTTTAGTAATGATGAAATTTGATATGCACCAGTAATCCCAGCTGTCCAGGAAGCCAGGTTAGGTAACATAGAGAAACCTCAAAAACCAAAACAAGTGGGAGAGAGGTCAATACAGAAAGAGAGGGAGGGAGGAGGAGGAAAAAGTAAGGTTGTTTGAAAAGGCTATAAGAAATCATATTATTTTTTATTTGCCCCAAATTATTTATAATACATATTAGCCTCTCTCTCTCTCTCTCTCTCTCTCTCTCTCTCTCTCTCTCACACACACACACACACACACACACACACACACACACACACACACGGGGGTGGTGGTGGAGATATTAAATGAATTAATTAAACAATGTATACTTTAAATGAAGTAGTTAAGCCACTTGGGTTGACCATGCTTCCCCAAAGAGCCATGGACTACCTAATAAAATTCCCAGTTCCAGGCATGAGAAACCCACTTTCAAAGTGTTGGTCATGGATCAAGAGATCCCTAAAACAATTCAGGCTATCGCTCTTGCCCCTGATTGCCTCCCACAGGTTAAAAGTGATTCCCTATTGCTGAAGACACCATGGACTCGGGATGCAGGACTTAGAAGACCCGAGCTGGATCTGATCTGAGCACTAACTTTCATAGTCTTGGAAGGCGCTATGCAAGCTGCCAAAGACAGAAGGAAACCAATAGCCCTCCTCAGTCATGAAGCTTATGAACCATATTGACCAGCCTGGCAAGATGTCCTTAAGGATGGCACTCATACCTTGGCGGTAACCAACAGATATCTAATTGGACTTAAGGTCCACTCAACAAGATGGCAAACTAGCCAACTGTGTAGGGCCAGTGAGGTCATGGATCTTAGGGGAGGACCTACTACCACCACTTTACTAAACCAGAATAATTCCTAACAGCATTCTAAACACGTATCCTCATACTCACGGATAAATGTAGCTCCCAATGCTCACAAAAGAAACTTCTCTTTGCAGTAAGTTATAGAAAATCATAACTGGTCAAAATGCAGAGAGCCATTGATCATGGGGTGCCCAGCTCTGGTGGATACATTGATAGCCCAGCTCCTACATGCAAGGCGTGGGAGCATCACGGAAGAAGGGTGGAAAACTTGTAAATCTGCTGCAAGACTGTGTCTCTCAGACACAATAGGAAAGCTTGTCCCGTGATACCTCAACAACATGGCTGCCTAAACAAGACCCAAAGAACTCTAGACAAAGAACTATAGGCAACTAACAATTGAATGATTGTGAGAGAAGGAGAAATAGTCTTCCCCAGGATAAGCTCCCATTTAGTTGTCCAACACCAAGTGGTCAGCCCTGAAATTATACATACAAGCAGCACTGAACAGACTCAACAAGTTATATTTATGAATTTGTGCATATATATACATTTCATATATATGTATATATGTATATATAGATATATATTTCACATACATATGAAAAAGGCCAGGAATTTGAGAAGAGGGGGTTGGATAGAGTATTACGCAGTGTTGAAGAATGAAGTTGAAGTATATGTTCTGTCACGACAAGAATTCCTGAGATGTGTTTTCAAGCTGCATTTATAGTGATGTGTACTGGCTTGATTCTGCTTTTGCAAACGGCAGCTGCTAGAGAGAATGGATCTGGAAGGAAACACACCAAATCACTAAAACGGTAAAATTTCTCTCTCTGTGATTTGTTTTGTTTTGCTTTTCTTGAGATCTCTTGAGACTGAGAGCTGCCTGGTTCTGCCTCCTCAGTGTCAGGATCTAAAGGTACAAGTCACCATGCCTGTGGAGGTTTGGATGAGGGTGGCCCCTATTGGCTCATATATTTGAGTGTTTGGTCATTAGGGAGTAACTACTTTAGAGGGATTAGGAGGTGTGGCCTTTTTAGAGGAGGTGTGGCCTTGTTAGAGGAAGTGTGTCACTGGGGGTGGGCTTTGAGGTTTCCCTCTCTCAGTCTCACTCTCTCTGCTATCCCTCCAGCACCATGTCTGCCTGTGTGCTTCCCGCCATGACGATAATGGACTAAGCCTCCGGAACTGTAAGCAAGCCCCTATTGGGAGATATTTGGTTACACTGTGGTAAAGATATGTCACTGTAATTGGTTTAATAAAAAGCTAAACTGCCAATAGCTAGGCAGGAGGTATAGCCAGGACTTCTGGACAGAGAGAGCTCTGAGAAGAAAAAAGGTGGAGTCGCCAGCCAGACTCAGAGGGAGCAAGGAGGAGGGGTAAAAGCCATGAGTCACGTGGCAGCACGTAGATGAATAGAAATGGGTTAATTTAAGTTATAAGAGCTAGTGGGACAAGCCTAAGCTATAGACCAAGCTTTCATAATTAATAATAAGTCTCTGTGTCCTTTCTTTCTTTCTTTCTTTCTTTCTTTCTTTCTTTCTTTCTTTCTTTTCTTTTTTTTTTTGGTTTTTTTTTGAGACAGGGTTTCTTTGTGTAGCTTTGTGCCTTTCTTGGAACTCGCTTTGGAGACCAGGCTGGCCTCCAACTCACAGAGATCCGCCTGGCTCTGCCTCCCGAGTGCTGGGATTAAAGGCGTGTGCCACCACCACCCGGCTCTCTGTGTCATTTCTTTGTGAGCTGGCCACCCAAAGAAAAATCCATCTACAAGCCCCGGTTAAATGTTTTCTTTTATAAGAGTTGCCTTGGTCATGGTGTCTCTTCACAGCCATAGAGCAGTGATTAAGACAATGCCCAAGTGAACCTTAACAAGGAATCTGAAGGATTATTATTTTTGGAACAGGGTTTCATGCATCTCAGGCTGGCCTTGAACCCCTGTGTAGCTGAGGGCGACCTTGGGTTCGTCTCCTGGCCTCCACTTCCCGAGTGCTGAGCTTACAGTAGGCGTGCACTACCACATCCGGCTTCCGTGGTGCTGGGGCCTGAACCGAGAGAGAGCTGCTTGCACAGCACAGCACGCAGGGGCACTGCCAACCGAGCTGCGTCTGTCGCCCAGGCTCGCACTATTTTAAAAATAAATCCTCTCTCACTGCAGAGGCACAGCCTTGTGTCCCAGCTCCTCGGGAAGCTGAAGCAAGAGGGTGGCTTGAGCTCAGGAGCCCAGTGCCACTGCTTTCCCAGGAGTAGCTTTGCCTCTCTTCCAGTTGTTTGCCGCTCTGGGTTGGAATCCGGAGTCTTCCGTGGGCTAGGTGAGGAGGGTTCTACCACAGAGCTGTACTGCGGGCCCCAGGCTACATTTATTTCCATGGAATCTCAAAGTTATAGAAACATTGTAAAAAGAATAAAGCAATTCCCGTGCACTCAACCTCGACGACACTTGCTAATATCTTGCCCAAAACACGCACATTTTATTTTATTTTATTTTTAAAGAAAAGTCCTCATTTTCTTTGCCAACCCCAGTGGCCACTTTCCTGTTTTCTGAACCGTTCTACTGCCCAGGACCCTGCTCTCCTCCTTCCTTCAGCCGGCTGGCCTCTGTGGCCTTCAGTCTCCTCTGTTTCTCTTCCTGTGCCTCTCACTCCTTCAGCAATCCCCTCTTACAGTTCTTCTCTTCAGAGCCCTTTTGCCCTGGGGTACCTCTCATTACAGTCTGGCCTTGGATATTTTCTTATAGCATCTTTTTTTTTGTTGTTGTTTTGAGACAGGGTTTCTCTGTGTAGTCTTGGTACCTGTCCTGGATCTCACTCTGTGTAGACCAGGCTGGCCTCGAACTCACAGAGACCCACTTGTCTCTGCCTCCTGAGAGATGGGATTAAAGGTGTGTGCCACCACCACCTGATATCCTCTTTTGAGGAGTGCCTGTCCACGTTCATTTACCAAAACCACGATTCATTTGCTGGTGGAGCCGGAGCCTGGTCTCTAGCTCTTCTCTCCCCCTCTGTTTCAGGTGCCTGTGTCTTTAGGTAATGTACAAACATGTCATCCTCTTCCCGCCTCCCACCCTGTCCTGCTAACCATCTCCTCCTTTTGAGTCCTCCATCTCAGATAATGGCACACACATCTTTCACTTTGACAATGGTAATCAACTCCTAATTGGTTTCCCTGACTACAGTTTCCCTTCACATAAATTCACCTCTCATACAGTGGTCAATGTGACAATCCCAATACTCAGATCTTAACATGTCCTACCCCAATAAAAACCACCAATGACTCTCCATCACCTGTGGACTGAGGTCCAGACTCCCTGGCTGAGCACATGCAGCGCTCTGTTCCCTGCTCCTCTCCTCCACCTCACCTCCCATCTCTGCTTCTGTGTTCCTCATTGCCCAGGCCTCTAGATGTTTACACATACGTGTGTGTGTGTGTGTGTGTGTGTGTGTGTGTGTGTGTGTGTGTGTGTGTGTGTCTTTTACTTTCTTTCCTTGGCTAGCTTATCCTTCAACACTGAGCTCAGCAGGCCCTTCCTCCAGGCCGGGGAAGCACTTATATGGTGTTCTGTTGCATTATACACATCTACCAAATCAATGTCTGCCGCTGCGGGTCTCGTATGGATCGCTGTCACTGTGCTGTATGCCCCGGAAGGCAAGGGTTTGCGTGTCTTAGAGTCATATGCTTTCAGATTCCGGTGCTCTAGCAGTGCCTGGGACAGGCAGAAGGCTTGCACTCCGTGTTTGATGGACTGAAGCAAGCATTCACTCTCTGCTTAGCTGCCCCGCTGTGGCGACAGCAAGCTTTATTCTGTGCCTTAGATTTCTCTACCAAGGGCTGCTTGGCTCCAGCTCTAATCTTCTCTGCCTGCTCTGCCAACATGCAGAGGCTTGGCCCCCACACACTCCTGGTGCTGCTCTCCCTTCTATCTTAAGTCGCTCTTGCTGCCCTCCTGTATCTTTCTAGATGCTTCCCCCCAAAGGGGAGGTGGGGCATGCCAGGAAGTCCCAGGCCACTCCTGGCCCAGGTGTCTGCAGCAGGCCTTTGTATAATTGCCTTCACAATGGGGCTTAATGACTACAAAGCACCTAAGCCGACTGGTTACTGTTGGAGGTACACACCAGCAGGCCCCTCTCCAACTGACGTGCCTTTTGGAAGCTGTCCCTCACAGCCCTTTAGTGAACAGGGTCATCTGCTAACTGCCTTTCTCTCCAATGCTGTTAAGCTAGCTTCACTCCCTGGTTTCCAGACTCGTCTCCATGGTGAGGCTCCCATGCAGCCCACTCAGCCATTTGACAGGTTATAAACCGAGCTTCTACCAGGGGAGGAGCCTCCCACAGACACGCGGACACGTTCATTCAGTAACTCACTCACAGATTTCCTGAGCTCTCCCTAGGGCCACCCGCTGTGGGTCAGGGAATAGTGGAGGTTCCAAAAGAAACTCTCAGGCCAGTGAGGAAGACGAACATGAAGATAAGAAAATCTATTTCTCCTTCCCTGGGCGATCCATGTGTCCTTCCTAGGGTCCTCCCTGCTAGGTAGCCTCCCTGGATCTGTGGGTTGCAGTCTGGTTATCCTTTGCTTTACATCTAGTATCCACTTATGAGTGAGTACATACCATGTTTGTCCTTCTGAGTCTGGGTCACCTCACTCAGGATGATATTTTCTAGTTCCATCCATTTGCCTGCAAATTTCATGCTGTCATTGTTTTTCTCTGCTGAGTAGTACTCCATTGTGTCTATGTACCACATTTTTTCTTAATCCATTCTTCAGTTGACGGGCATCTAGGTTGTTTCCAGGTTCTGGCTATTACGAATAATGCTGTTATGAGCATAGTTCAGCATGTGTCCTTGTGGTATTATTGAGATTCCTTGGGTATATGCCCAAGAGTGGTATAGGGGGTGTGTTGGGGGGAGAGGAGAAGGGAGGACAGGGAATCTGTGGTTAGTATATAAAATGAATAGAAAAATCTCTTAATAATAATAATAATAAAAGAAATCTATAACAAAGGCCTGTGGGGAGTGGTGCAAGCCTGAGCAACAATTACCTGTTGTAGGTGGGATGTGGCAGCGAGGAATGGGTCTAGCCTGGGCACCCTAACATGAAGCCCTGTCACATAAGAGAAGAGTTCCTTCCCTTCACCAACATCCCTTTTCCTGACTTTTGAAGTTCATGCCTAAGACTTTTTTAATTTGTTTTATTTTGTTTCTTTGAGACAGGGTCTCACTGTGTAGCCCCGGCTGTCCTGGAGTTCATTATGTAGACCAGGTTAGCCTGGAACTCAGAGAGATCCTCCTGCTTCTACCTTATGAGTGTTGAGATTGAAGGTGTGTGTCACCATGGCTGTCCTACCACTTAATTTTAAACAGGCCTTGGCCTTCTAGGCAGGATTCACTCCAGGCTGGCTGTGCAAATTATCAGACGCCTCTCACTGTTCCCAGTTGTCTACGTATTAAACCCTCAGGCCTCCCAAGAAACACAACCACCAGGGCTGGGAAGATGGCTCAGTGCTGTGGGATGGTCTGAGTGTCAAATTGCTCTGATTGGTCAATAAATAAAACACTGATTGGCCAGTGGCCAGGCAAGAAGTAGGTGGGACAAGGAGAGAGGAGAATTCTGGGAAACGGAAGGCTGAGGAGAGAGACACTGCCAGCCACCGCCATGACCAGCAGCATGTGAAGACTCTGGTAAGCCACCAGCCACGTGGCAAGGTATAGATTTATGGAAATGGATTGATTTAAGCTATAAGAACAGTTAGCAAGAAGCCTGCCACGGCCATACAGTTTGTATGCAATATAAGTCTCTGTGTTTATTTAGTTGGGTTTGAGCAGCTGTGGGACTGGTGGGTGACAAAGATTTGTCCTGACTGTGGGCAAGGCAGGAAAACTTGAGCTACAGCTCAGTGGTTATGAAGTCTGGATTCCTAGAACCCACGTAAATGCTGGCATGGTGGCCCACCTGTAAGCCTAGCTTTGGAGAGCAGAGACGGAGGATGCCCAGAGCAAGCTCTCTAGGAAGGCCAGTACTTCCTTGAACTGTGGGTATGACTGAGAGACCTTGTCTCACTGGATAAAGTGGAAGAGCAATGGAAGATGGATTCCTCATGCGTAAACACACACACACACACACACACACACACACACACACACACACACACACACCACAACAGTCACAGGCTTTGTGGCTGATGTATGGAAAGTGGCCCTTTGTCCTCAGCACCTCAGCCAAGAGAGTGCAAAGCTGAACTGGCCAGAGGACCTCAGATCGTTTGACCTTGTCCGATGGTACCCAGAAAATGCTTGAGCTTACCCTGCCACCAAGCTGCTGTGACACTAGTGAATCTCAGTGCCCACCTCAGGGTCACACACGTGACTCCCACAGGAACCTTCTGGATCACCCTTTTGCTTTTTCTGGCTCCCCAGGATTCATCCTTAGGGTGGTCTGCTGGGTGGCACCTGTTCCCCATCAGCCCAGCAGGTTCAGAGGAGAGGAGGAGGGAGCATGTGGAGCATGCCCCTGCTTGGGGTGGTCAGGGTGGGTTTTTTTTCCCAGTTTCTTTCTTTTTTTTTTTTTTTTTCCTACTCTCAGTAGGTAGGGCTGGGTGATTGGTGTCACCTGTGTGTTGGAGGGAGAGAATTTAGGGGATGGCATGAGCTCTGCCTATGCAGGCCTGTGTGTGTGTGTGTGTGTGTGGTGTGCACACACGCACATACAGCTGTGTGGGAGGACATCAGCAGCCCCTCTTGGCCCACCATCTTGGGTTCTGACAACACTCCCACTGATTTGGCCTCACAAAGTTTTCTTGGGGGAGGGGGTAACAAAATAGAAGATGCAGATCACAGATCGGTTGTGTGGTTTCCTTGGCAACCTCAAAACCCAGTGGGGGAGGGCAGAGTGGGAACCAGAGGGAGGGAGTAACTGAGTTCTAACCACTCATCGCTGCCTCTCTCTGCCACCTTCCGCCCCTCAAATTAGCCCAGAATAAAATGTGAGCCAGTTCCAGAATTCTCCTTCCTGAGCCGTTGGGAAGGAGGGAGATGAAGAGCGATGGAGGACACTGGTGCCCTCAGATGAGAAAAAGCAAGAGGTGAGCTCAAAAAAACAACGCGCTTCCGGCAGGAATCGAGCAACGCTTGTTCATCATTCTTATCAAGATGACATATCTCCCCCCTCCATCTACCTCCTTTTCTTATCCCTGAAGCTCCTAGGACCTCTGTCCCCATCAACTCCCCCAGGGAAAACCAGAGCCCAGGCTTCCAGGTTCCTTGAAAGGACGTGATTGGCAAGGGAGCAAGGAGTGGGTGTTCCCACCCCCACTGAACCTCAGGCCGCTCCATTCCTAGAAAGCAAGAGAATGCACCAAGATGGGGGCAGAAGACAGGCTGTTCATTAAGAACAAAAGACATTTTATTAGCAATTAGTGGGACTGCCTCCCCTCCAGCGGGTCCCCTCCCTGGAAAATGGGACAAGGCACCAGCCCTCAGAGCGGAGCCAGGCAATACCCAGGCCTAGCAATTCTGGATAACTCATGTCCTCTTCTTAGAGAATGGACCACTGGCCCCGACTAGACCTGGTCCCTGGCCCCCTTTACCTTGCCAACAGAATTCCTTTGCCAGAACATCTGGGAATCTCTGAAGATGTGGTAATATATATATATATATATTTTAAAATCAAATAACCCATCACTACTCTAGTCCTGCAATTTCTCCCACAGAGATCGTGACATGGTGTAGTGCAGACAAGGAAAGGGACCCCTGGGGGGTTTCCATATTCAAGGAGCAAGCGAAGGGAGCCAAGCGCTTGTAGTCCCTGGACCTAGTGCTTTCCCAGCCTCCGCTGATGACTGGCAGAAGGTTGCCCAGAAGAAAGGGCTGGGCCAGACAAAGGGGTCAGAGTTCAAGTCTCACACCAACTCTGAGCAGCTCTGGGCGGAGGGATGACAGCCAAGCGGTTGTTCCCCACATTCCCAAGCCAAGCATTTGGAGCAGCAGATGGGGCAGAGGACTTGGCAAAGAGACACATGGCTGTGACCATGATGCTTCTGTGTCCTGTGTTTGGCCCTCCCCTTCCCCTCCATATCTCCGAAGCCATTCCTCCCAAGATGTGATGGTTAAGACCTACTTGGTTTTTTCTTCCAGGAAACCAAGGATCTCAGGGCAATGTTACTCTTTCTACCTCCCCTGTTAGCTGCCCCATGCATCATGATGGAGCGAAGGGACAGAGTCCAGCTGTTTCTGCTTCGTCTATGACATCTCTTTTTTAACATGGCATCAGCTCCCTCCCATCCAAGGGATTCTGTCCTGGTTACATTGGCGTGTGTGTGTGTGTGTGTGTGTGTGTGTGTGAGAGAGAGAGAGAGACAGAGAGAGAGAGACAGAGACAGAGACACACAGAGAGAGAGACAGAGAGAGACAGAGAGAGAGAGACAGAGACAGACAGAGAGAGAGACAGAGACAGAGACACAGAGACAGAGACACAGAGAGAGAGAGAGAGACAGAGAGAGACAGAGAGAAAGAGAGAGAACTTGACACAAGCCAGAGTTATCTGGAAAGAGGAAACTTAATTGAGAAAATGTTTCTATCATATTGCCTATAGGCAAGGCTGTGTGGCATTTTCTTGATAACTAGTTACCATGGGCGGACCTATCCCGTAGTGGGTGATCCTGGATGGATAAGAAAGCAGGTTGAGCAAGCCAGTGAGTAGTGTTTCTCCATGGCCTCTGCTTCGGTTTCCGCTTCCAGGCTCCTGCCTGGAGTTCCTGCCCTGACTTCCCTTTGTGAAGGACTTGACCTGTAAGCTGAAACAAACCCCTTCCCTCCCAAAGTAGCCTTTGGTCATGGCGTTTCTCACAACAGTAGAAAGTTAACTAGGGCAGATAGCCTCCATCCTCAGACTCCCCCGCTGCAGCCCAGGGGAGGAGAATCCAGTTCGCCACCACTCCTCACTGGACACGGATTTTGAAGAGACACTTTTAACCCATGGCACCCCTTAATTTACATACACCCTGCTTTGGTGGTGGGGTATCGTGAGACGACCTCTACGATTTTGGCCCCCAGTCAAGACTGGTCAGGATGGCCGAGAGCACACCAGCACTGGACAGCCTAACCCATCACTTCCACTTCCACTCCTAGCCATCCTGAGCTTTCTAAAAAGTTGTACAGCTAAAATGACCGAGCCCCATTCTCCAGGCATAGGCATAAATGGACATCGCGCGCGCGCGCGCGCGCACACACACACACACACACACACACACACACACACACACGAGGCAGCTTTCTGGAGTAGTGTTTCATGGGGAAATATATTGTCCCCTGAACTAGTTTTCTTTGGTGGAGTGATGTCTCCTCCGCCTACCTCAATCCATCTTGCTGCAGCTCTGTATCGTTCCTTTGCGGCTGCCCTTGAAGTGGACATGAGTCTCTTCCCGGTCGGCTACTTTCACAGTACTCACTTGGCATTGATCTGCCTTTCCAGGTTCTACAGAGATGAATTTTTCTAGAGAGAGCATGTCAGAGGCCGTTAGAAAGGCAGAGATGAAAAACCCTTCTGAACGGATGGATTTGCCATTTTTTCTATGAGCCATCTTCAACCATTAGTTTCTATCCCTTCCGCCTCTCCTGCCTCAGGGCTGGTGAGAAGCCGAGCTGTGACCCTCCTTGCCTCAGCCTTTAGCCACCCCCATCTCCACCAACACTCCACAATTACTCTTTAGTGAAGGGAGAGCCCGGAAGACATACTCCAGGTAACGTGGCCATCAGTCACCGGAGTGTTGGCATCAGCAATCGTTACTGTGATAAATTGCTTCCAAGCTCCCATCACCAACAGCAGGGCAGGAGGAAGGAGATGAGTTAGCCAGGAGTCCCTACTGCGTTCACCTCCTGTTGGCATTTCAAAGCAAAAAGGACCCCAGCATGGCTGATTCGATTTTTCTTTTAGAAATAAGGGTGACAAGTAGATGAAGGGGCGGGAGATGCTGTAATGGAGGGTCTGAAAAGCTCTCATCCTGTCTCCATCTGTCAGGTCACTACAGTTGTAGAGCTGAGGGCTCTGGTGATAAAAACCTGTTCTGCCTAGGCACTACTCAAGGGCAGATGAAAACTGAGGAGCCGGAACAGGGCCTGAGGAGTGAGAAGTGAGAGTAAGCGGTGAATGGCATTCCACAGACCAGTAGCTGCCCTCGAATGACCAATGACGGTCCAGACTCTGGTGTTGTGTGTCCTTTCCAAACATGGATTTCACCTGGAGGCTAGAATGTAGCTCAGTGGTGGGGTACTTCTCTAGTACACTCAAATGGATTAGATCCCCAGCTCTATAAAAAGAAGAAAGAAAAATAAAACAAACAAACAAAAAAAACATACATGGATTTCACCTACAATAAACAAGCAAGCAATAGTTATTTTTGTCAGGCTCTGTGATATGAATTTTATATGCTACTATGTTAGATTCTCGTCACTGACCAATATCTAAGACAAAAATGTAAAGAGAGGGAAGACTTAACTCATTTCAGACCCCTTTTGAGGGTCATACCCATCCTGTAACATTCCACTCTTGGCCACCAAAGGCTGATGCTCCTCTCATAATGCAAAATACACTCATTCCCTCCCTAAAGTCTCAATGGTTCCAATATTGCTCAAAAGTTTAATTCATGCTAGGCAGTTGTGGCACACACCTTTAACCCCAGCACTTGGGAGGCAGAGGCAGATGGATCTGAGTTCGAAGGCCAGCCTGGTCTACAGAGGGAGGTCCTGGACAGCCAGGAGCTACACAGAGAAACCCTGTCTCAAAAACCAAAAACAACAACAAAAAGCCTAAAAACAAAAACAAAAAACTAAACTAAACAAAGAACTGTAAGAATAATAATAGCAATAATAATAATAAAAGTTGAATTTCAAAGTCTCTGAAAGTCAAGGCAAACTTTTAGCTTTAAGATCCTGAAAAAAAAAATGTCAGGCAGTGGTGGCGCACACCTTTAATCCCAGCACTCGGAGGCAGAGCCAGGCAGATCTCTGTGAGTTCAAGGCCAGCTTGGACTACCAAGTGAGTTCCAGGAAAGGCACAAAGCTACACAGAGAAACCCTGTCTCAAAAAACAAAACAAAACAAAACAAAACAAACAAACAAAAAATCCTGAAAAATTAAAAACTCAGGTCCCACACTTCCAACATACAATGGCAGAGGGTTAAACAGCCCCATCTTTTGCTTTGTTTTTAGATATGTATTGTGTGGTGTGCATGTATGTGTATATGAATTCATACACATGTGTAGATGCATGCACACATGTGCTTATGGAAGCCCAAACTTGATGTCAAGTGTCTTTCTCCACACTATTTGTACTTCTCATTCAATTTGTTGAGGCAGGGTCTCTTACTGAACCCAGAGCTCATTAATTCTAGCTAGTCCAGCTAGCCAATCTGCCCCGGGACACTGTGTCTCTGCCTCCTGCATTACAGACAGCTGCTATGCCTGACTAGCTTTCACATGGGTTCCGGGGATCTGACCTCCAGTCCTCACACTTACATGGCAAGCGCTTTATCCACCGAACCACCTACTAGGCCACACTCCCCTTCTAAAGGGAAGAAATGAGAATACAGAAAGGAGGAAGGAGATGGGACCAAAATAAGACCACAGCCCACCAGGACAGGTGTTAAATCCCATAGCAACCAGAGCAATGGGGACAGTGTGAACCCAAAGGACTGGGGCATCTCCCCTCCGATGGCCTCCCAGTTGCAGCCCCCCTGGTTCTCGGTTGGCTGACTCTGATTGCCGCCTGTGGCTTTCCTTGGAACATGTTCCTCACTGCTGACATATTGGGTACCCCGGAGTCCCCATCCTGTCTTCAGCTTCACTCTCATAACTTTCCACATCACCTTCTCAGGGGCTGCCGACCTGGGAATCTGATGCTGTTATCTGTAGCATTACTAGGGCTAAAATAGCAGCTTTGGCTGGTGGCTCCGCCCATCTCAGCTTCCCAACATGGCGGTGGTACGTTTACCGTTAGTTCTGGACCACCGCTAGCTCTGGGAGCCATCAACTCTTAGAAACAGTGGTTCTATGCTTCTATCAAAGCAGCGTGTAGCCCAGAAACCTCTCTTTTTTTTTTTTTGTACTAGCAAAGACTAAATCTACCATGCAGTGTAATGTGTCACTTGTAGATGCCTCATTCCTGTCATATTGTCATACTGCTGGTCAAACGCACATGCCAGGAATCCGCCAACTTGAGAGAGACAACTAGGAAGCTGTTTTTAGCTCCGTTTTTAGAATCCTTTTTTTTTTTTTTTTTTTTTTTTTTTAGGTTTTAGGTGGAAACTCTTGTCAACCCATTGGGCGTCATTTGTAGCTAGAGTTTTTCTCTCCCGGTCCTGCCAAGCCCCAGCAGTTATCCATTACCTCCTTCCCCAGGCTTTCCTTTGAATCTGAGTGGAAGCTTCTGGGACCCCACAGCTCTTACGTTCTGCATGCCTGCAAAACCAACACTGCCTGAATGATGCCAAGATCGATGCTGGGCAACAGTAATGCTTCCCTCCCCCCATGTATCCCTGAGTGCTGAGGGCTGGTCACGATGAAGAAATGCATCAGGGAAACAAGTTCCTAGGTTGTGTTGTGCAAGCAGGGTGCCCCTGAGGTACCCTCTTCTTGAGAAAAAGCCTTTCACATGTGTACTTTTACACCTGGCGCTTGAGAAGGGTGGTCGTGTTGTGTTTTGAATGAGAAATATCTTTCATAGGGTCATGTATTTGAACACTCTGTCCCCAGTTGGTGCTGGTTGGGGGGATTATGGGATCTTTGGGAGGTACAGCCTTGCCTGAAGAAGTACGTCTTTAGGCGTGGCCTCTGAGGGCTTCTGGCCTGGTCCCACTTCCTGCTTGCTCTCTCTGCTTCCTGTGTGTGAATGAAAACCATAGTCAGCCAGCTTCACGCTCCAGCTGCCAGGCCATCTCCATGGCTCTTATGGACTCTAGCACTCTGGAACTGTAAGGCTAAATAAATTCTTTCTTCCCTCGTTGCTTTTGGTCATGGTATTTTATCACAGCAACAGAAAAGTAACTAATACTGATGGGATCTGGCATTATTGCTGTTGCCCCAGTACAAAGTAGTTCTTCATAATGGCACTAATCTCCTTATCGACTGTACCTTTTTCTTCTGAAGTATTTAACATGGCCCCTTTCTGGTCCAACTTCAAGTTTCTTCATGTTCTTTCATTCCGTTCCTTTGCTCCCAATTCTTATAATAAGCCTGGCTAAAAATAGCCAGCAATACTATCTTAGTTAGAGTTTCTGTTGCCATGAAGAGACACCATGACTACAGCAACTCTCATAAAGGAAAACATTTAATTGAGGCTGGCTTACAGTTCCGAGGTTTACTGTGGGAGGCCAGCTCCCATCTTTTCAAGGGTTCCTATGAGGAGGAGAGAGGGATAAGAAAATACTAGGTAGAAAGAGAGACCTAGTTGATGAGAAGAAAGACAGACACACAGGATAGCTTGGCGGGGGGCCTTATTCAATACCCAATGGCCCTTTCTGTTTATTCAAAAGGGCTTTTTATAACAATGCCAAGGGCTGGGCAAAAGACCTCCTCCTTGCTAGATCAAAGCACACTGCACAGCCTAGTGCAGCCCCTTCCAAACACCTGGTAACCACGCCCATGGTTAAATCATCTCCTTATGCCACCCTGCTGGGTAAAGCAAGCTCAGGTTCTCAGACCCTGAGTAATTTGGGCCTCCACAGTTTAGGTCCATTGTCGTCATGGCAGGAAGCATGGCGGCATGCAGGCAGACATGGTGCTGGAGAGTTGGCTGAGAGTTCTACATCCGGATCCACAGGCAGCAGGAAGAGACTGTGAAACACTGGCCAGACTTGAGCTTCTGAGACCTTAAAGCCCACCTCCTGGTGACATACTTCCTCCAGCAAGGCCACACCTCCTAATGGTGCCATTCCCTATGGGCCTATTGATTCAAACCACCACAAATACTTATGCTATAGTCCTGAAATCTGCTTTGCCAGGTTAATCTGTCACCTTTTTAACTCAGCTTCCCCCAACGTCTCAGTTGACTAAATGTAGACAAGTTCTTTGCTACAGGGCTACACAAATGGTCTCTAGATACAAACCAACAGAGTACTCATTAGCACCTGAAATCACACGAGCTCAGTCTTGACGGCATTCTGGTCTTCTCAGTTCACACTTAGCATCATCCACCGAGCTCTGCGTACTGCATTCAAGGTTTTTCTGGTCTGGTTCTTTAAATTGTCCCACTTCTGCAAACCAGCTCCAAAGGCTCCTGAACTATATCATCAGTTAAAGTTAACATTAATGGCCCCACTCACTTCTCCCATACCAATTATGGTGGTCTGAATAAGAACGGCCCCCATAGACTCATACATTTCAATGAGGGTGTGGCACTATTTGAAAAGGATTAGGAGGTGTGGCCGTATTGGAAGAAGTGTGTCACTGGGGGTGGGCTCTGAGGTTTCAAAAGCCCACACCAGGCCCCAACTCTTTCTCTTCCCACAGCCTGTGGATGCAGATATAGGAACTCTTAGCTATCTCTCCTGCACCATGTCTATCTGTGTGCCACCATGCTCCCCACCATGATGACAATGGACTAAACCTCTGAAACTGTAAGCCATCCCCAATTAAATGTTTTCTTTATAAGAGTTGCTGTGGTCATAGTGTCTCTTCACAGTGGTAGAACACTGACTAAGATTCCACTCTCATGCATTAGTCAGCTTTTTCTTGCTGTTGTGAACACCTAAGATGAATCACTTAAAAGGAAGAAAGACTTATTTTGGCTCATGGATTCAGAGGTTCAGACCTTGGGCTGCTGGTTGTATTATTTCTGGGTTGTGGTTGGGCCAGGCATATGTAACTGGCAGACATTGGAAATGGGTTGGCAGAGCAAAGTTTCTCAGTTCATGGTGGCCAAAGATCATAGAAAGAAAGGGTGAGGTGGGGATGGGAAGGAAAGGACCCAGGACAATATATAGTTCCTAAAACATGCCACCAGTGACCTACTTCCTCTAACCAGGCTCCATCTCTGAATGTTCCCACCACATCCTAATAATATCATCAAATTATCGATCTATAAGTGAATTAATCCATTGATTTAATCACAGACCTAATGATCCATTCACAACTTAATGAGTGACTTCACTAGACTTGAACATGTGACTGAATGTGTGTGTGTGTGTGTGTGTGTGTGTGTGTGTGTGTGCGTGCTTACCCATGCAGACCATGTGGAAGACAGAGGCTGATATCAGAATATTTTCCTCAGTCACTTATCTGAGAGGGTCTCTGCAGGTGTCAAGGCTGGCAGAGAAACAAATTGAGACGAGGTGAGAAAGAAACTCAGTTCGCATTGACAATCAAACTTCAGGGAGACTGACGCCAGGCAGTTTATTGCTGGCATATTTAAACCCAGTAGAATTTGGGGGAAAATTTCCTGGTGTAATACAATTCCAGTGCAGAAGAACACATGATTACATCGAAATTCAACTCAGGGCACATGTCATTTCTTGCATTAAGAAGGATTCCAGCGATAGGATACCTGCACAAGCTTAAGGGCCTAAGGAAGAGTCCAGCCTGGTCTCAGTCATGCAGAGGTCATTTGGGCTATTGGCCATGTCAAGCCCTGGGTATGGGAGCTTAGGAAAGGCCCTGGGTATACAGATGATGTATAGGTCATTTAGATCATTAGATATCTCTGGCTCTGGTTGTGGGAGCTTGAGGGAGGCCCTAGCTATAGGGCAGTGTAGGGGTCATTTAGATTACTAGCCACCTCTGGTCCTGATTGTGAGAGCTTGGTATGGCCTGGCCCAACCAATAACACACATCACCAGATTGTTAGTCACCTCCAGTTCCCCGTCTTCTGGATGGAAGAGGAGGTTATACATCCATTCTTTTGAGAGGACAGTCCTGTGTGCTTAACAGTCCTGGAGATCTGTGGGCACGAGGACCTCCATGCTCAACACTTATCCTCCTTACTCCTTTGAGGCAGGGTCTCTCACTGAACCTGGAGCTCCCTGTTTCACCTAGACTGGTTGCCACGACACCAGCCCTATCCCCGACCCCTGCCTCCCAGGATCTGCCTGTCTCTGTCTCCTAACACTGCAACTACTGATGCACACCGCAGTGCCCAGCTTTTATGATGAAGTTGGATATCCAAACCTGATACAAATCAAGTCCTTTACCCACGGAGCCATCTCTCTAGCCTTCCAAAACTGCCTTTTTAAAAATTTATTTATTTATTTTTTAGATTACACTCATGATATAAATCACATTTGTGGTATTCATAGATTACACTTTCAGTATTCATTCAATTATATATATATATTAAATATATATATTTAATTTTAAATGTTGAATGTCATTTCTTGAAGGGGGTAGGAGGTCTTAATTACAGGCTTACAGCACAATGGGAGGACCCCGGAGGGCAGAAGATCGCTACTGATGTTTTACAATCTTGCATCTAAGCTGTTGACGCCCATTATTCAGGATACACGGACAAGGAACTTCCTTTAAGCATTCAGGAGGGTGGAACCTGTCAGGGAATTAGCATAGGGAGGATATCAAGGTCAAGGTCTGCAAGCAAGGCAACAGTTACCCAAAACGGGGGGCCAGGGACCTGCAGGTCCCCCTTTTATTAAAAAATGAGATTCTGACTTGGGTTGCATGGCACTTCAGCAGGTCACCTTACCCGTCATGGAGACGCCTGCCCAGGCCACACAGGCACTCTGTCTTAGGTTGGTGAGTGCCCCCCAGGCATTACCCGTCTCTGAATACTCATTATCATACAGGCTCAATTGTGTGTGAGCTGCATGGTTAATTGCTGCCAAAGATCTCAAAGTGGCACTGGGCTTGCAATCTGTGTGTTTGATACAGAAAAGACCAACAGAGGTCCTATCTCGCCCATAGCCAGTAGGCTAAAGGCAACTGAGCCATTCCCTTCCTTATCGAGTCATACTGTAAAACTCCCTTTTTTATTTTATTTTTTTGAGACAGGTTTTTCTGTGTACTCCTGGCTGTCCTAGAACTCACTCTGTAGACCAGGCTGGCTGCAAATTCACAGAGATTCGCCTGCCTCTATCTCCTGAGTGCTGGGAGTAAAGTCGTGTGTCACCATGCCCAGTTTTTTTTTTCCCAGAGCTGAGGACCGAACCCAGGTCCTTGCGCTTGCTAGGCAAGTGCTCTACCACTGAGCTAAATCCCCAACCCTCCCTGCCCCAGTTTGTTTTTTTAAAAATCTCTTAATTATTATTATTTTTTTAAATATGTGTATTGGTGTTTTGCCTACAAGTATGTCTGGGTATCATGTGCATGCCTGGTGTTCAAGGAGGCCAGAAGAGGATGTTGGAGCCCCCAGAACTGAAGTGACAGTTGGTTATAAACCACTGTGTGGGTGTTAGGAACTGAACTTGGATCCTCTGGAAGAACAGCCGATGCTTCTGGGTGTCCAGCCCTCTCTCTAGCCCCTGTTAATTTTATTTTGAGTGGAAATTTTGCCAAGTTGTCCAGGATGACCTCAAACTCTTTAATCCTTCTGCTCCAGCCTCCTGAGTAACTAGGATTAGAGGTGTGTGCACCACATTCAGCTGTAGCTTGGGTCCTAAAGGCATGTGTTTAGGACTTGGTTCCTAGGAGTGGCACTGTTGGGCGGGGGTGGAATCTTCAAGAGCTGGTGCCTAATGGAAGGACATTAGTCACCGGGACTGTCCCTGCAAAGGGGAAATGGGATCCCGGCCTCCCTTCCTCCTTTTTTAAGTTTCTGGCTTCATGAAGTGAGCAACTTTCTCTACCATGTGTTCCCACCATCATGTACTACATTGCCACAGACCCAACAGAACCCCCCAAACTGTGAAAATAAGCCTTTTCCTCCTTAAATGCTGACTGATGAGCTGGGTGTGGTGGTGGGGGTCTGAATCTAGGCACAGGAGGGAGTGAAATCTCCAGTTCAAGGCCTGGGCCACATTACAAGACTGTTTCAAGAAAACTGACCAACTCTCCAACCAACCAACCTAAAAACTTCTAGTTCAGTTGGCTCGGTGCTTTGCTAAGTTCTGAACTCACGCCACCCCCACCCCACCCCCAAACCAGGCATAGCAGCTCACCCTTGAGATCCTACCACTGGAAAGTGGAGGCAGGAGAATCAGGAGTTCAAGGTCCTTCTCTGCTGTGGGAAGGTCTGTATGTCAAATGTGTTGCTCTGATTAGTCAATAAATAAAACACTGATTGGCCAGTGGCCAGGCAGGAAGTATAGGCGGGACTAACAGAGAGGAGAATTGAGAGAACAGGAAGGCGGAGGGAGACACTGCCAGCAGCCATGACAAGCAGCATGTGAAGATGCTGGTAAGCCATATAAACCACGAGCCACGTGGCAAGGTACAGATTTATAGAAATGTATTAATTTAAGATATAAGAACAGTTAGCAAGAAGCCTGAGCCATTAGGTCAAACAGTTTAAATAATATAAGCATCTGTGTGTTTATTTTATAAGTGGGCTGTCGGACTGCCAGGGCTTCATGGGACCCGGAGAGAAAACTCTCCAGCTACACTTCTCTACTATCTAGCAAGTTCTAAGCCAGTCTAGGAAATGAAACCTTGTCTCCAAAAGATTTTTTAAAAAGTATCTCAGGCCAAGGGCCTAAGTCAGGCTTGGGATATAGCTTAGTGGTTAGAGTGCATGTCTAACATGCATGAGGCCCTAGGTTTCATTCCCAGGACTGGAAAAAAGCAAAAAACAAAACAACAACAAAAACTCCTCAATTATTTTTTCTCCATAATGGAAAACTTACAAAGATCAACAGTTACAAACAGAATACTAGTTTGCACCGCACACTGAACTCATCAAGGTCAGAAACCAGGTCCTGAGGACTCAACACAATACTCAATACATGTTAAGTGTGCTGGAATTGAAGATTCCATACCTGGTCCAGCAAATGCTGAACATGTGAGTGAAGGAGTGAATGTACATTGTGAGGGCTGTATATTTGTCATAAATTAAAACTACTTTAAAAAAGTCAGCTTCTCTTGGCTTAGATGAACTGGAGTTCACATGAGTCATATAGAAGTTTCTGGAGGGTTTTGGGAATTAAGGAGCCTTCTTTTATTTTATTTTCTCTCTTCCTTCCTTCCTTCCTTCCTTCCTTCCTTCCTTCCTTCCTTCCTTCCTTCCTTCCTTCCTTCCTTCTCTTTGCTCCCTCCCTCCCTCCTCCCTTCCCTCCCTCCTCTCCCTCCTTTCTTTGTTTCTTTCTTTGTTTCTTTGTTTCTTTGTTTCTTTGTTTGTTTCTTTCTTTGTTTCCTCCATCTGGCCGCCTGCTTACCCTGGCTTCTCCCTTCCTGGATGACAGTTCATCTAACTGCAGGACTCTAAATGTCCTCAGTGTCTGACTCATGGTGCTCCTCAGCACTGTGAGTACCCTGCTCCCAGTCTTGATAATTTAATATCCTGTATAGCTGCTTATTTCCTGAGCCACTCATCAGACTCTCCTTCACCTCAACCTGCTTTCTGAATGTGCTGTTACCCCAACTTCATTCTGAAGATTATGTTTTCTACCCTGACTTAGCTAAGGTTTCTAAAACACTGTGGCCAATAGCTCCTTGGGGAGGAAAAGGTTTATTTCCTCTTATAACCTGTAGCCTAAGAAGTCAGTCCAAGAACTCGTGGCAGGAATCTGGAGGCAGGAATAGAAGCAGAAGCCACAAGGAGAGCTACTGGCTTTTCTCCAAGGCCTCATCCACCAGAACCACCCACCCAGGAATGGCATTGCCCACTGTGGTATGGGCCCACCCACATCAGTCATTAATTAAGAAAATGCCCCACAGGCTTGCCCATAGGCCAATATGGTGGGAGCATTTTCTCAACTGAGAGTCTGTCTTCCCAAATGACACTCGCATGTGTTTAGTTGACTTTAAAACTAGCCGGTACAATTGACCCCTTGTCAGCTTGATACACAAACACATCACTGTTAAGCAATAACCTTTCCTTTCTTGTTGACTCTTAAGATCTCGTATTAACATCGCAATATAAAACATTCCAACTTTAAAATTTATTTTATTTTATTATATATGTATGTGTGTGCTTGAGTGTGTGTATGTATACCATGTGTGTTCAGAGGTCCCTGGAAGTAAGAAGAAGGCATCAGAGCCCCTGGGGGCAGTTGTGGGTGCTGAGACCAGAACCTGGGTCCTCTGTGAGAGCAGCAAGTGCGTTTAACTGCTGAGCCATCTCTACAGCCCCACCTACCAACTTCTAAAAGTCTCAGTTTAGTCTTCAAAATGATCATATTCAAGCTTCAAGCGTTCTATCTCTTTAAAACATCCAAAGTCTCTTTGCAAGTTCCAAAGCCTCTCTAAACCATGCATAACATAGTCACAACTGAATCAAAGTGATACCTTTGCTTTGCTATGGCAGTTGACGCTGGTCAGCTGGGGGTGGTTAAGCAGAGACCAGCATCATTGAGCTGAGGTCTTCCGGAACACTTCCCCAGGGTCAGCACACGGGAGCTGTGGTCCAGAAGGGGTCAAGGCTTCGTCTCATGCTGGCAGCTCAACTTGGTGAAGTTTATGAGTCACCCGGCTGGTACCAGTTTGCAGGGTCATGGAGAGCAGCTGAGGCTGGGCACTATGTGGCAGGGCTGGAATCCCAGCAGAGAGCCCAGGAGAGGCTGTTGATGGAGATGGAGTCCAGTTGTGGTGGAGATCTGGGCATAACTGTGGTTGGAGCGGGCTTGAGCCTACAAGACAGGCTGTGTGTGCTGATATGTGTGGCTGCTGCCAAGACCCTTTGGAGCCCAGAGGATCATGAGTGGGTCCCAGATATCTAGAAGTGAACTTTTTACATTATTAATTTTTGGTTTGCTGATTTTTCAGCTTCGCTGACCGGAACCATCGAGTCATAATTCAAAATGCCACTCCAGCCCTAGAGACTCTTTCTTTTAAAACTCCACAAGTCAGGCTCCCTCATCCACACTGCCCTCAGAACTGTCTGGCTCACAGGCTCTAAGTGGTCCTTCTCTTAGGTATGTGTCCCATGAGCCAAATGTGACCTGTCCTCATCTTCTCTTGTTTGATGTACATTTTCAGAGAAGAAGCTCTGCCTCCTTCCTGTTCCATGTTTTAGAACAGTCCCCAACACAGAGTGGTGAGCATGTCTTATTTCATACTCATAGTCTCCTGAACCCAACCCCAGTTTGAGACAGATCCTTGCTCTATATCCCAGGCTGTCCTGGAATTCTGGATCCCCTGCCTCAGCCTCCTAAGTAGCTGGGATTACAGGACTGTGCCAACCATCACACCCAGAGTATCTCATCTTTAAGGAATCCTCCTCCTTCTCTATGGCCCAAGTGGAGCTGTGAATTGTGGTGTCTTGCCCCACTCCCCCACAGACTGGGGCCACAGATGAGGCTGGCTAGTGGGAATTCTCTGTCCTCTGACTTCAGAGAGGGTTGCTGGGACAAGCATATACCTATCCAGAACTGACCAGTCCACTTGGAGATTTGCTACATTCATGAACAGAGAAGGCCTTCTTCTGAGTTCAGAAGCTGTAAGGATCTTACAACCATGGAGGAAGGGCTGTGTAATGGAAGAGAATAAAACCCACCCTAAACAGTGGAGAGATAGAAAGGATCACAGTTGACATGCTGGGGTGCTGACCCTGTTCCAAATACTTTGTGTGGAGAATTTCTTTTACTTCCCGCGAGGGCCCTCTGAGGGGAGCTGATAATTATAACCATCTCACAGAAGGGGGCCCGGGGTGGGGTGCAGGGGGCGGGGTTTGCCTAGCACGCGTGAAACCCTGCATTCCGTTTCCAATATTGCACAAAACCCAAGAGACAGTTGTAAGGTGAGAATGTGAGATTTCTCCCTCACTTTACAAGGTGAGAAACAGCCCCTGGGTCCCCAGGAGTGAACCCCAAGGCTGCTGTCTTTGTCTGAGAGAAGTGCTGGCCCCAACCCAGGGATGAAGAAAATCAGCAGGAGAGTAAAGAGTTAAGCTCTCTATGGGCTTAATACCACCCACCGAAATCGGTTGCTGGAGCCAAGATTTGAACTCAGGCTGTGGGATTCCAAAGCTGTCAAGCTACGCCACGCCACCGCCACCGTCTAAGCCAAGATGAATGCTAAGGGAACTGAAGGATTTACTCATTTATGAGCAAGGGTGAGAACTGACAGCGTGGTGGGAGTGCCTGGCTCTAGCCGAGCCTGGAGTCAGCTGACTTGTGTGCTTTCTAGTTAAGTAAGCCGATGCATTCCCTGTTTTGCTTAAAATAGTTTGTACATCAGTCACTTGCAACCTTCTGAATTTGTTGTCGTCTTAGAGAGGGGGAACCTTCGAACTCCCCGGTCACATCCTGGCACTGCTCTTCACACTTGGACAGGTCACTTGACCTCTCAGGTCCCCGCAGGTAAGTGACAGGTTCTTGAGGCAGCTGTGACAGGAGATGAGATTATGTACAAATGCACTTAACACTCTGCTAATACGATTTAAGTGGTCAATAATTGTCGGAACTCTCGCTTCCCTCTCCCCATTAGGAGTAGGTGCTCAATAGCATTTGTTGAATTGAATTAAGTCCTCCAGAGGCTGCTGGATGCTGCCTGAGTTTGAAAGCGGCAGGAGCTGCCGACTCACCAATCAGGAGGCTTCTCAGCCTGAGTGGCGCCTAACAGCTCTATTTGGCTGTTAAAAAAAAAAAAATTCTGCCTTTCCCTTCTGTTTCCCTGGTAGCCTCCTCCTCCTTTCAGTCTCTCCAACAGAAGAAAAAAACAAAACAAAACAAAACAGTGTCTGCAGCAGGAATCTCAGAGGTGGCCTGGACCCTCCCATCTCCCTGGTCTCCACCCACTCAGCTGGTCCTTCTGACGCATCTTCTAGGTTTTTCTCTCTTCCTTCCTCTGGCTTCTGCCCATGCCTTTGCCCGCATGCTCCACTTCTCTGGGTGCCTGCAACAGCCCCCTCGCTGGCCTCCAGCCCGCCAATCCTACCCAGGGGAGCGAGAGACACCGTGCTCAAAAGGACCAAACCTCTGCTAGCTTAGAACTGCCCCCAGGATGATGTCAATCCTGGGGTGGATGCACACGGTCCTTCTCGGCAGCCGGCGCTGCCTGGGTGTCCGGCTTGGTTCTGCCATGCTATTTCAAGCCTCCATGCTTGCTCATGCCTTTCCCTCAGCCTGAACACCCAGGGCACCTACTCCCCCACCCTCTAGTATTACTCATTCTTCAATAGCTCCTTTTCTTCTTCTTTTTTTTCTGGAAATACTCACTCAGCTCCTACACCTACTCTCTGGGCCGAGGGCGCTTCCTCTCTGTGCTCCCACAGCACCCTGCCTGGTTCTGCCTTCTTATTGTTTTGACCCGATCACACGGCTGTTGTTATAAGCACTTTAAGGCATATGGTGCTGAAGGACTCTATTAGTAACCCCCCCCCCCCACACCCCATCCCCGACCCTACACACAGTGCCCTGCACTCAGAACCTCCCACCTGCAGACAACTTGCAAGCTGTAAGTAAAGGGACCAGCCTAATTTCCGTGGTTGCGTTGTCCTGTACGGCCCCTGCCCTACGGTTTAGGGATTAATTTCTGAGAACTCCCCGGGCCCTTTCTCACCTCGTAAAGCTGGGAGGGGTTTCATTTCCTCACTTAACAAGCTGGGAAACTTCATCAGTGGGAGAAAAGGAAAGGAAACTTTCGGGGATGCCCTGGGGCTGTTCAACTGTTCGAATTACTGAATGTCTCCCCCCCCCTCTTACAGTTTTGGGCGCAACACAATTGAGAGGAGAACTCTGACTACCTTAAAACAGCCCCCATTTCAGTTGGAGAAAGGATGAAGTTATTTCCTTACAACTAAATATAGACGTGAGTCTGTGCTGTGCATAACTTAGCAAATGCATGCAAATCCCTCATGGACTGGGGCGGGGTGCGGGGGGGGGGGGAGGGGGGGCGGCGGCGGGGGATCCCTATCTTCCCAGCCACACAGCCAGGAGTTCTCGCCTGCTGGGACCTCCAGTCACAGACCTAGTACTGACCCAGCTGGCCGCTTCAGCGAGAGCAAAGGGCCCAGGGACTGCCGTGTCCTGGGACTCGGGGGCGAGCGCCTCAGGGCCTTTGTGGGAGGTCACGGCAAGCACGGCTGGAGTTTCGCCATTCCTCTATAATTCTCCGTTTCCCCGCATCTTAAACCGGGTTCCTATAAAAAGAGACGTTTCTCCTTTCCGCCTAGATTTCAGAGACACCACTGATCTGGCTTTAAGACCCCGGCTGTATCTGCTCCCCCTTTAAGCTGTTCACCAACTCAAACCAAACAAGGCAGAAGGCATCCCGGCCTCTGGGGCCACCCCTTACCCACCATCCCCTCCCCCACTTATCCTCCGTCCCCTTCCCTCTCCCTGCCTTCTCCTTTCTTCCTGATGGAAATTTGGCCTCTACCTGCCCTTGTGACTGGAAAAAACGGCGTCAGTCCATCAAAGCAGAACAAGGCTGCTACTTTAGTGTCCTTGATCTATGGGTTACCAGGAAGGCCCAGGGTTACTCAGCCCTGTCTGGTCCCAGCCAGAAGTGGGGGTGGGGGTTCTTCAGCAGGTGTAAGGCCTGCCTGGGGCGGAGAACGTCATCCAATGGTGGGGGAGAGATTGGGCAAGGGAGGAGGGGGTGACATGGCCCCGGCCCCTGGGTGGGCCAGGCTGGAAAGGAAGGCCAAAGAGAAGTGGCTTGTTCCCTCAGGCCATCTGCCTCCCGGTGGATGCTGGGAGCAAGTCCACTGTTGCCCTTGCTGTCTCTTGGAGGTTCTTTGGAGAGAGGGATAGAAGAGGCAGGGCCGTGTACAGCTGAGAGGAGGACCCGTATCTTGAGAGGCCTGCTGGGGCCAGTTTAGGTAGAGTCCAATGGTCAGCAGATGGTTTCTTCCCAAGGTACGTCCAGGTGAGTGTTTTGAGGACTCCAGAGATGTGCTAGGGGAAGGGGTCTGGACTAGAAGTTGCACATGGAGGGGACAGAAATGAGGAAGCTGGACAGAAGTCAGCTGAACTAGGGACGGAAGGGTGGCAGGAAGAAGGAAGGGTGCCTCAAAGTTCAGCATGGAAAGCTGAGCCTGTGATCCCAGCATGCAGGAGGCTGAAGCAGGAGGATTGCCATGAGTTCAAGGCCAGCCTAGGCTACAGTGTGAGAGACCCTGTCTCAAGGGAAAAAACCCCAAAAACTCTGAGCCAAGAACACACTACAGGAAGGGCACTTAGCAATCCCTGCCCCTTCTCTGTGGTGGTGCTGGGAATCAAACCCAGGCCCTTGTACGTACTAAGCAAGCACTCTTACCACTGAGCTGTGCCCCTAGTCCATTTCTTCTTTCTTTAGCTGTGAAATCTTAAGGAGGCAAGATTGACCCCTTAGCCCAAGACTGCCTCTCCAGCTTACTGTGCAAAGCTTCAGCCTGCTTTAGCTCATGGACATGAGGGGAAGGAGGAGATGCGTGCCACTTCTGGGCAGTATCCTTGAGAGAAAGATGCACACTCACCCTCTCCCTCACTAGACCTGTGCATGGAGCTGGAGCAGGCGGCATCTGAGGCCTCAAGATAGAATCCACACAATGAGGAGGGCGGATGGACAAGACTGGATGAGCTTGGGTCCCTGGGACTGTGGAACTGCCACATTTAGTCCTGAGCCGCTTCTGCTGAGACCACTCTGAGAGGGTGTGCCTCTGTCTTATTTCGGCCACTGTTACAGTGATCTCTGGTACTGCAGCCAGGCCTCTATCTTGCTTCGTTTGTTTGTTTTTGAGACAGGATTTTGTTATGTGGCCCAAAGCGGCCTTCCGCTTGAGATCCTCCTGCTTCAGTGCTAGGATAAGAGGTGTGCCCCGTTCCTGGGTGTTCCCAGGATACATACCTAACTGGGCAAATAACACATCTGGTAGCGGCAGAGCTCTTACCCTGCCACCCGATCAGTGTTCTGAGTGCTTTATGTGCAACTTTGGTTCGGTGAGCAGGATGATGGTCCTGAGTCTAAACATCCAGACCTATCTCCTCCTCTCACTGATCTAAGACCCAGCCCCTTCCCTCAAGACTCCCATTGCTTTCCAGTACATACAGGACTCACACTCATGAGCCTACCAGGGTAATGTACAGCCCCGTTCACCTTGACCTAGCAGAAACGCCAAGCAGTACAGTAACTCATGCACAGTGAGTGGGGTTGGAGGGCACTTCCTGGTGGCTGTGGCAGTGGGCTCCTTGTGACAGATCACTCTCTACCCTTCTTTCCCAATCAGAAATGCCCACCGTGGAGCAAGGCAGTCAAGATGACGTGTTGTTTACTTATTTATTTAGATTTTAAAGATTATTTGGCAATTCCATACACACACACACACACACACACACACACACACACACACGCTCTAAAAATATATGGCCCATTCTTCTCTCTTGCCCCCTCTGACTCCTCTGAACCCCCTCTTCCCAAGTTCTCCCCCACTTTCCTATGTATCTCTCCTTTCTAAGTCATTGGGGGGTAGTTTTTTTGAGACAAAGTCTTGCTATGGAGTAGCACTGACTGATTTTGAAATCGCCATTCTCCTGCCTCTGCCTCTCAGGTGTTAGGATCATGGAGGTGTACCACCATGCCTGGCCAGAGTGATGTTGGTGAGGATTTGTCCTGATACACTCTCTAACGTGTGGGCTTTTCCAAAGGGTTTGGAGCATTATTAGTAACCAGTCACCATGCACAGGGAGGGTCAGCTTCATGATTGTCAAGCCCCCCCACTCCCATGGCCACCCCCGTGCTCTGCAGCAGCATAGAGTGAGGATAAGTGAGTGCCACTCCTCATGGACAGGGACAGCAGGGACACAGAGTCATTAGAGCAGGCCTTTGGGGAGCTTGTCTCTCCATGCCCCCTTCTACCTGTTCCTCCTAGCACTACCTTGCTTTACTTTCAGGGAAAAGCCTGCTGCCTTTTCCATGGGACTAATGTCCATCCTCTCCAATGGTTAGCTCTGTGACCCAGAATGACTCTCCTGGGAATCCAGTATGGTGGCCCGGCTAGGAAGATGAACAGCAGTTAGGACTTAGTTGTCTTGTTCTGTATGATTCTGAGCAGGGCTAATTCTGAGCAGGGCTATATGATTAATAAGTTAGGGTAAGTTGAAGGTTATTGCTCATATATTGGCTCACTCTTGAAGAGGCAGGAGAAGGATTCGGATTGTAGGTAACAGGCAGGAAGCCTGATGTTACTTGCATGAAGGTTGCGTCTGGGGTCCTATCCTCCCCAGGCATGGGCACCCAGACTTCTCTCCATTCTGGGAATTTCCTGAGAACCAGAGCAGCCTCCCCATGCATCACGGAGCACTGTTTGCATGCCAACCCTGCAACTGTGTAAAGTGGTGGCCTTCCAGCAAAGTCCCTGCTGTTGCTTAATTTAACCCTAGGGATTACAGTTCAGAAAACCAACCAGAGAGTCTGGCCACTCTCCTAATGCTGAGCGATATTGCTATCAAGCAATCCAGAAGCCAGACCCATCTTCCTTATTAGAGTACCAGGAAGAGGCCTGCCAAATTGAGTAGATAAAAATGCAGGCCACCCCGGCACATGTGAATATCAGATAAATGTGAATGCACAATGCTGAGCACGTCCCATGCATTGACTGCATACCAGGTATCTGGCAACCCTCCCCAAGAGAGAAGATGATGCTCCTCCCATCTCTTTGTCTGACCTTGCCGGTTTTTATTCTGTTGCTCCTCTATCCTCCTCTTGAGTAAATGGTTTCTTTAGAAGGCAGGTAATTTACTAGGAGATTGGCCCAATAAAGGCGTCCACACAAAGTACGTCAACCAGCGGAGTTCCAAGGGGCTTTTTCAAGCAGGAAAAGAAATGAGTACTCTTAGGCCTTGGAGCTGCTGCCTGGATTTCCTGCATGTGGACAGAATTAGTCTTTCTCAAATTTCTTCTTTCTTTTTCTTTCCTTTAAAAAGCTATTATAGCATAGCTCGGGCTAGCCTAGAACTCATGATCATCCTGCCTCAGCCTCCCAAGTGTGAGGGTGGGGCTGGACTCCTAGGAGTGAGTGTACCACCAAACCAGTCACAGCTGGTCTTTATGGAAAGACTAGCTTGTAAGTAGAAAACAGAGAGGGAGCCGGTTCTGACCGCACTCAGACTCCTAATTCCTGTTATTCTCAAGGCCTGCCTGTGTTTATTATGTGTTGATTATGTTTTCTCAGATTCCACAGACTAAGTTCTTTTCTGCCCAAGGGCGGAAACCAATTCAATGCAAGTCGCAGCCCTTCCTTCACTGTACTAGCAAAAGCTGTCCCATATCACCTCCCTGGGGTTGAGCAGGACACTGCCTGGCATCAGCCTGAGGCACCGGCCCCAGCAAGGCAGCATGGCAAAGGCCCCTGGAGTCTGAGGTACGGTAATGAATGACTTGGCAGTCTGGGGGGGGAAGGGTCAGCAGCCTGCACTCAGCTGATTTCCTTTCTTTCCAGGACCTCCTCTAGGCAGATCACTGGAACACACACACACACACACACACACACACACACACACACACACACACACTCACCCACCCCCAAGAGGGCAAGGCTGTGCCTGGGAACGCACATTCATCAGAAGTACTGGAGACTTCTCGGTAGGGTTTTGATTCTTGACACAGCCTGGCTTCCGATGCTCTCTCTGTGTACCCTGGTTGCTTCCTCCCCTTTCTAGACAAGAAGGCACTTGAGAAGGAAGTCCACTTGGGGTCTTCTAACCAGGCCCGTCCCTTAGTGTCCATGCCCGGGATGGTCCACCGATGGGGTGGAGAAGAATGGGGAAGGGACCCAGATGGGCTTTCCCAGGGTGCTGCTGTCCTGGCTGTGGAAGTCATGGAATACGCATGTGCGCTAACACAGCGTACTGGCCCTCAGACCCCACAACACTCGGTGAGGGTGGAGGATCCAGGCTCAGGTTGCACTAAATTCATGGCACCTGGAAGCAGGACATGCAAGCCTCCTCAGTCTCCAGACCTTCAGGAAGATCAGTCAGCTTTCAGCGGAGTGTCAGTCAGGCTGAAAGGAAGGGCCCATCAAGGGACTCAGGGTCCCTGGAGAGCAGTGGCCCTGCATCCTAAACCTCTTGGGGGCAGAAGGAACTTTCATTGTGTCGTCTCCACCCCTAGCCCCATTCTTGAGGCATTTCAGGAGGAGAGTTTCAGCGCTGCTGGGAGAGTTTGTTTGCCTTTTCACAAGTTATACTGTTCCTTTCTGTCAGGACAATTTGCAATACAAAAGGATGGCCTACCGTTCAATTATGGCGAGAGGAAACCGAAACAAACCAAGGCTGCCTAACAGCCAAGTGGATATTATCGTTGGCAGAATGTAAAGAGATGTAGGGAGTGGGGGGAAGGCTTCCAGAAGTTTCTGTGAATACCGGCTTGTCTTGTGGGCCATCCCGAGGCCCCTTCCCCCACACCGCTCTTCTGCAGGCCTTCGGTTCCTGTTTTCCTTGGGTTTTCTCTGTCCTCTTAACTGCATTTCTTCATCCGCCGGCTTGTTTGTGCTGTGCTTGTCAAGTCTGCATGCTGCATTTTGCAACAAGGTGAAGAGAGCCTCTCCCTCTCTCTCTCTCTCTCTCTCTCTCTCTCTCTCTCTCTCTCTCTCTCTCTCTCTCTCTCTCTCTCTCCCCCCCCCATGGGAACTTTGATACAGAACAAGAACTCAGTGCCCTGCCCTGGTTTGTGGGCCTCTTCCTCCTAGCCTCTGTCTCTGGGAGTTCACCCCTACCCAGCACAGCACAGCACAGACATCTGGTTCTTGTTCCTTGGAAGAATCATCATTGGTGACTTGCTGGCCGACAAATAAAATCAGTGCCGCTGCCACCACCCCACACAGTGCTGGGGATCAAACAGCCCCCCCCCCACTGGGCCCCTGCCTTTGGTATGTTCTCTGTCTGTCAGCTCCACCCCCAACTGTTCTGCATCATTTCTTCACCATGAACAATGCGGCAAGTGGAATTCACAGTACTCCACATAGACTATCTCACTAAAGATTCTTTACAACCATACTAGAAGACAGTATGATGTGTTTCCCATTTGTCAGGCAAGAAGCTGAGTCCCAGTGACCTTAGACCACTTGAGTGATGTCCCCACAGCTGCTAAGTGGCTCAACCAAGGTAAGGACCAAGAATCTTCCTGACCCTGGGCTGCCAGGCTGCGATCATAGTGAGATGTGATCCAGAGAAGCAGACGAATCACAGAAGTTGAGACTAACTTCTCAACTAACGGAAACGTGCACATCGTTGGATGCTCTGAGACTGATGTCCCCGAGAAACCATCTCCCCATAGCAACCTTCACTGCTCCAAGGGGGGACACGGAGGAATTGTTGCTGTCCCTTTCTGGCTCCTTACTAGTGACATTAGCATGGCTGGAGATTTAAAAGCATTCATGGTGAGCCCCTCGGGTAGGGAGCCCCTCGGGTAGGGCGGCGGCACTCTACACAGAGGCTTCATAGAGGACTCTTGCCTTGCCTCTCTACCAAGGGGCAGGAGGTACTCAGACTTGTAGGTTCTACAACTTTCTGGTAAACTGGGGCATGGGGTATCATTTGTTTTGTCCTGCCCTGCCCAGGATGACCTAACCCTCTTTGTCTCCTTTCATATTCTTGAAAGGCAGTTGTTGAGATGCAAAAACAGATGAATCTTCTTGCATTGAAGACCAGGCATATTCTTCCTCCTCTGTCTCTCCTTTCCCTCCCTCTCTCTCTCCCTCCTGCTCCTTCTCTCCCTCTCCCTTTCCTGTGTGTGTGTGTGTGTGTGTGTGTGAGTGAGAGAGAGAGAGAGAGAGAGAGAGAGAGAAAGAGAGAGAGAGAGAGACTCCCCTTGCTTTCCTCCCTCTGAAGATTTTGGGACAGGGACACTCAGAGTCTCCAACTAACCTGGAACTGGGAAGTTCTGTGACTCTGGGGCTGAGGCAGCTCTGTGGATTTCTGTGTGTGTGTGTGTGTGTGTGTGTCTGTTGTCGTGTGTGTCTCGCGGGAGTGAGTGTGTCACAGCACATGTGGAGAGGTCAGAGGACAACTTTGGGTTCCAGGGATCAAACTCAGGTCACTAGGCTTGCCCAGCAAGGGTCTTTATCTGCTAGGACATCTCACAGATCTTTTAAGAATTCTAAAAATAGCCGGGCAGTGGTGGCACATGCCTTTAATCCCAGCACTCAGCAGGCAGAATCAGGCGGATCTCTGTGAGTTCGAGGCCAGCCTGGTCTACAGAGTCGAGATACCAGAGAAATGTCTCGAACCGAACAACAAATCACACAGCAGCAAACACCTGATCTCTAAAAAAACCGAAAAACAAAACAAAACAAAAAAACCAAAAAAATTCTAAACATAATTTATTAGTGTTATGGTTTTCTTGGGGTTTTTTATGGACTAGAGCAGGTCTGTCAGGAAGTGGGAGGGAGGAGAGAAGTTGCCACGCCCCCTCTTTCTGGAAGCTCCTTCCATCATCTCCTGTTCTTGGTTTGATGCCACACCTCCAGAACCTGTCAGTGAAGTGCCTTTTCTACTAAAATGAGCTCAGATGAATTTTATACCCTGCAACCCAGGGACTCCTCACTGCGGTGCTTTCCAGACATCTCTACTACATGGCGTAATCCTACACACGCGTCATTCATGCCGCCACATCTGGGGAGCTTTACTCTGAGACAGAATAGAACAAGGGAGATAACCGGAGCCTGCAAACTGTTCGAGAGCTGGAAGGGCTGTGAGTGGAGGTAGCTTGTGAGCTTATCGCTGAGGTGGAACTTGTATGTGGCGATTCCTTTCTTCGAGGGCAGGTAGCCAATGACAGGCCGTCCTGAGTCCTCTTCTATCTCACTGAGGTCAAAGCTTTGAGGGGAGGGGATGTATCGCTGTAGAACAGCGGGAGAATTGCCATGATGCTTCTTCCCTGCGACCTTGCACCGAATGTAGTAAGAAAGTGGCAGGCTCTGGGCGAGGCTGCCGGCTGGAAGCAGCAAAGGACCGGGTGAATGCCTGGTCAGTCCCTTGGTAAAACGCCTTCCCCTTTGGCACTATCAATACTCAGGGTTACACAGGCCATGCTGAGAAATTATGTATTCATTTCACTAAATTGCGACAGTTGAATTCTCTGCCAGGCCCTTTCTGTGGCTCAAAGTAATGTCTAGATTAGGAAAGGAAGAGATCTGTTAGCTGGGGATGTGTAGAAGTGGGAAATGGGAAATGGGGAGGGGGCCTCCACTGCGCAGACTCCAAATAAGCATCAGATGCCTTCCACCATAAATACCTTCTTTGACTGGGACAAGTGTGTGGAGAAGGCAGGATGCTGAGCTCGAAAGCAAACATGAGAAAGGAAGTCTGGCTCCTGCACTAGAATAAGAAACAAAAGGTAAAGTTGGGTTCAGCCCAGTTGCTGCTAGGCAACAGAGATCTGGCTGAAACGATTGTTCCAGATTAATTAGGTCCTGTTCCTAAACAACTAGCTAGTTATTTCTTACGACTAGCAGAATTCTGTGAGCAGAATTGCCAGATAGGCCAGCATGTTCAAAGGAAGGTGGTGGGAGCCCGCCCTTCCCCATGGTGGCCGGGCACCCGGCAGAAGTGAATGACTATGTCCCGGAAGTAGAGCATTAATGCATCTGTGTGCAACACAGAATACAACACACAAATCTGAAAGCTGGAGGAGAAGATGGGCAAGAGCAGTCACGAAATAGAAGAGGAAAATGACAGAAGACCTTCAAACCTACTCTAAAGCTCCAGAACTAAAACAGTATGGCACTGTGATCGACAGTCCCACTACCGGGCACAGCAGGTCCCTGTGTCCTCGTGTGTGCTGTGGTGCCGTGCTTTGCAACCAAGACATGAACTCAACCCACGGGTTTACCAACCAACGAGTGCGAAAAGGAGATGAGGAACACGTGATGGGATATTATCCAGGCGTGGAAAGGAATGAAATCTTGTTCCTTGTGGCATATGCAGGGCGCAGGAGGATAACATGTAAAGTAAGATAAGGCAGTCAACAAAAGACAAACAGCACGTGTTTGCTTCATAATGGCCGACTCTCATAGAGGTCAGAAGAGTGATTAGCAGAGGCTGGGAAGGGGAGAGGGGAGAGGGGCTGAGACAGGATGGTAAAGGTGGAGAGGGATTGTATGTAGCTCAGTAATGGAGTGCTTACCTTGTGAGTGTGTGTGTGGGGGGGATTCTATGCCCAGAACTGCAAAAACCGAGTTCTAGCCTTCTACAGTAGAGTGACTGTCGTTAATAATGACTTATTGCGTCTTTCAAAATAGTTCAAAGAGAAGATTCTGGATATTCCCAATGGTGAGCACTGCAATCAATGAGTATGCTAATCACCCTATTTGCCAAATACATGTTGTCTGTGTGTATCAAAATATCCCGGACCCCACAAATATATACAGTTATTGGGTCAATAATAATGTAAAGTATAATATCACCATCACACAAAAATAATGAAGGTTAATTTCAAAATAAAATAGCATATGGCCTATGCCTCATACCATGTCTACAAAATGAAATTCCAAGTGAAATATAGAGAGGGAATGTAATCCCTAAAACAAAAGCAGTGTGAGGAAATAACATTCAAATAGGAGAAGTTCAGTCATAAATATAAGAAATAATAGAGATTATCAAATGTTATGGTATAGAAGTATTAAACTTCTTTTTGAAGAAAGATGTTATTAAAAAAACCAACCAACCACCACCAACACCAACAATAAAAAACAAACAAACAAAACGAGGGCTGGTGAGATGTCTCAGTGGGGAAAGGTGCCTGCTACCAAGGCTGATGAGCCGAGTTCAATCCCTGGGACCTGAAGGGTAGAAGGAGAGAACCGACTCCTGAAAGTTGTCCTCTGGCCTCCACACGTGCACACACACAGTAAGTGTAATAAATAAAAATCTTTAAATTTCTTTTTTTTTTTTAAATCAAATGACAAGCACTGAGACCAGCACACATGGCAAGGGAGAATTAAGAGTTCAAGACCAGCCTGAGTGATACAGTGGGAACCTGTCTCAGGAGCACAAGCAAAAGCAGACATAAAAGCACAATAAAATAACAACCAAGGAAATCAAAACACAAGCAATAAACTAAAGGTGTCTGGAACATAGAAACTAGAAGATAGGTTACTATCAGTTATGCATAAAAGGGTTTTTAAAAATAAATTAATAAGAAAACAATGTACTTCAAAGATAATTTATAACAGAATACTAAGTTAGAAACACATCTACCATCCATCATACTGATTTAAGATAAAATGTAGGGTATTATGTTATCGAGGCTTTGGGAAATGAGTTCACACACATACCTCTTTATTTTTATTCATTTGTGTGCGTGCGTGCGTGCGTGCGTGCATGCGTGCGTGTGTGTGTGTGTGTGTGTGTGTGTGTGTAGGTGCACATGCATATGTGTGTACATTTGTTTGGAGGACAGAGCTTGACCTTAAGACATCTTCAGGAGCTCTATACTTGGCATTTTTGGACAGGTTTTCTCACTGAACCTAGAGCTCACTGATCACCTAGGTTGGCTGACCAGCCAGCTCCAAGGAGCCTCCTGTCTCTGTTCCCTGTACTGCTGGGGTGACAGACACGCGCCTTCTCTCTCAGCTTTTACGTGGGTCCTGGGAATGTTAACTGAGGTCCACATCCTTAGTGTCTGGGCATTTCCTTAGCCCCTCCCCCGCTTTGAGACGGGGTCAGCTGGCCGCTTCATGCTATTGTAGTCCCAGCTCCTGAGGGGCTGAGGGGGCCGGAGCTTCAGAGGCCAGTTTAGGCCGCACAGCAATACCTTGTCTCAAATGACAACGGCCAACAGAAACAAAATAGCAAACCTCCTGACCCCCCGCCCCCCCAGTGCTGGGGTTATAGTCATGTACCACCATGCCAGGTTCACACACGCATCATTGTTATGAGTGGAAATACAATTTAGTAGCAAGGTTTTGGAAGACAATGTACAGTATCCATTATACACACACATTAGGTTGTATGTATGTATGTACGTATGTATATTACATGTAATTGTGTGGGGTTTTTTGTTTTTTGTTTTTTTTTTTTGAGACAGGGTCTTACCGTGTAGTCCAGGCTGGTCTTGATCTCATGATCTCCAGCCTCTACCTCCAGAGTGCTGGGATTAAATTATGTCCACGGTGCTCAGCTTCTAGTACCTATTATATTTTAATTCCGCTTCTAGAAATGTATACTCCTAAGTAAGTGGGTGTGGTGTATACATTTTTTATTGTTGCACTGAGGCACTGTTACTAGCATCTGACTATTTACTTTGGTACTTTACAGGGACAGAAAAAAACAAAAACAAAACAAACAAACAAACAAACAAAAACCCAAACCAAACTAGGCTAGCTAGTTCCTATTTCTGTCATCTTTTTTCAGACAGAGTACAATTGACTAAGTTTGCGCTTAACCAGATAGAGATCTACCTGAAATTGTATTCAGTTTATTCAAATGAAAGTCCAAGGCAGTACCTGCCTCTTCAGTCACATTTTCCAGAGAATGTTCTACCTTTACTGCACATGAGTCTTATTTCTTTAACTCTCAGGGGGTAATTTTACTTTTAATCACTTATATATGAACAATAAAAAATAAAAAAAAACATGGCAAAATGCCTCACGAATTCAGACTATTATTAACTTCATTTCCCAATTTCCTGGGAAATGGATGAGGACAAGGAATCCTGAGCGGAATATGGAGGTGGGGAGATGCAGAGAAGGAAATTAAGATAACAATTATGGCTAAGTGCCTGGCACCATAAGAAGCATGGATCCTGGTGCTTCAGAGATGGCTCAGTGGGTAAGTTGTTTGCTGAGCAAGCTGAGGACCTGAGTTCGGATCCCCAGGACCCATGTAAAAGCTGGGTCTGTAAGCCTAGCACTGGGAGGACACAGACAGTCAGATCCAGGGCCTCGATGGCCGACAGTCTAGCCAAAATGGTGAGCCCCAGGTTCAGTGAGGGGCTCTAGCTCAAAAAAGTAAGATGGGCAGCAATAGAGGAAGAGACCTAGTGTCACCTCTGCCCTCCACACACGCCTGGGCAAGTGTACCCACACACACACACACACACACACACACACACACACACACACACACACACACCATGCACACACACAGAAGGTGAGAACTCTACATGGCCCTCTTTAGGGACATTTCTGGCTTTGGGCTGTCACATGTAGAAACCTACCGCTGACATGGAATAGGTAGAAGACAGAGATGCTGCTGAGCATCCTACAATGCACAGGACTCCCCTCGGCCCCCACAACAGATCAGTCAGGACAGATGGGTAGTCAGGTCAGGCAGTAGCAGTCCTGACACTGACTACTGGCATACGCTGGTACAAAGACTCTTGTGTGGACTATCTTATCAGCCTCCACAACTCTACAAGGTAAAACCAGAAAGTGTCTAGATGCCCAGATCACTCACTAACCCAGATGGCCTCTGGCAGATCCCCTGGAATGATGTCCCTGGTACAGGAACCACTGGGAGACTGGCTGCTCTCCAGAGCTGTTTACATCTTTCCCGTCAGGGCTGCGCTCACCACGCTGCTTTTGTTTCCAGACTTGGAAATGTTCTTATGACTGCCGTTATGTAACTTGGCCATATATTACATAAATCAGACTTTCCCCATCTTGGTATTGACACCGATCAGTGAAATGTGAATGCAAAGATAAGGAGCCGGCTGTGACTGGCGAGTCCTCACACACTTGGCTCCTGTAACGCCTAGGCTCACAGCTGGACAGTTCTCAGAACTCTGAGCTGGAAGGGAATTCGCTGCTTCTGGCTGCTGGGGTGTGAGCAGAAGTCATCCGTGCTACTTCCAGAAACAGAGTGCTTTCTTTATCCTCTCCCTTCCCTCTTCTTCCCATTTGAGTATCCAAAAGCAGTGCCTTGTGTTGGGCACAGCCCTGCAGCCCCAGCACTGGGGAGGCAGCAGCAAGGACCTGGTGTGAGTTCGAGGCCAGTCTAGTCTACACAGTGAGTTCCAGGGCTGCCTAGGAGGACCTTATTTCAAGAAGAACCAGTGCCTGGGAAAGCACGAGCAGAGACGGCAGAACCAAAATAAAGGAGAGCCACTTGCCAGTTAGCAGCGCCTCCTTGGGCTTTTATGTGCAAACTGCCCACCACATCTGCTGTTCCTGAACCGTTGTACATTTTTGGCCTTGAGTGCTGGAGCAGACAGCGTCTCCTTAACTAATATTACTGGTTGACCATTTTGGAAATACTTGTAAGAGTTCCTCAAAACTATTTGCTATGAAACTCAGGTTTGGTAGTAGCGTGTGCCTGGGTGGGGAGGTAGAGGCATGAGGGTCAGAAGTCAAGGCCAGCCTGGGCTACCTAAGATTCTGTCTGAAGAAAACAAACCAAGGGCTGGAGAGATAGCTCAGTGGTGAGAGTGCCTGCCATATGTGGTTGTTTGAAAAAAAAAAAAACCCCCCAAGAGAGTGGAGCTATTATGAGATGTGGCCTTGTTGGAGTAGGTGTGGTCTTGTTGGAGGAAGTGTGTCACTCTAGAGGCGGGCTTTGAGGTATCATATGTGCTCAAGATATACCTAGTGTCTCAGTCCACTTCCTGTTGCCTGCACATCAAGATGTAGCCAGCACCATGTCCGCCTGCATGCCACCATGTTGCACCATGATGATCATGGACTAAACCTCTGAAAATGTAAGTGAGACACCCCAGTGAAATGTTTTTTCCTTTATAAGAGTTGCCATGGTCATGGTGTCTCTTCACAGCCATAGAAATGTTAACTAAGACTCCATATGAGCATGAAGACTTGGGTTCAAATCTCCAGCACCCATATAAAAAGCCAAGTGTGCATTCAAAGTTTATTTTTATTTGTTATGTAGTGGGTAGCTATTCCAGCTTGGTTCTGGAAGTTCCAACCCCCATTGAGACTCTGACAACTGTCACGCCTACGAGGCGGGCCAAGGGAAGCGTCTGGAGACCTGAGACCTGGAGGGGCCAGCGCTCTCTCTGTTCCTGGACCCTGGACGGTGGAGGTTGACTGAGCAGAGCTCCAGAGAACACCGCTGGATTGCAATACACCTTCCCCAGACCCCCGCAACCTATCTATTCCTTCATTTGTAAGTCACACACTAAATAAATCTTCCTTTTAACTACGTATGCCTTTATAATTTTCCCCAATATTGTTATTTTTAACTTTAAAAATTATTACATGTGCATGGGTATTTTGCCTGCATGTATGTCTGTGTATGACGTCTATGCCTGATGTCTGAGGAAGCCAGAAGAGGTAATTGGATGCCCTGGAACTAAAGTTACAGATGAATGTGACCTACCAAGCGGGTGCTGAAAACTGAACCCTGGTCCTCTGGAAGAGCAGCCAGTGCTCTTAGCTGCTGAGCCATCTCTCCATTTTTATTATCTGTAACTATGTGTAGATGCGTGTATCTGTATGCGGATATGTGAATGTGACTGGAGGTATCTGGGGAGGAGTCACAGCCCGTGGAGCTGGAGTTATAAGCAGTTGTGCGCTATCTGATGTGGGTGCCAGGAACCAAATTTGGGTTCTCTGTAAGAGTAGAACATGCTAGGCCGTCTTCCAGCCAGGTCATACTTCTTTTGAAGAGTTTTTAAGCTCTTGTCTTGATTTAAAGAAATCTTGGACTTTAAACTGCCAGCATGGTTCATTTGAGAAAATCATCTTGAAATCGAAACACCAAACTCCAGAGTGCTTCATCTTTATCAGAAGATTGATTTAGCTGGGCATGTAATCTCAGTACTTGGGAGGCTGAGGCAGGAGGATTACAGTGAGTCTGAGGCCAGATTGGGCTTCATGGCCAGATTCAGTCTCAAAACAAAAACAAATCAAACCCCAAATGAAGCAAAAACACAAAAAGAGTGGTCTATATTGAGGGCATTGCAGGCACCAAATCTACACCCTACTTTTTATTATTATTTTGTTATTGTTTTGCTTTGTTCTTGACACAGGGTCTTGCTATGAGTCCAGGCTGTCCTGGAACTTGTGGTCCTCTTGCTTCAGCCTCCTTGGTACTGGAGTCTGTCATCACACCCTCACATATGAACAACACTCGCTCTCCCCCATCCTGCAGTCTTGAGGATCAAACCCAGGACCTCATATATGCTAGGAAAGTGCTCTACTGTTGATCTATAGCCACAAGAAAAACGGCCCAAGCAGTTCTAAGTTGCAACTATACTTAGAATATGTAAACTTAAAATATGTAAAGTAAAACATATATTTTTTTTTAAAAAAATTAGTGACCTGGCTCTTATACCACTCGTCCTGGTCCCAGGGAGTGAGACTTCCGGTGTTCTTCCATTTTACAGATCAGGAAATGAGGCTCACATAGATAAGGTGACCTCCTCAGGTCACATGGCTAGCAAATGGCAGAGCCAGAATTCACTTTCAGACTCGGCCCTCACGCTTACGCCTCAAGTTCCTTCCTTTCCTTCCAGGAGATCAGAAGTGCATGAACACATGGCCCACTAGCTCTATGTGCTGGAGAAGCCCCTTCTGCCTGGCGGGGACCAAACCCAAACCATGGGCAGCAAACATTCCCTGGCGACTTGCTCAGTTGGCACATACTGAGCAAGTATAGGAATTCGCATAGGAAATTGACTGTGTGAAGAAAGGAGCCAAGGGCTATGGAGCTCCATGGTAGACTATTCGCATTGGGCCCTGGATTCCATTATTAGCATGGAGCCAGAAGGACGGGCTAGGCCCAGCACAGGCTCATCCTCACCACCCCAGGTCTTGGGCTTCCTCTTCATCAGCAAAGAACCAGCAGTTCACAGACGCTTTCTCCATCTATTCTCTGTTTGTGCCTCTCAACATCCTGTAAAGTCGGCAGGGCACCTTTAACTGTGTCCTGTAGAAAACTGAAGCTGATGTAGGTAGGCAACATCCCAAAGTCCCACGGCTACCATGTGCCAGTGACAGAGACGGGACAGTATTGGGGTGCTCGGGCTACATGTGCAGACCCATGAGCTAGGATCTGTGCATTCCTCTGCCAGCTGAGTAGCGTGGTTCGGTGCCACAACGGTCAATGACTTTCTGATCTCATCTTTATATTCATTTGCTCTGTGTCTAGTTCCTCTTGGCCAGCGTGTTATGATTTTGAAGGCTGCTCCTGCTGGGCTCCACCTTGGGTGGTGTTATTATAGTCTGCTCCCTCTGCTGTGTTGTGAGCTCATCAAAAGTGTGTTCCGGAATAGGCTGTTCGTGGAGTAGAACTGGGTTAATTATAATTTTCAGAGACGTTGCAAACATTGTTTCCAGGGCTGGGGTTATAGCTCAGTAAGGTAGTAGAATGCTTGTGTAGTGTGTGCAAGGCCTTGAATTTTATCCCCAGTTATGAAAAGAAAAACAAACCCACAACTGACAAATTCACCGATACAGAAAGAATGAGAGTTACAGATCTGTTTGACTTATTATCAAGGGAACTGATAGGATGTTAAAGCTGATTATGTGTCTAATGAGGGGCTGGAGAGGTGGCTCAGGGGTCAAGAGCACTTGCGGCTTTAGCAGAGGACCCAGGTTCAGTTCCCAGCACCCACATGGTGGCTCATGAACATCTGTAACTCCAGTTCCAGTGGATCTGATGCTCTCTTGTGGCCTCCTTGGACATAGCAAACACATGTGCACAGACAAGCAACCAGATACATAAAAATGAACTAAAAAAAAAAAAATCTAAAGGATCAAAAGGAGCATCCGATGAACAGAAACTTCTGTAGTCAACTAGGAAAGAAATGCAGAAGCAAGTTTATTAAATTAGATGCAAACCCGGTTATTATCCTACAGTGTAATGAAACTGCTGCTTTTGCATTATTTATTGTTCTAAACAGAAATGATTTGCATTTCTACCAAACAAAAATCTATGAATTAATGCTTGATGAACGTTCCTAGTTCTGGGCCCTAATACATGGCCTGCATGAAGACAAGCAAAACCTGGTTCTTCCAGGATACCAGGGACATCTTGGTGGGCCCCTTTAGACAGCCATTCAGTATGCCATGCAGAAGTCAAACACCAAGCAGCCCCCCACCCCTTTCTTTGAACAAGTTTTAGGTAATGCTGGGTAATTTTTTTTTTCAGTGCTGGGGCCAAACTCAGAGCTTTTCACATGCTGAGCAAGCAAGCACTCTACTACTGAGCTACATCCTCACCCCACGGGTGTTATTTCTCTGTCCTCTCATGCTCTAACAAACACCTTCCTTGGGCTACACTCCACCTGTCAGCATGCTCTTGTGTCTGGAGATAGCCTAAATCTCTTTGCTCTCTCCTCTGCCCGTCTAGGAGGCACCGTGAATTCAAGACTCAGACTACAAACAGGAGGAAACAGACTATTCATTTTCTGCTATAAATTTGCTGAGATGCCAGTTTAATAAAGAAAACAAATGTCTCGTCTCAGTATTTTCCCTCATTATGAATATGGATGAGCTCTTGGAACGCTGGGGGAAGGAAAGGCTGGTGGGCACAGCTTCCGCATTGAGAGCCCGGTTGAGGAGAATCCAGAAGCCTTGCAGGCCCTGCCTTTCACCCAGTTTCCCATGCCCACACGGGGCTACTGAAGCGGGGAGACGACACAAGGTGGAGAGCCACAACCTCCAGTGAATGCCTGCCGTTTGATGTCACAAAAATGGCCGAGACATGCTGTTCTGGTCTCCGAAGTCCATAGACTTCTAAGAGAAAACCTGCGGACAAGCGAATTACAGATACCATGAGATAACACAGCAACAGAAACACATGCACGATGTAGGGGTCGTCTGTAAGTCGGAACGGGGCAGCGAAACGTTCAAAGTGGGCAGGCAGCTGCACCGGCGTCCGATTTCCAGCTCTGCCACTTCCTTGACCGCTCTAGACAACTTATTTCTAAAATGGGGTCAAGTGTCTTCCTTATGGTTCTGTGACTATTGGATAATGCATCTATCATACTCAATATAGGGGCCGGCACCTAGTTGGCACTTAATAAATTATAGCTATTAATGAGAGGCATTGATGTTTTTTTTTTTTTTTAAATCTAGCTGCAACAAAATAGCTCATCATAGAATTGCCCTTTGTAATAATGTATAAGGCACTTTCAGATCCATTATCTCAACCCCGAGAAGCAGGGAGGTATTTTTGGCTCTTTCTAACCATGAGAAATCTGTGGCTGAAAGAGGTAAGGTCTTGGCCAAGGCCACACAGCTAGAATAGAATGGCTGAGAAGGAATTGCTCTGGGGCAAGACAGAGAGCTAATGGCTAGTATCAACCACAGGCCAGAGACCCTTCTGCCTTAAGAGTGCCTTCGGGCCCCAGGGCTGAGAAAGAGAGGCAGAAGCGGTGTGTGTGTGTGTGTGTGTGTGTGTGTGTGTGCCATGACGGAGTCGGGAGTGACACCCACAGGTCTGTATTTTGTGCTCAGTCTCCAGTTTGTGGTGCTGTTTTGAGGGCTGTGGAGCTTTTAGGAAGGGAGGCCGGGTTGGCACAATTCGATCAGTTGGAGTGGACCTTTGAAGGCTGCACAAGCCTGAGTTTGCGGCTGCGTTCTGTCCTCCCCGGTCTGCCGTGATATGAACAGCCTTCGCCACACACCTCCATTGCCGAGAACTGAGTTCTTGCCTTCTTGCCGCAATGGGTTTGAAATCCCTCTGAAACTGTGATCCAAAGCAAGCCTTTCCTCCCTTCCATTGCTCGTCGTCGTCGTCGTCGTCTGTCATAGTGATGAAGAGAAAAACGACCTAGAAGGAATTGGCATGACCGGTGGTCATGGGATAGGCAGAAGGTGGGGGAGGCTGTGGAGCCCGCTTGGAGCCCACGAGTCACGGGATGGGAGCAAGAGGGCCTGCTGTAATCTCTTACTATCTCAGGAAAGAGAGAGGCAGGGGAACCAAGTCGAGACCACTGGATCTTCCTGCTGTCCCCCATCCACTCTCAAGTGATGAAAAATGAGCTCCCTACAAGGAAGATCAGCTGTCTTCATGGTTTGGGGGGTATCAAGCAATTAGGAACGGGGGGGGGAGGGGACAGCATCCTGTGTATGGGAAGAGGAGTACCCCAGGAGATAGGTGGGCGGTAGCAACTTCTCAGGGCACAGGCAGCTGCTGAATTGCTCATTCACTCTAGAGCGGTGGTCCTCAACCTTCCTAATGCTGCAGCCCTTTAATACAGTTCCTCGTGTTGTGATGACACCCCCCCTCACGCCCCCAAACCATACAATTATGTTGCTACTTCATATCTGTAGTTTTGCTACTTTTATGAATTGTAATGTAATATCTGCCATAAGAATCCCAAAGGAGACGGGAGCCCAGGAGGATTGGAGATGAGCTTTCACAGAAGCCCTGAGAAGCAGCGTGGGCTAGAAGAGAAACAGCCTGCAGATCGTAGCCGAAGGACTGGCAGGCACAGTGGTACCCGCAGAAGCCCCCAAGTATAAGGCATTGCAAAGAGTCAGTACTGTAGAGGAGCGTGGGTCTTAGTCCCCACATTGTCCCGTGCTGGTCCTGGGTCTCCAAGTCTTCTTTGTAAAACGGGAGCTTTTCATGAGATTCTGAACAAGAACCACCCAAGAGCACTGAGGAAGCGAACTCTGAAGGTCTGGGAGGGAATTTTGTGTGTTATCTTGTTACTTTGTGTCTGTCTTGAGTCCACTGTCCTGCCATACTGGTTTGGAGCTAGCTGATGGTAAATGCCTCCTTTACTCCCCATCTGGACTCGCCAGCGGAGGACTAGAGCTCAGCTCCCACTTCCGCCTTTTCCATTCCTGCCTCTCCCCTTGGGTTCCTGCAGAGCAGTGGTGCCCAGCCTTGGTGGAATGCTGCCTGAGGCTTCATGTAGTGGCCACCTCCAGTTTCTCTTAAGCATGTAGCCCTTGCCTTCTGTTTGGGGAACCGGGGCTGCAGACCGCGGTGAGCCACCATTGTCTAGGCTGTGGGGTGTTAGAAGTGCATGCAATACGGGTTTAAGTTAGACTTTATACAGATTAAATTAGCTAGGAAGCCTGATAAGTGACAAAGGAGATGGAGAGACTATAGTTTTAAGGGGTTTTATTTGTTTTTTTTCCTTAAGTACTTCAGAGTAAATTACAAATGTGATTTTTCATTTCTATATCAGTTTGTCTCTGAAACATTAGATCTATTTCTTTTTGTTTTTTTTTTGTTTGTTTTTGTTTTCGAGACAGGGTTTCTCTGTGTAGCTTTGCGCCTTTCCTGAGCTCACTTGGTAGCCAGGTGGCTCGAACTCACAGAGATCCGCCGCCTGCTCCCGAGTGCTGGGATTAAAGGTGTGCGCCACCACCGGCCGGCTAGATCTATTTCTAAAAGAGAAAAAAAAACCCAGCTGCTATTAGAACTGGATATTTTTTATTTTTTTTATTTTATTTATTTATTTATTTTTTTTAATTTTTTGAGATGAGGTCTCATTGTATAGAGTAGGCTGGATTGGAACTAGAGATCCACCTGCCTCTGCTTGAGTCCTGGGATTAGAGGTGTGCATTTAGGGCTGTTCTGATAAAGGTGTGTGTGTGTGTGTGTGTGTGTGTGTGTGTGTGTGTGTGTGTGTTGTGTGCACCCATGCATGCTGTATGGTCCATGTTATGCAGTGTGTACTTGTGCACTGTGCATTTGGTATGCGTGCATGGTGGTGTATGTTTGCATGTGTATGCTGTGTGTCTGTATTCTGTACAGGTGGCACACTATAATGACATGGTGTAACAGTCATTTATGTGTGTGATACGTATGTGTGATCTATATGTGGTGTGACTTAAGGTGTGGGGTGTGTGTGTGTGTGTGTGTGTGTGTAGGTACTGCAGGCTGTTCTTAGAGGAAAGGTGAAGGATGGCCCTGTGTCTGCTGTATTTATATTTACTTCTTTCTCAGCCTGAGTCTCCCCAATCGGGGGTGGGGATTCTCCTGGTCCTGGAGAAGGTGCAGGTCGGGAGATGGAGACAGATTCCTCGGCTTCTCTTCCTCATCCCTGCTTCTCCAAGACACTCAGGATCCATTGCCACGAACTCCATCATCTCTCCTGAGAAACTCGGATGGAACTGAGAGCTGAATGCGATCCCAAATTGCAAATCAATGCATTCTGAATTAAGTATTGATTTCCCCCCTTTCCTTTCAAGGAAGTTTCTCGAGAGTAATGAGCTTGCTGCTTTTGTTTTTTGCTTTTTAATTTTTCACCCCGATCCTTAAACACTCTCTGAAATTCTGCGAGGGGAAGCGTGGTCCTCCAGAGCCCACCTTCCTCAGGGCCCTCCTCCCTCGGCCTCTCTGGTAACTTTCCTCTCCAAGACGAAATGTCCTTGGTGAGCGGGAGGAGTGGCTTACAGAACAGGACTGTCTGCCATCAGCCCACGGGGCTGTGGCTGGGCAAAGGGCAGCCGCCCGCCTCCAATGCCCCCTGGCTTGGACATCGAGTCCCAGAAGGGAGGGTGAGGCGCCACACAGTCCAAATGAGAGACACACACACTGGACCTTGCCAAGTGCTTGACTTTCTGGGATGCACCCAGCTCTTTTTACTCTTCTTCAAGTAACCTTCTTTGATCTGAACCCCAAACCAAGCCCACCTCCCCCACCTTTATGCGTCTCCTCTGGACCTACTAGAGCCAGAGTAAGATATTTATGAGGTCCTGAGGTTTGTAAAGATTATAAGATGTGCCTCCATTCATGTGCAACATGAATTTCAACATCAGCTAAAGGCAAGGCATGCCAAAGGAGTCCTAGGTTTCCCATGAGGACAGCTAGAATGTCTTTTATTTTATTTACTTTTTTGTCTGTGTCTGCTTTGCTGGGTTCCTGTTAGTGGCAGGGCCATTTTTGAAGAGCGACTAGAATGCTGGTGTTTGCCCCAGGGCCCCCCCCCCAGCCTACCCTGAGAACCTCATGTTCAGGCTGTAGGCAGCATGGTGTTCTCTGCCACCCCCAGAACCCAGTCTCTTTCCTCTGGGCACCAGCAGCTTCTGAGCAAGAAAGTCAGTTACCAGCTCTGGCAGCCAAGAAAGGAAACAGGTAGCTCCGTGTTCCCAGAGGCCCGGTCTGGAGAGGAGGCAGTTCCGGGATGCCTTGTTAGCAGAGAAATTTAATTACTGCACTCTCATCTCCGCAGAGCCTCCTTCCTGGACTAATGGAGTGTGGGGGTCTCACGGTGAAGGTGTAGGATGGAGAGGAAGTCATGGGCTGGTCTCCGAGATTTATTTCAGAGTTGGACGTATTCAAGAGGAGAATGCAGGGCCCTGGTCTTGTATGCTTTGTACTTCGGCGGCCTGTGCTGGAAATACCTCTCTAGACTCTGCGATGTGGGCCAAGTCTGGGTTTGAATGGCAGAGACTGTTTTCGTTCATCACACTCCTGTCTCTGTCTGACCACTGTGTGCCTGAGGCGGGACATAAGGTCATGTGGAGATTAAAACAAACAAACAAACAACAATAACAACAACAAACCCAACAGCCTGTGATCTCCAAGATGCTGGCCGCAGCACCTGGCCACCGTTACAGTACAGTATGCCCTGTGTGGTTGCAACCGGCCAGGGTTGATTCAGAGCTCGTCCTTTGGATGGTTTGGTCAGTCCCCCAAATGACTGAGACTAGAGGAAAGTGCTCTAGGTACAGCACAGGGCCTGGGAGATAGCTTGGTGGAAAAGCACACTCATCCTTTAAGCATGGAGACCTGAGTTCGGGTCCCCAGCACCCACATAAAAGCCTGGTGTGGTCATACATCCTGTAACTCAAGGGCTTCCAAGATGGCGAGTCTGCCTAGGGGAAAACTGAGAGTCCCTGTCTCAAGGGAATAGGCTGAAAGAGAAAGACACTTGATATCATCTTCATGATTCTACATGCACAGACATATGCATACGTATACATATACCACACAGAACACACACACACACACACACACACACACACACACACACACACACACACACACACGAGTGTATACAAACAACAACAAAACCCCATACAGGGAAAGGAGCCATCCTGGAGCAAATGGGAGGGAGACTGTCTAAGGGGGTTGTGTGATGTTTCCAACGGGGTGCCTGGTGCTCTGAGATGTGATGGGGCACAAGGCAGGTCTGGGGGTTCAAATCCTGGAGGCAGGATGGTGGGCTCTTGGTTCTGTGATCCCAGCAATCTATACCATGGAGCCAAATTTGCCACAGGGAACACCACAAGAGTTCTTCAGCACAGCTAGCCTGTCATCGTTGACGCTGTTCCTGGTGAGCGCATGACCTTGCAAATGTTATTTACAGCCTTCACCCTCAGCTCCCTCATCTGTAAAATGAGGGTTTTGAAAATGTCTGTTCAGTTGGAGCGGATAGAGAGGCTGCCTCACTGACCTTGACTCATCTCCTAAGGCAGAGCCTGTAGTGGACCACGCTCTCTTCCGGTCTTTTCCATCCTCCTCGCCCCTCGTAGAGGACACTTGCTCTGGAGGGGAAGCCGCCATTCGTTTTCCTTTCAGCTCAGGGTGCAGTCTGCCCTCTACTCAACTTCTGAAAAACAGATCCAGCTCCTACGTCAGTGTGCTTTCCACTCAGTCAACTTTTCTTTACCACAACCTATAGATCCGCTTAACGAATTAGCAGTGCTCTTAGGAGAGTCTAGCGGTGTTAAGAATGGGCCTGTTTACACATTGTTGCGATAATGTTTCAGAATGGATATATAAACTGCTGAAATCCCTTAGGACAACTGACTGACAATACACATGAAAAACAGAGGAATATTAATGCATTTCCCCCCTAGTAACTTTTTCTCCAGTGCTGGAGATTGAACTGAGGCAGGCCCATGCAGTGAAGTGCTATACCTCTCAACTATGTCCCCGGCCAATGCATCCTTCATCACAACACTCAAACCCAAGGAAAGAGTCCTTCATACACCAAAGGGAGTTGCACAAGTTTGTTGTCTTGTATCTAGAGTTTTCCTGCTGGCCACAGTAGGACAATCTCTGTCACCTCAGTCCACAGCCGCTCAGACCAACCAAGTAAACAGAGACTTATATTGCTACAAACGTATGCTGTGCAGGCTTCTTGCTAACTGTTCTTATATCTTAAGTAACCATTTCTACAATCTATACTTGCACGTGTGTGGCTTACAGATCTTACATGCTGCTTGTCTGGCATGGCTGGGTGTCTCCTGCTTCCTTTTTATTTCTCTCTGTTATCCGCCTATACTTCCGCTAGCACGACAATCAGGTTTTATTTATTGACAATCAGAGCAACTTGACATACAGACATCCCCCAGTACAGCAAGTGCAGACCATCTCAACACCTGCACTCAGGCCATGGCCTAATCCTCTATGCAGACCTGCTGGTAACCACAAACCAAAAGGTCCACAGACATACATTAAATCCACAGCATTGTCTTGTTATGGATAATGAGGAAGAATGGGGAAAATCTGTAAAGTCAATCCTAATAAGATACTAGTGAACTAATGAGAGATCTGCCTCCTCAAGCTTATGAGGTGCGCAGAGCCATCAAATACACACACACACACACACACACACACACACACACACACACACACAGAGAGAGAGAGAGAGAGAGAGAGAGAGAGAGAGAGAGAGAGAGAGAGAGAGAGAGGAAAGGGAGATAGACTCGGAGTTCTGGACGTGGGTGGTGGTGATGGTCACACACTGTGAATGTACTTGGCGATGCAAATGAAGCCAACTGTACACTTTAGAATGTAAAAAGGAAGATCGGGAGCAGTGGTGCCCTGCTGAATTCAGGAGGCAGAAGAACGGGAGCCCTAGGATAAGCAAGGCCATGTCTCAAAACAAAAGCGGAAGATCTTAGGCTCTGTATATTTTACACAATTAAAGAACGATACAATGGGCTGTGCGTGTACTGAAGAGGTCTAAAATACTTAAAAAATTCCCTTTTCACCAGGCAGTGGTGGTGCACACCTTTAATCTCAGCACGTGGGAGGCAGAGGCAGGGGGTTGTGTTTGAGGTCAGCCTGGGGTATAGAGCGAGTTCCAGGACAACCAAAGCTACACAGAGAAACTCTGTCATGAAAATAAATAAATAACCAATTAAATAAATAGAAATTAAAATTTTCTTTTCTAAAACTTAATTCACTTAACCGGAACTCATCTGGAGTAAGGAAGAGGAGATATGAACGAAACCAAGAAGAGCACGCGTTCGTTCATGTCATGACACAAATACGTATGTGTTGAGCACTGTCTTGGTACAGGGTACAGAGTGGGACAAGAGAGTCCTGACCCATCCTTCCAGTGTTGATCTGGACTGGGGCCTGCAGTCCCATAGCATCTATTAACTTGTCCGAGATAATCCAGGCAGGTGTGCCTGGATTTTGCATGCTGGGCCTGGGTTTTTCTGATGGACAGGTGGCTGGGTCCTACGTGGGCACAGTCTTTCTAATGAACTCTTCACTGGTTTGTCACTTTGCCCAAGAAAACTCTTCTTCTGGAAGGGAGTAGATGAGCAATCCAGTTCACTTATTTTTAGGCCTTTGAGAGCCACAGGAGATGTGTGTCAATCATCCAAGTTTGTCGCCAGAGAGGCACACTGGGCTGGTATCATATCCTCAACTGCTACAGGGAGGGCATCGTCCGTGTTCAAGATTTAGCCGAAGTGGGCATGAGGCATGCTCTCTCATGGGCTGGGGCCTCTTTCATGCTTGCCAGTGCTGGCTTGAAAACAGTTTTTCAACCAGGCACAATGGCCAATTCTCCATGTAGAATATGGAGACAGAAAGATCCCTAAGAGTTTGAGGAGAGCCCGGGCCACACAGCGGTTTCCATGCCTTCCTGGGTTACATAGCAAGACCCTGCCTCTGTAAAAACAAGTAAAAGTAGGGGGGGACTGGGAATGAGAGCGTGAGACCTGGACCAGGGACTTTCCCCAGTCAGTCCTGCTCATCTGGGTTTGCTATGGGCCAGGTTTAAGGTTGCAGAAGTGGCATGGGAGCGTGGCTGAGTAAAAGACAGTGAAGTGGGGTACCTAGTTCAGGTGGAATCTGTCCTCTAAGGGGATACTTTGGGTGGATTTTTTTTGTTTTTTGAGAGAGGGTTTCTCTGCAGCCTTGACTGTCCTGGAACTCGCTCTGTAGACCAGGCTGGCCTTGAACTCATGGAGATCCGCCTGTCTCTGCCTTCTGGGATTAAAGGCATGCACCACCACCTGCCTGGTGACTTAGTTTCTCATCTGCGGAGTGAAAATTCTCATCTGGCTTGTGGGCTGCAGCTAGCATTAGAGGAACTCAGAACTGCCACGTGCTTAGGGCAATGCCTGGCATGTGTCGAGAACCATGGGAATTGCTCTTAAGTGCCGTCCTGTAAACTGTTGGTGCCATGAAGCTCACATGGTGGGCTGCAGCCCTCACTGGCATCTGTCTCCTCTCCACGAAGATCTCCATCACCTCCTCTCACCCAGCAGGGAGCTTTTGTTTCCACTGATAGATGAGGCTGGCAGCCTCTGTGTGCTCCTGGTGGGCTCCGAAGCAAAGGCATGCCAAGAGCAGGCGGATGCCGAGTGCCACAGAGGCAGATTAATATAATCACTGTATTACCAGCTCCACTCACCCCTCCCTCCCTCACTCTTCCCTTAATGGTGATTATTATACTTATTAGAGGTTCAACTGCCAATGGCTATTGATTCTCCCTGCTCTAGCATTTTAATAGGGATTTGGAGCTATTGTTGGTAACACAAGTCTCTCAGGGCCCCAGGACAGGTGCAGAGCAGGACACGGGGATCTTTTCAGCCAGGCAAGCAAGGTCCCTTGGGTTCTGGTGTCACACAGGGCACTCATCTCAGACACATCTTGCTTCTGTCTGGCGGCAGAAGGGGAACCGGCACCTCCTAGGCTAGGCTGGCTGGTGCTTCCAGCTGGAGTTGGCTATTCTGGTATACTGCCAACTGCCCTGGAGCCCAGGAAGGTTCTGTGACCCTTCACAATGACCTGGCATCCCCACATGTCCCTGGCAGCTGGGGCAGTGGGTGAGCTGAATACGTCTGGGTGTCTGTGGGGATCAAAAGGATCGCTTCAGGGTGACATTGTAGCCTGGCTAGGATGTAACCATGACGCTCTGACCAGGGCTCAGGTTGGGGTGAGAACAAATTCATTTCTGCCAAACCCTTATGACATGTCAGGCGTGGTATTGGGAGTTCCTCCCAGCATCCATATTGCTCCTCAGACCCATCAATCTTTCTTCAGACACATCACTAAGCACATTGTACAGACATGGAGATCCACAAAGAGACTTGCTCATACTTACTCAGCTAGGTCCGAACACAGCCAGAGTTGGACTAGGGTCTCACATTTCTGTAGATGATAAAAAAAAAAAAAAAAAACATCATTTTACATATGGTGGAGAATCTTCCAGACCTATGTGATGTCAGTCCTACACCACATGCAGTCTAGACTCTTTTTGTTGGTTTGTTTTTGTTTTTTGAGACAGGGTCTTTTTATGTAGTACTGGCTGTCCTGGAATTTGCTATATAGATCAGGCTGGTCTTGAACTCACAGAGTTCCTCCTGCCTTTTCTCTGCCTCCCGAGTGCTGGGATTAAAGGATTAAACCACCACACCTGGCTAGACTCCTCACCTATGAGCCCGAGAGAGGGAGGCCTGTGCCCTGGTGGGAACACCTGCCCTGGGAAGCCCTGTGTCTCAGCTCTGACTCCCATGTGCTCTCTGGATCCTCTTTCCATTTGTGTGCAAACGTAAAGCAACCCGGACAGGCTGGAGGCTTGTCCGTTACACACCAGAGGGCGTGGTCAGACCTGGGATCCTGTCCCAGCACCTCTTCTTGCCTAGGACCTCATCATGTTCCCAGCTGTGTTCCCACAAGTCATGGCCGCCTGTAGCCCTATACCAAGTGCCGAGGGAACAGTGAGCAATAAGAGTCAAGTGAGAAATCAATAAATCAAAAATATTAAACATTATGAAAATGGATTGCATACAGCCACAAACAAATGGATGTGTAATGTGAATATTTTCAGTTCTGCTGAAAATACGAAGCAGATTGTGCTTTCCCAGGTAAGAAGGACTACAGGCCTCTGTGGCTGACGCTGGTAAACTTCAGGTCCAACTGGATCCCCACATGCTTGCTCATGCTGGAGGGACTGGGACAAGTCCCCAGGCAGGGATGTTATTTCTGAACATTGGCACTAAAAAAAGCCCTAGAAGTCTGACCACCCGCGTTCTAGTGATCTGTGGATACCTGGGTCCCTTCTATCATCAGAGAGAAAACAGGATGGAGGAGAATACCGCTGTGCCCTGGTGAGGGTCCCTTTTGCCCACGGGGTATGCAGAGGGATCTAGGCTCTCCTCTGTGTCTCCCTGGATCCCCTCTCTTTTCATCCTCCCCTGCGTCTCCAACTCAGAGTCTAACACCGTGAGAACCATGTCGTTGTGTAGACCCCACGGACCTGACCAGCGTGGCCAGGCTGCACCTGATTTTTCCCTCTGGCTTTTACCCCTGCTTTTCCTGCCTGGATGCCCAACTCCCGAGGTCCTGCTGGCAGATCGGCGCCTTCAACGACATTGCCCACACGTCCCTGCTGTTCTTGTGGGGCATGCCCAGGGCCTTGGGCTCGCCCAGCCTTCCTTACTGTGTCTTGCCCACCGTCAGGTTGTGTCTCTGGCCGTGGAACACGGCTGCCTTGTCCCCCAACCCCCTCCCCCACCTCTCTTCCTCTCAAATGTTCTTATTAGCATATATTAATTATACATAATAATGGGTTTCATCATGACATTTTCATACTCTTTTTAAAACATATTAGTTTATGCTTCTTTTCCTGCCTCTTATCTCTGAAAAACACCGGCTCCTCTGGACTTCTCAGAGAACAGTGGGTGTACCCAGGGCCTACTGGCTGCCCAGTGGCCTCTGGTGCTCACTGTCCCCACTCCAGGTGCTTCTGAACCCCACTCTCCACCCTTTGGAGAGCGATCACCTCTACACGGCCAGCCTCCTGTTGGTAGTCAGAAACACTTCTACCCATGCTTTCCCTACGTGACTATCCAACTGCTCTTCTCCTGGGACCCTGGGACCCTATGGGACCGTGTAACCTGGGTGTATCTAGAAGAAGCCATAGGCTGGGTAGGATGGAGTCCTTCCAGTGAGCTGCGTCATGTCACCACGAAGAGCTCAGAACACTCCCGAGCCTCAGGCTTTTCTTCCTGTCCAACGGGGATGGGATGAGGATGAAAGAGGACCAAAGCCAGACTCCGTGTGTGCCGCACCTCATCCAGCGGCTGACCCCACCTCGGGCGTTCCCTGGGCCTGGATGCCAACTTCCCTTCCCTCTCGCTCTAGCTGCCTGTGCCCTTTTCTTCGTGGCATCTGGCTGGGAAGGGGATGGGACAGATGGTGTGTGGCTCTGATACTGACTGGCCTGTCATGCTGTGTCTGTATCACCAGAGGCTGTGAGCTTCTGTCTTTGTTCCTACCCCCACCCCCAAAAGTGTCTTATGAAGCCACACAGCCCAGTAGCTCCTGAGAGGCCCCAAGACTTGGTGATGAGTCACACAAGCGGATACCAAAGACATGACAGACGCGAGCGGTGGGATCCTGGTTATGACAATAAACTTAAGTGAAACTTGGAAAGGCACCACAGAGGTAGGCTGCTTCGGTCCCTGCCCTTGCCCCCTGGGATTCCAATACAAACAACCTTTGTTTTTTGCCCCTCCCAGCACATGGACACCTGCACTCCGGTCTGTTCAGAAGGCAGGAGGTGGAGTCCCTGGGATGATAACCTTTCAGCGGAGGGGTCACTCCAGGAGAATAGTGTGCTACCCAACTTCCGGGAACTGCCCCGAAGCCTCCCAGACCCCACAGCACCCTAACCTATTTGTCACCATGTCTGATCCCCAAAGAGGCTCCGGGGTGGGGGAGAGCTTAGTGCTCCACACTTCTCTTACGACACAACAGCCGAGCGACAATAGTTTCTTTTTGTTGGGTTTCGTGCTCCAAACAATGCAAGCCCTATGTGTGTGTGTGTGTGTGTGTGTGTGTGTGTGTGTGTGTGTGTGTGTGTGTGTGTTGCTATGACATTTAATCCTGGGACAGCCCAGACAGGGGGAGCATCTCGTTTTATAGATGTAAGTGAAACACACACACACACACACACACACACACAAAAAAAAAAAAAAAAAAAAAAAAAAAAACAGCCCAACAACTGGAGGGACTAAGATTCGAACCCAGGCTCTTCCCACGTTAACCAGGCTAGGCCATGCCTCAGAAGTGACTGGATCTAAGGTAGTTTTCTTCATGTTTCTCCCACTGCTCGGGGAGCAGATGCAAGGTGTGGGCGTTTGAATGAAGATGGCCCCCCTAGGTCCACAGGAGGTAGCGCTATTATGAAGCATGGCCTTGTTGGAGTTGGGGTGGCCATGTTGGAGGAAGTGTGTCAGGGTGGGTGGGCTTTGAGGTTCCCAATGCTCATGCCAGGTTCAATGTTGCTCTCTCTTCCTGCTGCCTGCCAATCCAGATGTAGAACTCTCAGCTCCTTCTCCAGCACCGTGTCTGCCTGCATGCTCCATGCTTCCCACCATGATGATAATGGACTAAACTCTGAACTGTAACCCAGCCCCAATTAAATGTTTTCCTTTATAAGTGTTGCCGTGGCTAGGGCATCTATTCACAACAAGAAAAACTAAGACAGCTGGTATCTGTCTAGCAGAAGAGAGAGGGTTGACATGCAGCCAGGTAGGGCTAAAGGAAACCAGTAAAGCTGGGGCCCTGAGAAGGAACTGGAGTAGAGCCTCGGTTTCTAAGACCTGGAGAGACCCCCAGCCAGTGCAGAGTATGCCCTGCAGGACTGCTGGATTTCCGGCCTTGGAGGATGAGTCCCACCCCCCAGCACAGACCCAGGCCTGGCAGCGAATGAGGAGTCAGCAGAGAAGCCTCAGAAGGTCTTAGGCCCTCCAGTCAGGTCTCCCTCCTGACCTCCCCAGAGGTACTTGCCCAGACAGGTGGTCTTGGCAGCCTGGTAAGGCAGAGATCTGGGTGGAATAGGAGAAAGAGGAGGGGCAAGCTGGATGTAAGCAGACTGCCTCTGCAGGGACCCGAGGGGCAAGTGAGGTCAGGCTGGGTCTCTGATAAGGGCCTGGCTGGGAAAACAGATGATGTAGTCCCTACCAGCTGAGGACAGCTGTCCCTCTGGTTTCTCTGGCCCATCACTGCATGCCCTGGTCACCAGGGCTCTGGTGTGGAGGCGTCCCTGCTTTTCTCCATGAGGACCCCGGAGCACTACTCAGCCTTGAACAGAGGTCTAGCTGGAGGACTGCAGGGGAGCTAGCTGAGGCTGGAGAGAGGCTAGGTAAGTAAGCCTCAGCCTGTGGAGGAAGAAAGAGAGACGAGGCTAGTCCCTCACGGAAGCCACCTTCCTGCTTCGCACCCTCAGAAACGCACTCGCTGTGGGCAGCCTCTTGTTCTTCCTACAGATGTGTGTTATGCTGTGCAAGGCCCTTCCCGACCCGCAGGATCTTATCCTGAGCAGCCATCTGCATGGGGCAGCCCTGTCTGGGTCGTTTGGCCCGGGTGCTTGCTGCCGTTTCTAACAGGTCTTTCAGCCTATCCCATGCAGGCTGTGTGTCTCTCATTGTTAACATTACAGCCGGCACTATGGCGGCTCCAGAGTCAAGCTCCCAGGACAGGGTCCGGGTTTGATCTATTCATATAAGTCCCATGCTTACAGTTACGGGAGCCACAGGAGGTGAGGCCTGGATCTGAGATGCTCTATAATCCTAAGAGAGACTGCTCAATAATCCAACCAAACTGCCCTTTCCCCACTCTCTGTTGGGCAGCAGAGATCAGTAGTACCGGAGGACCCCAGCCCTCGAAACCCAGCATCGCCTCCTACTAGCTGACTTGTAAGAAGTGGGGCTCCCGTGGCTTTCTGCTCCTTTGTGCCTCCTCTGCTCCCAGCAGCTGACAGGAGCGAGTGGGAGGCCAATGTCAACCTGTCAGTTCCCCTGATGTCCTGTGTGCACATGGAAAGAACGGACAAATGGCATTCGCAGGCTGGGAAGAGTAGGCTGAGCCCTTGCCCATCACACCTACAGATTCCCGCGCCTGCCAGGGAGCTGGAAATGCAGGCTCTGACTCCAGGAGACACTGGCTGCAGTTCTTTTCTACCTTGAGCCCTGGGGTGGAGTCCCAAACGGGCAGAATCCCAGGAGATACTTTCCTCGGCTGGCCTAGTGTCTGCCGGCACTGCCGGAGAAAGCCTGGTTGGACGGAAGCCCGAATCTACGCAAGAAAACCAGGAGCTGGGGCTGTTTCTGAGGCACTGGGGCACTAGACAGGAAGCCGAGCTGCCTGTGGGTGACCTACTCCTTGGAAGAGCCTGAGAGCTTTCCAAATCCATGGCCCCAAAGAGACAGAGGGGTGGCCTTTCAGACGCCTTTCCTTTCACCCATCCCCCCACCCCCCCACTCTGTGTCACAGATTAGAGGGCAAGCTGAAGCGAGAGGCAGGGCAAAAAAAGATGGCAGAGAGCAGGATCCACCTCCCCTCTCACCCAGCCCCTAGTCTCTCTTGTTTCTGGATTATTCTGCTGCCGTATTTCTCCCCCTGATCCTCGCAGCTGCCCTCTATCATCCCAGCAGCTCTCGCCTCCTCATCCATCATCTGGCCACAGGGCACTGGAGTCCATCTCGCAGAGAAAACCTCCTGCCCTAGGCCTGCAAGGAGGAGGGCTCAGCTGTCAGTGAGAAGAGTGCCTTCCAAAAGGGTCAGAGCACCAGGGCCCTCTAGGATTGATGGCTATGAATTATGGATGTCACAGCTCGATTGGTCCCGGTGCTCAGGAACCACAGAGAGGATCTCTGCTTCTCCATCCTCAGACGTCTCTCCCCTCCAGTGCCCCTTTACCATGCATTTCTGCATTCATTCTGCATGGAGCCCATTCCTGTGTTGTGGATGCTCTTTCTTTGCTGGTTGCTTTTTTTTTTTTTTTTTTTTTTTTTTTTTTTTTTTTTTAGTGGATAGGGTTTTGTGCATGCCCTCTACATCAAATCGGGAGTCCCTGAGCACGAAGGTTCTGTCTCTTCTATTAGTTAGAGCCCAGTTAGAGAGAGCTGGTGGCCAGCCATATTCTGTGGGCCCTCGGTGTAGAGTGGGCACCATGACCCTCATGGATGACGGAAGAAGGACTGGTTCATCCCCAGGAAGACCCACGACATGAGCGAATGAGGCCGCATAGGCAGGCAGCAGTGAGCCCAGACTGCGCACAGCATGTCACCAGGAGCTGTGTCTCTCCCACGGTAAGTGGCGGTCTGCAAAGCTCTGCTCCGAGAGGGCTGCCACCACCCTCTCCCTACCCAGCTGTCGGCTAGGTCCTCCAGCTGCTCTTGCCTCCGTGGTTTCTCTTCTGCTTGAAGACCTCTGTGGCTTCACCTGGCCTGTCTTTGGCCATGCGCTTTTCCCACAGTGTTTCTGCCTCTGACCCCATCCTTCCCTGAAGTCAGCTGAGCTGAAAAAACCCCACATCTGTGACACCTTAGTGGTTCTTGGGGGTGCCTGCTACCCTTCTTGGAGGCTAATCTCGCTGCCATTGTCCCTCCCCACAGGGTAGGCCTCCTAGCCAGTTTCCAGTTCTTCTCTTTAAATCTACTTTTGCAGAATTTCCCCACCGGACCTAATGCCAACCTCAGAAAGCTCACCAGTCTCTGCCCCTTCTTCTGCCTGCCCCTAGGCACACCCCACACTCCTAGTTTGTCTATGGCCATGCCCTGCCCCGGCTGAGCTGATGCCACATGGTTTCACAGCCCTGGGTCAGGAGTAACATCCTGTTTCAGAGCACTCTGTCCCGGGTTCTCTGCTCCAGGATGCCATCATCTCTACACCCACGTGGACTAGCTGCTCCCCTGGGTGCTGCCACCAGGAGGCTGTGTGAGCGCCTCTGTCGCCTCAGTTACCACATTGAATCTTAATGGTTTATTCATGCCTCCATGGCACATCCCTCCCCGGGTGCCTCCTATCCCCAGCCCCTGGGATTCCTGGTACATAACAGAGTGACTCCAAATTACTGAACGTGAAAGGGCGAGAATGAAGAAAGGATTTGGAGTGGACAGGTTGAGCAAACCTAGATTCATAGATAAGGACTAGGCAGGTGGGTTGGAGGAGCAGCTCGGAGGTGAGGGAGAAGACGGTGCCAGATGCAGCCACAGAGGGGAAAGGCGTAAACACCCGTCCTGGCTGCTCCCATCAGCACCTTCTCAAAGTGAGGAAAATAAAACTGTTTTCCTTATGACAACCTCGGTCTGGTGATGAACCTTCCCAGCTTCCCAGGAGGCGACAGGGACGCTGATTGGAGGGGAGAAGGCAGGAGGAGTAAGGGAAGAGGGAGAGGAAAAAAAAGAGAGGAGAGAGACAGGAGGCGGGGGAGGAGGGCAAGAGAAATCGCCTGCTTGTTCTGTGTGCTGATTACTGATGTGGGGAAGGCGCGCAGCAGGTTCTGCTGGGAGGCATTTATTGCGCATGAGAAAGCAAGCTGCCTGTTAAAAAGCTACCTCCAGTCTGCAGCTAGGCTGGAGGGGAGGAAGGGGAGGCTGGGCCCCCACAGGGCCAGAGGGACTAGGGCTGTTGGCTCTCCCAAGTGACAGTCGCTGGAGGGCAAGGGGCTTTTCTGTATGACAAGGCTATTTCACCCTGGAGCCCACAGACTGCTTCTCCCGGCAGGTGTGGTGTGTGGGCACTTGTCCCTCTGTTTACCTTCCTGTGCCCTGTCCTGGCACCCATACAGCAGCTCATGGAGGTAGCTGACAGTCCCTGGCCCCAGTGGATGTCCCTTTGAGGTCACTGGACCTGAGCCACACAGCTTTCATCCTTGGGAAGTCGTGGCTGATATCTCTTTCTCTTCTTTCCCCATTTCCTGTAGTGCTGGAGACAGAACCCAGGGCCATTGCCCCGTGCTAGGCTTGTGCTTGACCACTGAGTTCTGTGCTCTCCCAGGCAGACGGTTACTCTTATTCTGCATGCCACCTTAACTGGATTGCAAGATGCAGAAAGCGCACCTCTGGGTGTGTCTGTGAGGGTCTTTCTAGAGGCAGGGAGACCAGGATGGCTCTGACCTAAGGCCTGGTTTGATCTTTGGATCAGATTACCGTCCTTTGCATTGACAGTTAGGAGATGGTGGTCTGGTTGGAGAGGTGTGTCCCGGGGATGCACAGTTGAAGAGCCTATCTTGGCCCTGACTTTTCCTGTTGCTCTCTCTCTCTGCCTGCTGACTGCAGTGAGGTGAGCAGTCCCGTCCACACATGGCCACTGACATTCTGCCTCACTTCAGGCAATGGATGCAGCTGATCTTTGACTAAAATTTCTGATAAATCAGCTGGGCGGTGGCGGCACACGCCTTTAATCCCAGCACTCGGGAGGCAGAGGCAGGCAGATCTCTGTGAGTTCGAGGCCAGCCTGGTCTACAGAGTGAGATCCAGGACAGGCACCAAAACACACAGAGAAACCCTGTGCCCAGACAAACAACAATAACAACATTTCTGATAACGCTTCCCTCCTTTAGGTTGTTTGTGTCCAGTATTTTGTCACTGGGATGGACAGTCCAACACACTTGTCTTGGGGGAAATTTCTCCAGCAGGTGGCTTACAGCTTCCTGTAGCTCCAGTTCCGGGGGACCTGATGTCTTCTGGCTTCTGCAGGCACCCGCGTACATGTGATGCTCATAAACTTGTGCAACAGGCACACATATGCATCACTTAAGATGAATGAATAAACCTTTCCACATAGAAAGAAAGCAGAAATCTACATGGGCGTGGAGGCCCAGACTATCTGGACCCTCTGGTTGTGGACTCCGATCTGCTCCTGGTCAGAGTAGGGAAAGAGGGTAGAGGAGTCGTGTAAGGCACAAAGCAGTTCTGCGTGGAGGAGCAGGGACAGCGACAGGGCCTCTCCCACTGCTGTGGCCCCAGGACAGCGCTGCACACTTCCAAAGACCAAAGCCTGGAGCCAAGGGACACCCTGACAGTACCTTCTTGGGACAGCGACCGAGGGAAGGTTATACTGTATTAAACCCACTAAGCGCCCTTAAAATACTCTTGCCACCTGCTTCTCAAGGTCCCACGCCCTTTGGAAGCTGCTGGCATCTCTTCTCTTTAGGTACCCGGCCCACCCCCGTGAGCAGCCCCAGGAAGTCTCTCCTTCTCCTTGTCAGCTCCCCATTTCTACCCATTAGCATACCCAGGCCTGGTAGCCAAGCAACACATTCTTCCTTTCTTAAAAGGTTATGCTTGCTCTGGTCACCTGTCACCCTCTGGTTTGTGAAGAACACTCCCTTCTCCCGGCCTTATGTTTTTAGCATGACTAACGGGAATGGAAGGGGTGGAGGGCATTTGAATTTCTCAGGGAAGGATCCATCACCCCATATCATTCTATGAGCTCTTTGTATCGAGGGCCCTGCTACTTCCAGCCGGCTGTGGCTGCCCACACACGTAACCTCTCCTTCCCTCAAATTTGCCATGCTTTACTTTCTTCTGCTCCGGGCTTTGATCCCTCTGGCTGAAGAGCAGTTCCGCCCACTGTTCAGGCTGCAGCGTGTTCTTGTGGTGTCCCTGCTCAGCTGTCCCCACCTGAAAAGATCCCCCCCTGACTGCCTCATCTAATGCCATCAGCATTTATCCTCCATTCTCACTCACAGCCCCTCATGGCGTTAATATGTAAGAGATAGAGACACCCATGGGCTCGTGGAGTCACAGATTATTCGCACCCCTCATTCCCTGGTAGCTGAAATATTCCCTTTGTGAATTAGGTCCTTTATCAGTTAGTGTTTATTTTCTCCCCACAGTGAAGAGACCTTGCCTGCCTTTGTTATGATGGTGTCCCTGGTGCTTGGAACTTAATGAAGAGCTCTTCAGAGAATCAAGGAAGGGAACTAGAGACACTTGAGGCTGAGGCAGGGTCTGGATCTGGGAAATCTCTTTGGCTGGGCCCTTGCACACTCGGGGTCCTTCTCTGCAGCTCAGAAAACTGAGACTCAAGATCCATGTGAAGCCAGTCATCTTCTTGGTCAAGAATGAGTAGCTTCCCTTCAGTGTGAGACAGAGGAGCTGAGGGCGGCCACTGCCTGGGGTGGGGCCCTGTGCACTACCTTGATCGGTGGGTACATTGGAGGGCATCAGTCCCCCAGCCAGGGCGTGATCGCGTCTTCACGGGCTTTGCTTAGAATCTACTCTTCAGACCTCAGGGTGATGGGAACATGATGGATCGTGGCAAAACGCATCTTTCCCTTTCTTACTTTTCTTTTGGCAGTCCAGCCAGAAGGGATGTGCCCTTCCTGGACTCAGAAAAGAAAGAAGCAGCCAGTCTGAAGCTGTGTTGACTTGCCTTCCAAGCTGAAGCAGTGAGGTAGGGGTGGGTGGCTGGGGGAGGGTGGGGGGGGCGGCAGAGAGGCAGAGTGGGCCAGGCTCCCCATTTGGAGACTGCAGTGAGCTCAACTCCAGAGGGAGATGAAGCCCAGCTTGGAACAGCCCCGCTGGGCCGTCTTGTGGTTCTGTTTATCAGGACGGAGCCCATTGTAGACAGGGAGGTGGAAGGGAACTGGAGAATGGGTCCTGGGGAGCCAAGATGCTGGGATCCGGGACATTAGATGGGGAGGGATGTGGGGGCAGGGAGGAAGACTGAGACTAGAGAGGCTGAGGGGAGACACCGGGCTGGAGACCTTTGGAAGGTGGCGAGGAGAGAGAGAGCCCTTAACAGATTTTTGTCACGTCTCTGTCCTTCTGCGCTGTGCTGTACTGGAGCTGGCCCGGCGGTGTTTATCAGGTGTGCCCCGAGCAAGGTTCCCATAGGAAGGATGAGGTGAGACCCAATTCGGTGTGCGTGTCAGACACCCAGTGCCAATCCAGGAGGCCAGGAGGCCTGGAGGACTTCGCTGACATTCTGTCTCTTAGTGCTACGTGACCTTGGGCAAGGAATTGAGTTCTACAGAATGTGGGTGAGGCCCACCATACTGAATTCCTCTGGAGAGAAAAGGTGAACTGTGAACTGCAAAGGGCAAGCACGGGGCTCCCATCGTGACTCACAAACACAGGCAGCTCTCTGCAGCCTGGCCCCGAGGCCCTGCCTAACGCCCAAGTAGAGACCCCACCCTGCACTGGGTAAAGGCTGGTCTGGACACAGGGGCAAAGGATTCGAGCCTGTTGGGTTCTTTGGAATACAGAATTCTGCCTGCGTCTTTCTCTCTCCTTGTCTCTGCAGGATGATGTCCTGGTCTGGTGACCATGAGAAGGACCCTGTTTTTAGACTCACCTTTCCAAACACTTAACATTGAAATTGGCAGTGTGCTTTCGTCCCAAGTGCAGAGCTGATCCGGAAGACTCAAGTCCAGAATTTTCCTCTTCAGGGAGCTTTGGCTTGAAACATCTGGACAGCCACTTAACACTTGCCTATTTTTGTAGAACATTCTCAGCACAGAGGCTGGTCTTTTTCAGGATTATCCATAGCCAAGGGCTTCACTCACCTCCGGGGACCTTTCTCTTCTCTACCTATCTATTTCCCGTGCCCCCCACCCCAGCCCTGAACTCCCCTAAAACCAGAGGCTCATTTTCCTCATTGCCCATCCCCAGGACACAGGAGTTTCTTCGGCTCTTCAAGAGAGACATCGCTGCTTCTGTGTATGCTGGGCTTAAGGAGCCTGGGCTGGGCTGCAGGGTCCCTCTTCCAGGGCTGTGGGTTTTAACCCTGAGGGGTGCCATTCAGGCACTGTTTCCGGGGTTGTCAGAAGCAGGAGCGATGTTTGGATTGTTTCCTCCTCAACACAGGCTAGAGACGGGTAAGAAGGCCTTCTGCAAAACCAGATGGAGGCTGGAAGGGCTGGGTGAGGGGGGTCTGAGCATGGGCATTATTGTGGCAGCCAGGCAGTCCTCAGCTTTGATCACTGGAAGAAGGGACACATGGGGACACACAGGCCCCCTCCCTCCACAGGGAAATTTTCAAGCCGCAGCACTGAAGGGGACCTGGGAGCTGCTGGAGACATGGAGTCTGCTGGCCAGGCTGGAGATGACCTTGAGAGGGCTGGTGTGCTGGAGAGGGGGGGGCAGGAAGGAGGAGCAGCTGAGAGGAGCAGCTAGGAGGGGCAGGGCAGAGCCAGGCCGCTTGCATCTGTCTGCCTTGCTCCTGGCCAGGAGAGAGAGGCAGACACAGACACAGACGTGTGGCAGTGGGCGGCTGGGGACAGGGTGTCCTTGAGCCACAGGGTTCTCCCGAGATGTAGGCCCTCACTGGGCACCCCTTTTCCAGTCTGAGGGATGCATTCCTCAGCCGTTGCTCTTTAAAGCACGTGGAGGGATTGGGGATATGGTGGAACTCTTGTCCTGGATTTGATCCCCAACATGTAAACAGCAACAACAACAGTAAGGTGCTTTGTGGGATGGGGGGGGGGGCACTGAGGAACTTCTGAGAAATGGTGGTTTTCCTTGCAGCTCAGCTATCTTTTGTTCTGCTTTGTTGTATTGTCTGTTTTTTGAGACTGCATTTCATGCAGCTCAGGCTGGCCTCCAACTCACTCTGTAGCCCAAGATGACCTTGAACTCTTCTTCCTCTGTGTCTCTGTATATCTGCCCTCCCTCTCTGTAGCGGGGGTCTCCCTATGTAGCTTTGGTTGGCCTGGAACTTGCTCGTAGACCACGGCTGGCTTGGAACTCACAGAGACCCACCTGCCCCCTCCCCCAACCCCACACAGTGCTGGCATTGCCGGCACGCTGGCTTTGAACTCTCCATCTTCCTCCCGAGAGCTGGGATGGCAGGCGTGGACCATGAAGCCCGGCTTCCTATCTTGTTTTCAGAAACCCAGCGCTGTTTGCCAACTTTCCCTCCGCTCAGCCCATGGCGGTGGATATGGGAATGGTGGCGGTTCACCCCTCGCGGAGCCAGACCGCGGGGTGAGAGCCCACATGTGAAAGAACTGCGCAGAGTCCGCGTCTGCAGCCTGAATGATTCACAGGGGAGAAGGCCCAAAGGAAAGGGAAGCAGGAAGGAAGTACAGGCGAGGTCAGGGAGGAACCCTCCCGGCCTCCTCAGCTCAAGTTGGCTCTAAGCCCCCGGCAGCCTCCCCCCTCCTCCCTTCCTCCTCTGGCCTGGGCTCCACTGGGTGAGATTTGGGGAGAAAGAGGACCGTGGAGTTGAGGACAGGGTGGCTCAGGAGGAAGAGGAGGTCGCTACAAGCTCACCTTCCTGGAGGAAGGACAGGCCCCGCCTCTTCCCTCTGCCTCCTTCCTCCAGATTTGCAGATCTGACAAAGGTGATTTTTCCTGAAGTTAGACAACCCCCCACCCTCACCCCACCCCCCACCCTCCACCCTCCACCCCCCACACCCCGAAGGCCACGGGCCATGGGCGGGCCTTTGCCAGGGTCAGATGGAGTTCAGTCGGGGCTTACCCTGGGAGTCAGGTAGGTAGATTATTCTCTGGTGTGGGCTATGAGGCATCTGGGCTGGTTGCCATGCCTGTAGGGACATTAAGGACCCCCCCCCCCCTTTGTTCCCTCATGGCCGGCTGGCCCTGGTCCTCCCTGACCATTCTCACGGTGTTACCATTTGACAGGAGAGGTGGGGTGGGCTGTCACTCTGGCTGGAGAGATGCTCTCCATTTGCCCTTCCAACCCAACTCCTGCTGGTCCTGAGCAAGGCCAGCCTGGCTATTTCACGTAAGACTGAGAGGCAACAGCTGTTGGGAGCAAGTTGATCTCTGCAACCTTCTCTGCAGCAGAGGGACAGATGCTCTGTTCAAAATGTCTTCGGTGAGCCAATAAGGGGCATTCCTCTGTTTTCTGAGCTTCCCAGCCAAACCCCGGGGATTAGCCAGGAGACAGCTGCAGAGGTGTGGCCTTGGGGGGATCCTAGCCAGAGCACAGGATGGCCTCAGGGAAAACAGATTGCCTCCTTGACCTGCACTTGACCACAACGTCTGCCCAAGAGTGTGGAGTAAGAGCCGGGACCCTGAGTAGATGGACCTGGGTTTGAGATTGCTTGGACAAACCACTTCTTTGCAGTTTGAGTGTGGGCTACTTCCTTTTAGAGGCCGGTTTCCACATCTGCCGTGAGGACACGGGCTTCCTAGCACTACTTTGGGAGTAAATAAGTGAGCTCCTCATCTAAAGTGTCCATGGCACCAAGTAGCAAACTCCAGAGCCCAGTAGTTGCCGGCCCCCTCCTCTTGCAGGAGAACGTTGGCTAGAGGATGTTCCGCCAGTACAAGTTCATCACCGGTGTGTGGGCACCTAGGTGTGACGTGGCTTCAGGACACAGGAGCCCTAGTTCTGGGAAACATATATGCTCTGTTATGTATACAAATATCATTTATCAGTGGGTCCCTTCAATGCAGGGTTTCTTACAGCTAGGGATCTTGAAACGTCAGTTGTTAAGATACCCAAGTCTTTTCAAATACAGTAAAGGGAGGGGGTTATGGGATGTGGACTGGAGTAGGATTGGTAGAGAGGGGGGTTGGAAAGAAGCCCAGGGGTGAGAGGGCTCAGCCAGGCCAGGGCTTGCTGCATAAGCCTGAAGACCTGAGTTCAAATCCCAACACTCATAGACGGGGGCGGGGGTGGGGTGGGGGTGGGGTGGGGTGGGGAGTAGCTCAGGCTGGAGAGATGGCTCAGCAGTTGAGAGCACTGGCTGTTCTTCCAGAGGACTTGGGTTTGATTTCCAGCACCCACACAGCAGCTCACAACTGTCTGTAACTCCAGTCCCGGGGAATCCGACAGCCTTTTCTGGCCTCCATGGGCACTGAGCTCACACATGGTGCACAGACATACATGTAGACGAAACACCCATAGCCACAAATCAGTTTTAAAAGGCTGGGTGTAGCAGGGGGGCTTGTACCTGTATTCCTGGTGCTGGGGTGGTGTGTGTGTGTGTGGGGGGGGGACGACAGAAATATCCTCGGGGCTCACTGGCCAGCCAGTCTAATCAAACTGGTGAGGTCCAAGTTCAGTGAGAGACACTGCCTCAACAATACGGTGGAGAACGATTAAGGAAGATATCAGACACCATTTTCTGAGCTTCATGAGTACCCACACATACATGTATATAGACATACCCACCCACACATGTGCACATACGAACACATACAGAAGAGACAGAAACACACACAATGGGAGGCAGAGAGAAGGGGGTGGGTGGGGAGACCTGCTGTAGCGGACTCCTTGGGGACCAGGGAGAGCTTTAGCGTCTCTAGGAGCTCTTGGACCTCGGCTCTCCAGACCTCCCCTGGGTGAGGTGTGCTGGGACCTAGGTCTCTAGGAAAGAAGACAGAAGCCTCGGCCAGGACACAAGCACACCTCCCAGCATCTCCAAGACTCCCCCTTGCCCTCCTAGAGCCAGTATGAAGAGTCTGGGTCCAAACTTCAGTAAACATGAGAGATGAGCAATTGATTTATCTTCTTCAGGACTCAAGTTCTTCATCTGAAGAATGGGAATAATCAACCCTGACATGCCTGCACACAGGATTGTGGTGCAAACAGATGAGGTGCTACCCAGGGGTGGGGGAAGGCAGATGGATGGCTCCCCTCCCCCCGTGGACCCCTATAAACAGCTGTCCCTTCAGACTCAGACATCACCCGGGAGGGACCTTGGCAATGCCTGGCTTGGTTGGTTCCCACTCCATTTCCAGTTTCAACTTAAATGCTAGTCCTGCAAAGAGGTCTCCCAGACACTGAGACGTGTCCCCTCTTACCAGCTCCTGTCCCATTCTCCAGTTCCCTTGGTAGCACGTCTGAGCTGAACAGCGCAGTTGACTGAGTGATGATTAGCTCTCCGGGCTAGATCTTAAGTTCCACCAGGAAAGAGAAGTTCCTGTCGCCATACCCACCCATCTTGTCTCCAGGAACACTGTCTCAGGCACACGGCAGATCGGCGTGGCACCGAAATCCTACCCAGCAAGCCAAGGCCTTGCCTGCCTCAGCCAACACCTGGGAGGCAATATCTGCCGCCCAGTGCCACCCATCACCCCCTCCCCCACCCCTTATAAAAACCATGGTAGCAGGGCAAAGTGGTACATGCTTGTAATCCCAGAAGTGAGGAGGCTGAGGCAGGAGGATGACAAATTTAGGGCCATGACAAGACTGACCTTACAAAAAAAACCAAAACAACAACGACCAAAAACCAAAGGCAGATTCGTTCTGTCTCTTCCCTCTCTCAAAGAAGTTGACTGAGGACAGCTGCTTTTTCATTCTCTCAGCACCCCGAGCCCCACCCAGGCCCCACCCAGGCCCCACAGTCTGGAGGTAATTGCTCTATTTATTTATTTATCTTTGCACAAGGCTGCCCTCTGCTGGCTGCACATGCAGGAGCAACCAGAAAGGACGGAAATCAGTGGCCAGAAACCAGGAGGCTGAGGCAGGGCCAGGGAAGAGGGGAACCCCAGCCACAGGGCTTGAAGATTAGTTTCCCCTCCCTGGGGACGGTTCCCTCCATCTGGAGCAGGAGAACCTGGGAAAGGCAAGAAACAAAGGACTGTGTCACAGGGACTGTACTCAGCGGCCACTGGGTAGTGTGGGGCCACGGAGGACCAGTTCTAAACATAGTTCGTTGTCCTCAGTGGTGAGCTGCTAAGTTTTTAACAGCTAGATCTCAACACATACACATACATATACGGACACACAGACATACACAGACACACACATACAATTCTCACACATACACTCACACAGAGACACATATTCTGTCTCTGTCTCTGTGTCTCTGTGTCTGTGTCTCTCTGTTTCTCTCTCTCTCTCTCTCTCTCTCTCTCTCTCTCTCTCTCTCTCTCTCTCTCTCTCTCTCACACACACACACACACACACACACACACACACACACAGACCTGATTTACAACATTCATAGATTTCCATGGTGTAGATTTCCCATTATGGCCAGCTTCAAACTCCCAACACGATGTCACTCCAAGAGTTGGGAAGATTGCCTGCAGCACTCCATTATCTGGAATGTCTACCATGAAGCTACCGTGGACATAAATACCTTCAACATAGGGTAAACTCACTGGGAAGTGACGAACTTTGAGTGTTCATCCTGGCTGTTCTCAGTATAATATATTTAACTGTGAGGTTATATAATTTAATTTTTCATAATGGCCGTGTTTAACAACTGAACTGCAAAATTCTGGAAAATGTAATTATCAATCTTGTCAGCCTACCAGCCAGTTAAGACGAGGCTCCAGCACACGAATGTTTCTTCTCTCCCACCCTCCCCTTTACGCCCTGCTCTGTCCCTCTGCCGCCTCCTCTTCCTCCTCTTTCTTTCATGGCTCTCCTGGAATTCTGTGTGGGAAGACAGGTATGGAGAGTGTGGAAAAGACCTCTGCTGCGGCTGTTCTCTGAGTCAGGAACCATAAGGTGTAAGGAAAGAGAAGGGAGAAATGCAAATTCAGTGGCTGGAGGTTCTCTCTCTCTCTCTCTCTCTCTCTCTCTCTCTCTCTCTCTCTCAGTTTCTCTGTCTCTATCTGTGTCTCTGTTTCTCTGTCTCTGACTCTGTTTCTCTGTCTGTCTGTCTCTACCTCTGTCTCTGTCTGTCTGTCTCTATCTCTCTGTGTGTGTGTGTTATAAAATTTTGCAACCGCGGCTCCCAGGCTGCCTGGCACTTGGACTACAGATCAGCCTTTGGGCGAGGGAGCCACTGCTCCCCCAGTGAGTCTCTCGGAGCAGTGTACCTGGGAAGAGGGAGCCGCTGGCGTCTAGGTGTAGCGGCCCACAGGGAGCCTTGGCAGGCAGAAATAGGCCTCCGGGAAAAGGCTCAGATTGATGGGGTTCCCATCCAGGCGGATGTCTTCTAGCCGCCGGCGCTCATGTCTGCGTTCCCCGGTGTCACAGAAGGCGTCTCTTCCCATGGTCTCGATCATGTTATTCTGGAAGGAACAGCAGACACTGAGGGCTCACAGCCTCCCATGCAGCTGGAGAATCAGAAGCAGGTAGAGCTGTGGCCACACAGGGGAGGAGAAGAGGACGCTGTGGAGGGTGAAGAGAAAGAGGGAAGAAATTAGAAGAGATGGGAGAAGCAGGCAGGAGGCCCTAAGGGGACGAGAAGGAGGTTGGTGAAATGAGGATACAGAAGCAGGTGAAATACTGACGTGTAAGGGAAGGAACGGCTTTAAAAAGGAGTGGGGAACATCCTTTGTACGGACCGTGCCTGTCCTCACGGCCCCGCATTCCCGCCACCTGCCTCCCGCCCTACTCACTGTCTTTTGCCCTTGGTCTGTCAAGGCTCCTCACCTGCAGGTGCAGAGAGCACAGACTCAGGGGCAGAGGCCCGGGGATGGAGTCCAGCAGGTTGTCTGCCAGGTAGAGAAACTGAAGCTTCTCCAGGGCCTGCGGGACACAAGCGAAGGAGACTGATGGGCCAGGAAGAGGTGCCCCAGGAGGCCAGCGTCACGTTGGTCCCTCGCGTGGGGTGGGGTTGTCTCTGTCTGCCTGTCTCTCTCTGTATGTCTCTGGGCCTCGCTGTCTCCCCTCCCTCTCCAGAATCCTACTCTCTATCTCAGGCTGGCCTAGAATTCTCTATATAGCCCAGGCTGGCCTCAATCTTGTGGTCCTCCTGCTTCATCCTTCCGAGTCCTGTGTGCACCACCAAGCCCAGCTAAGGATGCTGGCTCTTTAAGGAGCTTACAGGTACTAACTCCATGGATGGCAAAGGAAAGCGGCTGTCACTGAGTGCTGGGAGCTGGGGAGCGAAAAGGAGCTGTTAGTGCTGGCTGGGAGGAGCAGAGGAAGGCAGGAACAGGTAGAAGGAAGGACCAGGGGACATTTCAGCTCAGTCTCAACTGCTCTGCCACCAGTGAAAAGTCTCCCAAATGCTCCACTCAGAGTGGCTATGGGGAGCATGCTCGGAGGATGCCAGGGTGGCAGAACCGAACCCGAGGCACACAGCACACGGAGCATGTGAGCATAGCAGCATCGACAGAACCGGGGAGAGCTGATCAGATAGGAAGAGATCAGCCTGCAGGGAGCTCAGAGGACAGTGCGGCATAAGCTACCACTCAAGGGAGTGGCCGCTACCTGCATTGGATCATCCCGTGATCTGGGCAAAGGCTGTTTCAATCCTGTGTCAAGTGGGCATTATCACCCTCGTTCTGCAGACGAGGGAACGAGAGCGGAGGTGACTCACTCAATGAGCTCAGGTCCTTTGGCTCCAAAGCCCCTGCCTTTTCTGGACCAAGAAAATAGGCCTGAGTGAGGGCAGAGAAGCACCTCCTAATATGGAAGCAGTCAGGCTGTTTCTGAGGGCTGGAACAGCCAGGGACCTCCCTGTACAGACAATCCCAGCATTTCCTGCACAGCGGAGAAACTAACGTCTGCAGGGTCTGCATCCCACCCACCAGGGGCGTGGATACCGTTCTCTGTACCCTCTGGAGGCCCACAACACACCACATACTGGGAGGGGGGAAGAAGTTTGTGAAGAAGAGTAGCCACAGAGCAAGCCCCTGGCTCTTGGTGAGCATGGTGATGCCCCGTTGTTCTTTCCAGTACTCAGGAGCTGAGGGAGGGGGACAAGACCCTTGTCTATGAATGTATATCATACATAACATAATATATGTAATAGGATAGATGCAAACGGCTATATGGATACTGCCGTTTTTTACTTTATTTGATGCCTCTACATATGACTTCATTTGCAAAAAGGAGCCTTCCACAACCGAGCATTGCTTAAGGACAGGGATGCGTTCTGAGAAATGTGTCATTGTGAAATCACTTACACAAACCAAGAGAGCTATGAAGTTACTAGATGACTCAATCTTAGGGGGCCCCCACTGTGCCTGTAGTCCAGAACTGATAGAAATGTTGTCTTGTGGTTGGACTGTGCTTGAGAGAGACAGAGAGGCTGCCCATGAGCAACCGGTCTTTAAAGCCCTTCCCAGTTCTGCAGTCAGCATGCTGGGAGGTGTCAGTCTTGTGACTCTCTCCTTGTCTCAGTGGAAGGCATCCTGGGCTCTTGCCAGCCTGTTCCTTGGGCAGCCCCACAGGATCATATTTGTGTCAAATACCTTAACTCTTTCCATCGAATCTGGCCAGTAACCCATCAGATTGTGTCTCGAGAATCTGACCATAGAGAGACAGTGACCAGTCACTTGGTGGAAGATTTCAAAACCATTAGGATGATATGTAGGAGTTAGAGTCAGGGTCAGCACCGCAGACAAACTGGAGTTTTCAAAGGCAGAATGGGTGAGCAGGTCTGGGGTGAGCAGTCTGGGGTGAGCAGTCTGGGGTGAACAGTCTGGGGTGAGCAGGTCTGGGGTTAGCAGGTCTGGGGTGAGCAGGTCTGGGGTGAGCAGTTCTGGGGTTAGCAGGTCTGGGGTTAGCATGTCTGGGATGAGCAGGTCTGGGGTGAGCATGTCTGGGGTGAGCAGTCTGGGGTGAGCAGGTGTGATACAAAGAGAGTGAATGGAGCAGATGCGTAGACAAAGGCCCACACTACAGTGGTATCCCCACAGAGGCATGCGAGAGTTGCTGGTATTGGCTTCCTGTGTTCTTTCCCCTCTAGCAGGATCCTGAGGCCTGACGGCACCACGTTTCCCATTCACTCAGGCTACAGAGGCGACCATGATGGCACGATGTAAAACACCCTTTTCTGAAGAAGAAGGTTTAGTAAGCCATACATAGGAAAAGGGGGAAACATAGGACTTGATTCCGAGGCCCCAGATCAGGCTTGAGCATGAATTGCTGTGAGGTCAGGGTGCATGGGTAGGGTGGGTGTTGTGTGGAAGACCGAGGCCCTGACTCACCACGAAGGCCTCAGGCTGTATCCCGAGCTCTGCAGCCTGTTCAGGCGGACGTCCAGGAACTCGAGGCCACTGGGTAGCACAGGCAGAGCCGCCAGCTGGTTCTCAGGGAGGATCAGATCCTGCAGGGCAGGCAGCAGGCGGAAGGCGTCGTTGTGGATGGAGGAGATGGAGTTGCTGGAGAGGTCAATCCTTTTCAGCTTTGCTGAAGGATGTTGGGAGAGAACAAAGGGGGAGCCTGGAACACGCGTCTCTGGGGAGCCCCCTGTGGGACATGCTTGCCCTGCGTGCCCTGCGTGCCTTGCTCCATCCTTCTCAAGCGAGTTCTAACTAGCTCACCTCCTGCATCAGGTCTAAACCCCAAGCAACAAGGCTATATCAGCTCTCCTTCAAAAACTATGACATTTCTTAATAGCCTTCCCCAGAGCTTCGGTTCTGTGGTAGTTACCTACTTTAAAAGAGCCCCATCCCCGCAACAAGTTCAGGAATCCCTGCATTCATCCCCCCCCGCCCCCCACAACTCAGTTTACACAGAAGACACTGAGGGCCCGGAAGGCTACCAGTGATGCAGGGTAGGAGCTGGAGGCAAGCCCAGGCCTCCCCTCTCCAGCAGGGAATATGGCATGAAGTAGCAAAACAAAGAAATAGCAAACAGCCCTTTGAATAACATCAGGACCACAGAGAGGGGAGGTTTAAGGGGGGGTCTAGGCCAGAGCCCAACAGGGGCAGTTTCTGGAACATTCTGGAAATGTTGCCTTGAGCATCCCTTCCGTTCCCATGCCCCAGATCCTTCATGAGAAGAACTGGCTACTGCCACCACTTTAGACTCTTAAGGATTTGGAAGGATGGGGCGTCTGTCCCTTTGACAGCCCGTGAGCTCACGTCTGTGTCCTGGCAGTTCCCTCTGCCCTACCATCGCCTTTTCTCGAAGCAGAACTCACTCAGCCCTTTGAAGTCTCCGGCCTGGATGTGGCTGATGTGGTTGAAGCGAGCATACAGGTAGGTGGTCATCGGGGGAAGGGGAGGAATGTTCTCGAGGTCTGCGTCGTCACAGTACACGGAAGAGCCAAGGCACACGCAGACCAGGCAGGTAGGCAGACCTGGCCAGGCAGAAGACAGAACAGAGGGACATCTCTGGTCAGACTCCCTTCAGCCTCCGTGGTCAGTGGCTTTTGCTTCCGTGGATGCTCAAGCTATGGGCATCTGTGGCTTTTAGATTACTTATGGTTTTTTGCTTAGAACCACCCAGCACAATGCACCCAGACAATACTCATCGTTGATCTCAGCCTGTCACTCAGCACTGGCCTGTAAGAGGACTCACCTCACTACCACCCAGGGCAAGTCCCATCCAGACCCTGATCCTCTGTAGGTTCTCCTGAGGTGATGTGGCTATTCTAGGACCTCTGTCTGTCTCTTTTCTAGAGGACCTTCTTTAGTGCTAAAAGGTACGGTGCAGATGGGAGAAAGAAGCCAGAGTTATGTGGAATAGTCAATGGCTGCTGCCTCTGCCTTAGGAAGAGGAATTGGTCATATTGTATGTGGCTCCAGGAAGCACAGCAGAGCCACGGTGGAGTGGACAGTGGCTGCCTGGCATCCATTTCCTCTTGGGATGTGTCATCAGCGTCCTGCTTTTCCAGTGGGAAACATCCCTCCCCTGTTCTCCGCCCCTGGTGTTCTCTCTGCACAGAGTGGTCGAGAAATTCAGCTGAACAACGTTAGTGCCACTTACTGCCACAACTCAGAGATGACTGAGAGGGAGGCTTGCATCCAAAAGGCACTGGCAGAAAGTTCCAAGTCCAGAGATGATGCAGCAGGAGGGGCCAGCAGGGGTGGGGGACAGAGGTCCTGTGCCCTTCTCCCAAGGCTGAGAAAGGCAGGTCCAGCTGAGACCCTTCACGGCCTCTTCAAGTCTGTGAGAGTTGGTGGACTCCCCATGGAACGCCTCAGCTGATCTCAGTACCCCGGGTCCATGCTGGCATGCATCCGAGAGGAGAACAAGACACCAAATGCCAGCGAGTCCAGAATAAGCTGTGTTCCTCCGGTGTCCCAGTTCTTGATGCCCAGCAGGCAGGGATGCCGCGCCCCAGTCCCCAGGAAGGCACTGGGGGAAGACGGCTAACGAAGGTGAATCCGATGCTGAAGTTGGTATTGCCGCTTCGTTTACTCCCAAGCCAAGCGACAGCCACCGTTATTTATTCTCCTTTCCAGGCTTTTAATCATCTCTAATCTAATTACCACTCAAACTGCTCCCCAAGTGATGCTGTTAATTAAGGTAGGGTGGCTCTGATAGGGTGTAGGAGTTCTTGCTTGCTTTGCATCCCACTCAATTTGTGCATAATATTTATGCAAAAGTATCAGGGACAGCCAGCCACTCCCCTTTATGGTGGTGGTGCTTGTTTTTTTTTTACCATGGCAACCTGCCCTTCTTTTCCTGCTGGCAGAGGCTAATCCAGACCCAGGACCCCTTGGCCTTAGCCCTCGCCATACCTCACTTTAGAACTGCCTGGTGCTAGCTTGAGGCTGCTTGGTCTGTGATCTACGTGTACGGTGTCTGATGCATGCACTTACCATGACTGCCCTGGACGTTCGGTAGGCCAGTGGTGGTAGGCCTGGGCACTGTGAGGTTTGATGATGGCGTCTTTGGAACCACAGTGCTCTGGAGGGACTAGTTCTTGTTGGAAGAGTCAGGCTGTCCACTTTAGCCTGGAGACACAGCACAAAGTATACCATAAGGTCAGTCTGTGCCTGAGAAGGACTTAACTGTGGCCTCTGGAAACCTCGGTGCCCAAGTTCACACATGTGGAATAAGAGGAGGGAGAGGGAGCAGAAAGAGCGAGCAAGGAAGGGATCTTGGAGAGCATGGCATCGAGCATCTTCCATACACAAATAAGGAAACTGCGATCGTGAGAGGAGAAGGTGAGGGTCAGGTGCCCCCGAAGGTCCCCACACAGAGCTGATGTCTGGATCTCTGGGTCATCCAGGCTGGTACTCACTCCCGGCCTCTCTGCATTGTTCAGGTCGGCCCTAACTCTTTTCTCTACCCCAACCCTGGTCACATCACAGTGGGCGGAGGCTTCTGGGCTCACGTGCCATGCTGTAGGTCCGTCCTAGCAGAGGACAGGGGAGCTGGGGAGATCTTCAGACTGGAAGACAGACTGTGAATTGACAAGCTAGCATTTCCCTTTTTTTAGGGAGAGCATGAAGACAGAGCTGATCATCACCCCATGACATGGCTCATGGTCTGATTTGAGCACATGGGAGGCATGTATGAGGTCCCCTTCCGGGAGGGGTCCTGCCAAGTGTGGCACATGGACTAAGACAATGGAGGATGTTAGTGTCCTCTTTGGTAGTAGCCTGTGAGTGACAAGCTCCTAAGGAGGGATAAGAATTTGTACCTCATGCCTGGGAAGCTAGCCCTGTTGGAAAGTGCTTCCCTTGCAAGATGAGGTCATTAATTTGATCCCCATGAACCCTTGTTTGTTTGTGTTTTTCCAGATCTATGATTAATGCTCACAATCTCAGTGCTGGGGAGGCTTGCTGGCCAGCCAGCCTAGCTTACTTGACAAGCTCCGGACCAGTGAGAGATTCTGTCTTAAAAGGAGATGGACAGCTCCAGAGGAGCAACAGGCTGTCTGTCCTTTGGCTTCCTTGAACATGTGCACACATATTAATGAACACACACACACACACACACACACACACACACACACACGAGTTTGCATCATATAGAGAAAGAGCTGAAGACTTGAGAGACTTGTCTTATAGGGCAGGCGGGAAGGGAAAGGGAGCTGGCGCCTAATCCCATTTCTTTCACGGAATCCAAGTCAACTGTGTCCTTTCACCTCAGAGATCTGGTCCCCATAGTCAGCAGGTTCCTCATAGCTGCTCAGGTCAATGACTTCACCGTAGTCCTCTAGGCTCAGGGCATAGTTCCCTGCATGCAGAAATTCGTAAGTGTCTCCTTCCTCAGGGCCATGCTCTTCTCTTTTCCTCTCCCCTGGGAGGGAAGCTGTTCCAGCCTCATGCAGCACCAGGGGCAGCAGACTCAGGAAAGCCAGGAGCCTCATGGTGTTCTGGGGGAGGAAAGGAGTGTACATCCCGTTGATGTCCATCCTGTGGGCAGGTGGTAGAAAGGCTGGGATCTGAGCTCTCTAGTGCTTTGTGGGAATGGCCCAAAGTTACCCAACCTCCGGCCCACATGCTTGCTCACTCTTGCCCTCCACCACACAAGCTTACTCAGCGTTTTTATCCTACTAAGGCTCCTTAAAGACCAGGCTGTGTCTGGAGGCATCTTTAGCCATCACTCACTGCAGCTCACAGTGTGGGGATCAGTCACTCCGGCTCCCACAGGCAGCTTCCACAGGCTGGCTCACTCATCTCACCACAGACGTGCTTACAAATGTCCCCTGTCCACTCACCTGCACACTGGGCACACGTGTGCATTTGTACAGATATTCTCTAGCAAACAACCACGTATTCGTCAAAAAAAAAAATTAGCTTTAGAGAAACCGCACTAAAGAGACTTTTGTTTCCTTTTGTTTTTGTTTTTGTGATCGGGTCTCATGTACCCTAGATTGGCCTCAAATTTGCTATGTAGTGGAGAAGGACCTTGAACTTCTGACCCTCCTGCCTCCACCTCCCAGGTGCTGGGATTACAGGTGAGCACCATCACGCCTGGTGTGTGAGATGCTGCGGACCGAGCCCAGAGCTTCATGCATGTTAGGCAAGCTCGCTACTCAGGGAGCCCTCTCTCCCTAGCCCTACTTGTGGTGACTCTAAGGTCACTCATTCACGTATCATTTAAACATTTATGGGCTGTCTACTGAGTTGCAGTCTCTGGACTTGCCTTTGGAGGTGTAGAAATGAATAAGGCCCAGCCCACTTTAGGAGCCACCAGTTAATTTAGAGACAAGTCTTATAATTTGACATGCAATGTAAAAGGACATTAGCTCATAAAATAGACTTAGAAATGTAACGTTTTAGAAACATATTTAAACCAGAGAGTCTGTGTATGGTTGTGAGAGTGCTTTTCCATCAGGAAAGCTGGCAGCTATCTATGGACATATCCATGTACAACATATGTGTGTGCACATGGGTAACTTCGAGCACATGATGTGCATATGAGCACAAGCGTCTGTGCAGCGTACTCACATCTGTGCAGACAGGTGGAGGACCCTGTGTGCTGTGGGTCCTGAAGTGCCTGTCCCATTGACGCCAGTATGTGACCACACCGTCCTCCTAAAGCCAGCTGCACAGACAGGTGCCTTCTTAATTTCAGCTGGACTCAGGGTAAGTCGCCAGCAGTAGTAAAAGGTGGTATCTCTGTTCCTTCCCCCCACTCCAAACCAAAACAATGCTCTTGAAAGCAATCCCCAAGGCAGTTCGCCGACCACTCGGAAGCCTCTTCCTGCGTCTTCCATTAGAGTCTTGGACTCTCCATCCTTTCCACCGAGTTCCTGCCCTGACTCTGTCCTTTATTTGCATGCCAGCATGTGTGAGGCCTCCAACCCTGGACCTTACCTTTTAGGTGCTTTTGGATCCACCTGGCCCTGCAACTTCCAAGGGGATGAAGGCTCCGATGGAGAGGATGACTGCCTGGCTGGCTAGGGGACAGCTAGACACACCCTCATCTATTGGCCAGGGCGAGGACAAGCAGTTGGCCCAGGGAGCCACGTGTCTAATTAGATTTCCCATTCTTTGAGATGTCCTGCTGTTTCCTTCCTGTTTCCTCAGGGGGTCCCCAATCCCATTTCTTCACTTAATGAACAGGAATTCTTTGTGTACATACACACACACACACACACACACACACACACACACACACGCACAGCACACCATGGCCCTCCACACCCCCTTCTTCTCTGGTGTTTGGGGGTTGGTCAGTCAGATAAGGAGTTTTCCAGAAGGCTGAACTGAGGTTTTCTGGAGGGATGGAGCTTGCCGCCCCCCCCCCCCTTCCCAGGAATGATGAGACTTGACTTCATAGATGGAATCCAAAGAGAAAAGGGTCTGGACTGGGGCACCCCAACGAGCCCTACCCACAGAGCACTGGGAATCCTATTAAGCAAAACCACCAAGGAAGTTTTCAGGGCTCTGGCATGCAAAGGAAATGGAGTCGGGTAGAATTTGAAGACCAACTTCAACTTCAGTGGCCACCAAGTACAAGACAGGAAGTTCTCTATCTCCTGTAGGGAGAAATGACCAGGACAGGAGCCAGGTTTTGGTTTACAAAACCCAAGGCAATGTGCCATTGTGTATGGCCTCTGGCCAGAACCTAACCCTCCCCTCCCCCACTTCCCAAGGGTGCCATCTTTCCTTGGGATATGCCCCAGATATCCCCAGAGGCAGGAGCTGGAGAATATCATCCTGATTCTGCTGCCCAGTGCTACTCTCCACTCCCTTCTCTTTTCCTCTGGCCACACCCTGAATCTCAGGTCCGGGAGGTCCCCTGAAGAGCATCTATTCAAACTCCTTACTGTAGAGGAGGAGACAGAGGGCCAAAGAGGGGAAGTGATTGGTCCAAGGCCACCCACGGCCAAGGCCAGCACCACATTTTGAGTGTTTTCTAGGTTCACAAGGCTCATCTTCTTTCAACCTCATCCCAGGAACCCTAAGAACACGGTGACTCTGTGCCCTCAGAACAGATGGCCTTGGCAAAACCCATGCCTGGCTTCTGATGCCAGGTGAGTGGGCACACCTAATAGCCAGACCCCGAGGAGGCCTCAGCTGGTGAGAGAAGGGGCTTCCGGCAACCCAAGAGGCCACCTGCCAGAACAAGGCTGTTTTGTCTTGGAGATCCCCCCCATCTGGGGAGTGACAGCTTTCAGAAGCTCGGCTGGGTGGAGGGAGGAAAGAGTCCTAAGCCAGGAGGACGCCCTCAAAGCAGATGGCACATTTGGCTGGCCCTGCCCCTCCATTCTTTTCTTCCAAAGACCCTTGGTCCCTGCAGACAGCCCAGAGCGTGCCCCTCTCCCACCTCCACGCCATTTGTCCCTGCAAGGAATGCAGATGAGACTGTTCATTCATTCCCCCTGCCACCTGCTCCCACCCTCATCCCCACTCTCGGCGACACACCCCCTCCACCCTCCCGCCGTCCGTCATCCACCTCCTCTGAGCATCCGCCCCCGCACTTCGAGGCGGGAGCAGCCAGCCCTGTACCGCGCATGCGCCGGCTCCCACGCGCTTTCCCCAACCCCATCCCCCGAGGCAAAACTCATCCTACACTTTCTCCCAGCTTCTATTCCCGCCTTCACAAGCCTGCGGTCGGTCGTTCCCATGGATTTCGGGGGCGTTGGTGGACGGGAATGTGGACCTGTGTGGGAAGCGGCAGGTGGGCGGGCTTTGTCCCCGATCCGCGAGCCTGGCAAGCGCTGACGTTTAGGAGAAAGACAGGAGCCATGCTCATGGAACAGAGGCAGCAGGCCGTGTGCACAGAAGTCTGGCCAGGTGACCCTGCTGCTGCCGTGTTGTGGGCAGTGGGAGAGGGGAGCAGAACGTTCAGGGACCCGCCTGCCTTTTGGTATTCCCTGCTGAGGACTGAGAACCACTACCCACCCTGACACGGGCTAGACTCCAGCCCAGCTTGCTATCTTTTGGTTCCCGCTGTTTTCCTCCAAGTCATATGCTTTCTCCATCTCTCCTCTGGCAAAACTAGATCCCTTAGAGCCCGCTCACTGAGACTTCCCAGGCAGAGAGAGTAGGTCGACTCCGGGTTGCTTATAGTTAAAGTCATTACAATTAAAAAAAACAAAACTGAATTCGTGGATGCACCCCACCCTCTTATCAAGTTATTAATTCCCCCAAAGCATGGATGGAGCATGTATTGCTCACCCTTGAATTTTTTAACCGGTACCTGCCCGGCGCACAGTCGATCTGAAGCGGGCCCTTATCAGGCAGGGAGGGAGGAGCCGGGGCATCTGTCGGTTTTCATCCTACACAAGATAGCTTAGACCGGGAGGGTCACAAACCCCCTTCTGTAGCCAAATTCCCTCCAAAGACAGCCCTGGTAACTGTTGTCATTTTGAACTTCTACGTGGCCTGTAGACCTTTCCAGATGATTTGGTCCTTGGCTGTCTGCCCTGGGCACTTTCCGTACACACTGCATTCCCCAATTAGTCTGCGATCTTTTCTTGGGCAGAAAAGGTGACCATGAGTCTTCTGGTGTCTGCCTTGCTTCTGAGCCCTGAGAAACTCCACAGTTTGATATCTGTGCATTGAAAGAACTTGGCTGTTTCCGTTTCAAATGGAGCTATTAGATTTCTGGTCTGACTTTAGGAATAATTTTTCATGAAGGTTATGAGTTTTGGGAACATTCTCCAAGAAAAGGCTTTGGTATATCTCTCCTACAAATTTGTTTATTGAGGCAAGTCTTGCTGTGTCACCTTGGCTGGTCTCAAACTCCTGAGATCTGCTGCCTCTGTTACCTGAGTGCTGGGATTAAAGGTGTGCACCACCACTCCTGACTCCTAGGAGTTTCTTAAGATATTTTGGAGGCTAAAGATGTGACTCAGAAGTTAAGAGCATTTGTTTCTCATTTAGAGGACCTGGGTTCGGTTCTCAGCACCCACATGGAGGCTCTCAACCATTCATAATTCCAGTTCCAGGGGATCCAGTGCCATCTTCTAACCTCTATGAGCACAAGGATGAGTGTGGTGCACACGCACACACACACAGGCTACACACTCATACACATAAATAAATCTGAAAAGCACTTTTTAAGGGAGATATTTTCTTTTTTCTCTTTCTTTCTTTTCTTCTTCTTCTTCTTCTTCTTCTTCTTCTTCTTCTTCTTCTTCTTCTTCTTCTTCTTCTTCTTCTTCTGGTTTTTCTTATATTTTTGGTTGTGAGCCTAGCCTTTAACGGCTGAGCTATCCCTCCAGCCCCCCCACCCTTTTTTTTTTTTCTGAGGCAGGATTTCTCTGTGTAGCTTTGCTCCTTTCCTGGAACTCACTTGGTAGCCCAGGCTGGCCTCGAACTCACAGAGATCCGCCTGCCTCTGCCTCCCGAGTGCTGGGATTAAAGGTGTGCACCACCACTGCCCGGCAGGAAGATATTTTCTTCACCTATCTCTCAGCAAGAAGTAGGGAGTTGGGTGGCAAGACAGAATTTGACCCATCCACATGGTCAGGTTCATGCTGGGTGTTTTTCCATATGACTTTATTTCCTTTGCCATGAAGCTTGTCGAAATGTGAAAGCTGTATCAGAGTTAACATGGTCTTTAAGAGAATAGATAAGATGTACAGAGCGCACACACCCGCACCTCTACATGCACCTGCATGTGTAGTTGCCAATGGCGCTGAGTGAATGAACTTGTGTGAGAAGGGGCTTTCTAAACCCAAAGGTAAACTAGCACACTGTCTGTCTGTCTGTCTGTCTCCTGTAAAGCAGTTTAACTCTAGCCCCTCTAGAGAGCTGGCAGCTGCAGAGGCAGCGTGGGAAGCTGGCATGTTCCAGGTGGGATAGTGGGATGCCAATGGTGTGACTGCTGGGTCTGCGGATCAGTGCCCACCCCCATCCCTAGCAGCCACAGGGGCTGTGTTCCCTGCGGGCCTCACCAAAGAGGCTGAGGCTGCAGGTTGTGCGTGGATGCAGAGGGGGCGTGTCCAGGCCGTAGCACCAGGTTGCTTTCAGCCGTGATACTGGATTGACTTTAAGCAGGAGCCTTGGAGAGACCAGCTGCAGCTGGGAAGAACGAGGAGGTCGTACAGCAAGCGGGGAAGAGGCTGTGTGAAGAGGGCTCCATTTCCAATAATGAGCAGATGAGAAATGCGATCAAGACTATGAACGGGATTTCTGGACTGTCGGGCCCAGCCTAATCCGGTGTCTTAAAGCAGTTGTGTGACTATCCCTGGGGAGATGCAAAAACCTCCAGAGCCTCCCCATCCCAATGAGGTGGGCCCTGTGCTTCACTCATTTCTAGAACATTCACCTCCCCATACTCCTCCTTATCATACACTCAGGGAACTGTGGCAGGGCAGGGGCAGCCTCCCCTAGAGGGAGGTGAGGGGACAGGAAAGGCCAGAAACCCAGGTTCTCGGAAACCTGCCAAGTCGCTCACCTGGGCTCGGAAGGGAGGGAAGGGACGTCTTTGGGGGAGGGGTGTTTGTGCAGGGAATAAATTACTGCAAGGGGGCGAGGTAACACCACTTGTCCTGCGTTAGGTGTGCTCTAGAAGAGTGTTGCACAGACACGCAACAACGCAGCTCTGAGAGGACCTTGGAGGAGCATCCCACCTACTGCCTGAGAACAAATTCGGAGGCTGAGAGCAAGAGAGCTGACAAGGCCGAGGTCACACTGGCCTCCCTTAGACTCCCAAAGCGTTCTCATTCATACTCACTCATGACGGGAATGAACCCACCTCTGCCCTTCCCTTTACACCCATACGGAGAGAGACACTAAGCCAGTCACCCATGGGCCTCTTCCCCGCGGAAGCTGCTTGCAACAGCACCCCAGGAGAGCGGAGTCGGCTGTGACCTGCACCAGCCACCAGATGTCACCGACGAGTCTGCTTTAGAGGTGGAGACTACCCCCCCCCCCACGTGAAAGAGGCTTCTGGGAGATTTCCAGGTGCTCCACCCCTTTTTCCCTGTTTCTCAAGGGGTGGGGTGGGGGACACGGACTGGGTCATGTACGTGATGGAGAGCAGACGATTCTGGGATGCTGCCTCTTGGCCTTCCACTAGGAACCCTGCCCTCCAGAGCCTTGGGTCTCTTGTCAAGTTTGGGTCAGGGCCCATTCTGGGGCTCTTGACCCCCCAGCCACTACCCATTAGTTAAATTCTAGTTCTTTGAATCACTCTTCTCCCTGGCTGTTCCTCTCTGAGGCCTAGCCAAGAGGGTGTGTGCTGTGCTTGGCCCTGAGGAGGAAGGGCTGATGGACACACGTGTGGGGGACCCTGACCCTCCACCCCACCTCAATCATTCCCTCACACTTCCTGGAGGATGTGAAGTGGCAGAGAGCAGGGTGATGTCTGGTGTCAGGAAACAGGGTGGTAGGGCAATCGTTTTGGAAGGAGGGTTCTTGGCCCAGGATACCTGGGTTTGTCAGCCTTCTTGAGGCAGAGATGCCCGAGGTGGAGAGGTTCTCAGCAGAACTTTCCAGGAGTCACCTCTGGAATGGCTTCCACTTCTTATGTGACCGAGACTAAGAAAAGCTATCAGTCCACGGCCTTGCCCAGGAGAGGGGAGGGGTTGCATCTGTTGGCAAACTCCTGTGTCTGAAGCAAAGGGAGACCAAAGAAGAGCAGAGGTTTCGGCTGGCAGGGTGTCTTTGGTCTGGGTGGGAATCTTGCTTTAGAACTGGAGCAGGACACATGGCATTTCCCATCCTCAGAAAGGGATGAGAAGAAAGGCAGAGCTGGGAACAAGAGAGGGAGACAGAAAAATGGTGGAGACCAGAGCTTGGGCCACCAGGCTTCAAGTGCTGTCAGAGGGGGTCCAGCTCCGGACACGGCCTAGATGACCACAGACTGCAGGAGTCGGAAGCACATCATGAGGTCCAGTGGGATAGGTGGCTTCAGGAAGTTCCCGTCCAGCCGCAGATAGCGCAGGTGCGGCACGTTCTCCAGGTCCGAGGAGAAGTCGTGGAAGGCCACCAGGTTGTTGGGGCAAATCTGGGTCCCGTTGATTTCTAGGGAGAAAGAAGGGGAGAAGTCAGCCGCAGAGGCACTGGCAGCACAGGTGGAGGGGAGAGGGTGGCCACCAAGAGTGTGGACTCCACAGTTCTCCTCTCTGAGCAGGGTGACTTGGGGAAGGTGTGGCTGTAGATGGCCTCGTCTCCAGAGTCAGTCAAATGATCTCAGTTGGGGACCATTGGCTGCTGCATGTCTTGCATGAATGGCTTATTCAAGGACTAAACAACACTCATCTTTTTCCGAGCCTTTCTGCTGGTGCTCTACTCAGAGCAATTGTACCCGCTAGGCTGACCTTGAACTCTCCATTCTCATGCCTCAGTCTCCCAAGAGTCGACATTACAGGCATTTGCCACCATATCCAGTTGAAGAGGTTTTGTTTTGTGTGTTTTGGAGACAGGGTGTCATGGAGTCCAAGATGTCTTTGAACTCCCAATTCTCTTGCCTCCACCCCACAAGCACTGGGGTTACCCACATGTACCCCCCCCCATGTCTGGCCTGACATTTTTGACTGAAGCAAAATTGAGCTCCAACCTCATGCCCTAGGCTACAGTTGACACACCAAGCTCAGGACCCTGTGAGAATTCCTTAGGAAAAGTGTCCCAGTGGAACACTGCACCTTCCATACAGAATCAGAATTCAGTTAAACAAGACCCTCTCCAGCCTCTACCAGTTCTATACCCTGACTGCATAGCTACCTCTCTGAGTCCTCTTCACAAGACTTTTTAAAACCAAGGCTTAGTTTTGGGAAGTCCCCTGCCGGGGCTACTGATGGCTTCTTTGCAGTGGCGGGCCCAGAACATGAGCACTTGGTATCTCTATTCCACTCTTGGGAAAATACCCAGCGTATTCCTGTGTCTATCCTATTTACAGGTCCAGCGGCCAGAAAAGCTGATGCTGATGAGAAGGGCTGGAGAAAGGAAGCCTCATGCTTTTCAAGCATGCTGTTCAGCATCCTTCATACATACATGGTTAGGTCAGCCTATTTGTGTTAGAAGATAGTATTGCCATCCTCATTTTACAGGCAAGGAAACATTCTGCACGGGTAGAATATCTTTTCCAGGTCACACAGATGCAGCAAATAGTGAGGCCACAGTCAAAACTAGTGGGATCCCCCCTGCTTTTCTTCAGTGGCTAAGTATGGAATGTAAGGTCTTATGCATATTAGAAAGAACTCTAAGCCAGGCAGTGGTGGCACACGCCTTTGAACTCAGCACTCTGGAGACAGAGGCAGGCAGATCTCTGAGTTTGAGCCAGCCTGGTCTACAGAGCAAGTTCCAGGACAACCCGGGCTAGACAGAGAAACCTTGTCCGAAAAACCAAAAACCAAAACAACAACAAGAAAAGCGCTCTAGAAGGCTAGAAGGCTACACCCTGGTCCCAGCCGTCGCTTCTTGTAACTCTGCCCTGGCGCTCCTGAGAAAGTGTAGACGGACTGAGCTCTTCCCTGTGGCTGGCCCGGCCCCACTCGACTCACTCTCGATGCTGTTGTTGTTGAGGTACAGGTGTTCCAGCTTGTTGTTGATGGCCGGCACGTTGCTGATCTTGTTGTGCGACAGGTGGAGCACCAGCAAGTTGGAGATGTTGAAGGAGTTCTTGGGCAGCCCTCGGTCCGACAGCTTGTTGTAGTTCATGCGGATGAAGGCAAGGTTGGGGAAGGCCTTGAAATATCCACTGGGGATGGTCTCAATCTTGTTGCTGTCCAGGTAGAGCTGGTGAATGGCCGTGGGGACCTTGGGTGGCATCTTTCTCAGGATGTTGTGGGCCAGATTGAGCTGCATGAGGTTCTTGAGGCCCTGGAAGGTGTCGGCCTTGAAGACACCATCACTCAGCCGATTGTGCTGCAGATCCAGGAGCAGCAGGTTCTCGAGCTTGCTGAACACACCCGGCGGAATCCTGGAGATGTGGTTCTGGCTCAGCCTCAGCTGTTCCAGGTTCCGGGGCAGAGCTGACGGCACCTCTTCCAGCTGGTTCTTCTCCATATAGAGGAATACCAGGCTGGGGAGCTTCTCCAGCACTCTCTGGTCCACCTTGCGGATCCGGTTGTTGTCCAGGTTGATCCACCTCAGGCCGGTGGCGTTCTTGAAAGACTCCAGAGGGAGCTCCGTGATGAAGTTGTTCTGCAGGTAAAGGTAATGGATGCGGGGCGGGATGATGGGGACCTTGCGAAGGTTTCGGCTGTCACAGTAGAGGGCTGATGGGAAGTCAGGGGGGCAGTAGCATTCCCGAGGACAGTCCGGGAAGACAGATGGAGGGCCAGGAGGGAGGGGTGGAGGCAGGTCTGTAGGCTCTGCTGGCTCCTGGGGCTGAGGAAAGCTGGGTGTGGGCCTTGGCTTGGGTTTCCGCCGAGCCCCGGGTTTTGGTCTTGTTGGTTGGCCCTGGGCCACTGAGGCCAAGATGAGGAGAAGTGGGAGGAGCCAGAAGAAGGATGCCCTCATGATCCAGGTGATGTACCTGCAGGGAGGAAATGGAATAATTAGCCTGCTGGGCCTCAGGAATAGAAGGCATGCCTCTGGGCTGGAAAGATGGCTCAGAGGTTAAGAGCACTGACTGCTCTTCCAGAGGTCCCGAGTTCAATTCCCAGCAACCACATGGTGGCTTCACAACCATCTGTGATGAGATCTGGTGCCCTCTTTTGGCCTGTAGACATACATGCAGGCAGAACACTGTATACATAATAAATAATAAATGAAAAAGGAGGAGGAGGAGGAGGAGGAGGAGGAGGAGGGGAGGAGGAGGAGGAGGAGGAGGAGAAGAAGAAGAAGAAGAAGAAGAAGAAGAAGAAGAAGAAGAAGAAGAAGAAGAAGAAGAAGAAGAAGGCATGCCTCTTCAGCAGGGCTCCTCCAGAACTAAATCCTGGGGAGAGGGCCAGAGCCAGGGACCTGAAGAACAGGTGAGGACCTGAGCTGTAACATGAGATCACCCCCTCTTATAAGGCAAGTGTTCAAGGGACTACTCTGCCACAGAGTGACACCCCAAATCCACTGGACACTTTTTATATCATCCCTCCCCCAAGAAAAGTTCCCTACCCTTTTCAGGGGGACGCTAGGATATGGCCCAGAGTCCTAAGCAGTGGGTCAGGAAGATTCCTTACAATTCCCATCCGGCAATGGTTTTCAAACTGTGCCTACATTCCTGTGCTTCCCCTGAGGGGGTACACTGAGAAGGGGTCCCCAAGGTGACTCCTGTGCTGGCTTGAACAGTCTTGTTCCTTAAATCTGTTATAGACAGAGATAGACATACTGAGAAAGACGAGAACACACACACACACACACACACACACACACACACACACACACAGACGGTTAGACAAAGCGTTTGAAGAGAAGAGGAAAACATCATTGCTAAAAACGGCCTGCGATCCACCCACCGTGCCCAGCCCCCACTGTTTATAAAATTGAGGCTAGAGGAAAGAAGTGACCTGCGGAGGCCAGGAGGACGTTTGACAGGGGCACAGGACAGAAAGTCCAGGAGGTCTCCTGACAGGGCAATGCTCAGACCCCGGCACTCACCCACTCACCCAGGCTCTGTCCCCTCCTTTGCCCTTGGCCCAGAGAGTGCTGGTCTTTGCCAGCATGAGCCATGCCAAGAATTCCTCCCCAGATGTAGAGGCCCTTGGGAAAATAAACAGGAAAGGAACGGAGAGAGAGAGAGAGACGTGGGGAAAACACTTTCCTCTCTTCAGCGCTGGTATGGTCGCTCCAAGCACTTGGGAATGGGTAGTGTTGAAATGGAGTACTAGGAAGAACTTCTTGGTAGCTTCGGGGACCCTGGGATCAAGAGCTGGAGGGGCTTTGGGGTGACTCTGTTGCCTTGTGTGGTTGAAAGAGGGGAAATGCTGAATAATCCATACCAGCTAGAGCGTGGCAACTCCCAGGGGCTCCCTTCTCCTGCCTAGGGTAGGAAGGGCCCAGGGAGAGGGCCCTGTACTTTGTATCCCTACAGCTGCTCCCTGCCGATACTTTCCACCTCACATCACCGGCTCACCTCGAATCTCCCTCACTACTGTAGCTCTGGGAATGCGGGCTTCTTGGGGGTTCTCAGAGGTAGAATGGGCTAAAGTGTGTCCCCAGCTTGTAATTGAACCCTGTGATCACGGCCTCCAGTGTAGGCTTCCGTCTCCCACCTACCCCCTGAGCCCATATCAACGTCCTATCTTCCTTTGCTTTTTTCTAGGGACTACCTTCTGCATGCTTTGACCAAAGGAAAGGAGCAGGGGGTCAGGGGGTCCCCAAGTTGTGCATCAGATGCTCAGGTGGAGCTGAGAGAGACAGCTAACAGGCAGGCAGGAAGAACTCAGCCCCCAATGGGCAGAATCTAACTGTGTTTGTCCCTAGCTGTATATGTACATCTCACACACACACACACACACACACACACACACACACACACACCCCTCTTTGATCCCACCCTGTACCACTCTATACATACATTCATACACACACACACACACACACACACACACACACACACACACACATTCTCAGGGCCCTGTATGCATGTGTGAGCTTTGTATGTTGGGCTATGTGGTATTTCTCTCTCCTGTCTGGGGTGGGTTTCTCAGACAAACCTCTCAGGTACATTTAGAAGGTCATTCGCCCTGGGCCTCCTGTGACAAGGGACCTGCGGTTAGGTTCTTGGTTTATCCGCCCCGAGGCTTCTCTGAAAGGACTAAAAAGATGATAAGTTCCTTGCAGCACTTGAACTGGAGCCTGGTTGCTAGATTCCACATCGCTCTCTAACTGGTGTGTTGTGAATTCACATTTTTATAAGGCTTTTAATTTTCTTGAAAACAGAACAGTCATGTTACATAGGAATGGAGAGTGAAGACTTGCTATTCCAAAAACATTTTAAAAGCACCAGTCTTTGCAACCCTGATTTGTTTTTCTGTTCTTTGAAATCTCTTTAGTATTAATTACCCAGAAGTCTGTGGGGTCAAAGAGGGGTGTGTGCGTGTGCGTGTGTGTGCGTGCATGTGTGTGATGTACAAAAATCACCCCCATGCTGTAAGAAACCTTGCCCCAGTCCCCAAGGGACTGAAGTTCCCTGGTTCTCTTTGTGCCCTCGTTACCAAAGGCACTTCCAAGGTGAAGTAATGGACCCCAAGTTAAGCAAACAAAGCTTTCCAGGGGAGCCAGCAGAGCCTGCCCTGTGAAGCACGGTGTCCTGGACAGCTGGCCTCTGTCGATGGGGCATGGATGGGTCTCAGTGCTGGGAAGCCCTGGCTCCACTGTCAGGGGCTATCTCAATAGGAAACCCATTCAATCTCCCTGTCTGGCTCAGGCATGGGGTCCCCAGGACTTCCTTCCCCTTCCTCAGCTCCAGACGGGAGTCTTGGAGAACCCTTCCTTCTGATCTCAGGGCTAGAGCCCAGGAGGGTCTCCAAAACAAGCTCCCTGGATCTGAAGTGGAGAGTTTCCATGGGGAAGAGGACCAGCTGTCCCCTCTTTCAGGCCCCAGGGCTGAACCAGAGATCTGTGTGCAGAGTGCACAAGGAAACTGTTCATTTCCAAGGCCTTCCTCACAGGCACACCCCTTCCTGCCAAGCCTGGCTGTCCTTCTGGGAAGTTCTCACTGCAGAGCTGGTCTCTCTAGCCAAGCTCTGCCGCTCTAGCGCTCTCTAAAGGAGAGCTGAGACAGACTGGAGGTAAGGCCACTCCAGAGGGGTTTGTAGTCTCACCAACAAAGCCCAGAGCCAGGACCCTATGATCCCGTCTTCTGGGTCATTAGCTCCCTTAGGGTGGGGTGTCTGTGCTTAAAATCACTAATGCCTCTGAACGCATACCTCCCCACGTCCCGTCCAATCCCTCTCCCTACTGGCCCTGCTCGCCCTCAATCAATGGGCATTTGTTGACCATGCCCTGCACCAAACTCATGCAGCCGGGCTTTCCGGTGCTGCTTCACAGGGGAAGAGGCAGTTGCTTCGCCCACCCCCAGTTCAAGCTCTGCATTTCGAAGCCTTTCCTAAGAGATCTTACAGTTCAAATTTCAGTTCTGACAGCGTGGACCTGGGCTTGGATCCTGCCTCTGACTCTCCTGTTAGGCCCTAGGCTTGACATCTGTGTGAGGGTGGGATGAGCTCATGCATCTGAGGGCATGTTCTTCTAGAAAGCGGACTCTGCGAATGGTAGAGAGAGTTTGTTTACAAAGGAGCAGGCTCTGGGAGAGGCTCCCTGAGTTTCAAGTGAGCTCATCCTCTTTCCTACCTATCCTGTTAATCTGTGCTAAGAACCCAGGCTACTTGCCAGTGTTTGGACTCCTGCAGCATGGGCCTGAGGTACTGTGAGCCAGTACCGTCCAGGGAGAGTGGTCCTTCTAAATGCATAGCATGAACTGGGGTTGGGCGAAGCCCACCCAGTTGTCAGATGTCAATGGCACATTTAAAAGGCAATGCAGAACAAAAAGTCCTAAAGGCAAGCTTAGCACTATTTACAGAGTAACCTTCACATTCCGGTTTGAATAGGCGAATGTAAACAGAATGGGGGTTTTATGGTTTTAGGGAACTAGTCTGAAAGAGCAAGCTCCCCACTGGGGCAGGGAAGAAATCAGACAGACAGACAGTCCCTAATAGTCTGCCGCCCCCTATATCTGCCTTTCTGTGTCTCCCCCAAACACCTTCAATCCTTGACTAAAGCCGAGAAGAATCTGTGTGAGACTGATGTGGGTACAGGTTCAGATTCCACCCTGCAACTTATTTTAGCTGGGTACCACTACACAAGTTTCCTCCTCTATAAAACAGGCATGCTTGACGCTTCTGAGGCACTGAAGAAAAAAACCAGGGTTCCGTGGATGTTCCACAAGCACTCGCCCACCGCGCTACAGACCCAGCCTGGATGTGGTGAGGATGAAATCGGTTGATGTGCAGAGGGCGTGCTCAGTGCATGTCCAGGGGCCGCTGGGACCACTTAGAATCCATGGTTTTGTTCGTTTTGCTTTCCTATCAACATGGTTGGTTAACGTCTTCCACCCCTCTACCGCTGGAAGGCAGGGGTCTTTCTTGCAGTACAGTACTAGATCTTCCTCTCAGAGAAACTTCATTCCCTTTGAGGCTCAGAAGACCACGTTTGGCATTCAGAATCAGCTGGCTGGAACTCCCCAGATACCCGGGCCAAGCTCACTGTATCTCCATCCTGACTGGTCTAGCCCACGTCTCTGCTGTCTGCAGGGACCCTGGCCAGCAAAGGGACATCTCTCTTTTCTGCCGGTTGTGGCTTCTCCCAGCCTACCATTGTTTGTTCCTTCTAGCCGCAAGATGCTCTACTCACATGCCTTCCAGGGAGGTAGGGTGGGTAAGGGACTTACCACCAACTAGTCTGTCCTCTGAGAGAGCAGAACAGCACAGAGCACAGGGAGAGGGATCTAAAAGGGATGGAGACAGCATCCAGTGCCAGCTCTTGGGTGCCTGGGATAGGTAACCTAGCAGGTAAGAGGAGCTGTCCTGAGGTGACTTCCTTTCTTTCTAGAATGTTCTCCAGGAATATGGTTGCCCAGGATTACTGGAGGCAGTGAGGGGATGGGGTGGGGGTGGGGGGCAGCAGCAATCATGTGAGAGTACCTGTTCCCTCCAGTAGTCATTCCCCATTGTTAGGACTGTGGGGCTCCTTTTCCAGGAAGCCACACAGCCATCTGTACCTTGAACACGTAGGGGAGTCTCAGGGTGCATTAAAACAGCTCTGGGCTCCTTGGCCCTGTTTGATGGGTCAGTAGTGAGTGTCTGGCCAAAGCTTCCGGATGCCCTGTCTACTGTCTAGGGGCTTCTGAAAATTACCCTTCTTGCTGCCATGGGGCCCCTCCATTGCTGGAGAGGAGGGAATTATGTAAACGAGGCTCTCAGTCCCCCCCCTTCCTCTACTTGAAGCCCCCTTACCAACTGAACGGTCAGGACAGTTTCAGAATAACTTCAGAGAGAAATGTGTTTCTGACTACCTGCAGGGAAAAGAAAAATTGTTAACTTGGAGTTAGGGCCTCCAAGGCTTGCAGGCTCCGTGGACTTCTCTTTGCAGAAGCCAAGTGGTTTGGACCAGGGAGGCAGGAATTCAGGCGGCTGAGGAGATACTGTGCAGGCCCGAGGGCCACTTTTCTCTCCCTCCTACCTAATTAAGCTCAAAAGAAAGAAGAAAACCACCCGATTGCTCAAGTCCTCCCTGCTCAGCCAAGACGTGATTGTCCTTGGGCTCTGCCATCTCAGCGGGAGGACACTTTCTCTCTGGTCTTGCAGCTGAGGAGGCATGTGAGAGGGTAAGAGCCAGACCCAGTGTGTGTGTGTGTGTGTGTGTGTGTGTGTGTGTGTGTGTGTGTGTGTGTCTGTCTGTCTGTCTGTCTGTCTGTCTTCTGCCATGTGTGACAGACAGTACATGAAAGGTGCAGAGAACTGGGTTCCAGTGTCCGGTTTCTATGGCAACACCTGCTCTGTTGAAATTCTGTGTGCGACACAGCTCTGTGTGTTCCACAAACATCAGCACTTGAGGAAAGTTTCACTTCTGCAGCAAGCAAAACACAGGGGCATGGGATGCTGAGGAGACGTGAGGGTGCCAGCAAGAAATGAGGAAGACTACGTCTGGGCTCTGTGGGGAGGAAAAATAGGAAGGAAGAAGGGAAGGAGGGAGGAAAGAAAGATTGGACAGAGCTAGAGGGAACCCTCGGAGGAAGGAGCCTTCCAGTCTCCAGTCTTCCCCCCACTGCCTGGGCTTACCTGCACACACCTGCCTCTCCTCTGGACTCTGGGGCGCTCCTCTCTTCCTCCTCACCCTTTGGTGGAGCTGTGGCAGCAGAGAACCAGCTAGGAGTTCTGGTCTCCCAGTGGTGTGTGTCTGCGTGTGTCTGCGTGTGTCTGCCTGACTTTCTTCTACCAGAGCCTATTGGGGTGGGGAGGTTAGGTTAGGGGGAGGGAGGGGCAGATCGGAGGGGGGAGGGCAGAGAGGAGGAGGGAACAGAGGAGAGAGGGAGGGCGCTTGGGAATGACAACAATACCGTCTTTATTTGGCAGCCAAAACTGCACAGACCTCATCCACACCCGATGCCCACTAACGGCTCACTTTTAATAACTTTTTCCTGCTCCTGCTGCTCTGGAGAGGGACCATTTGACCCGTGTTTGGAAAACAAGCCAAATCTAGGAAGGGAAGCTCTTGGAAACAAGCCACTGTTTCTGCGCGGGCGGGGCGGGGTCGCTGGGTCCAGCACAGGCCTGTTAAATTCCCAACGCCAGCCTTGCATCCCTGGTGTTCATTCTTCAACTCATCACGGGATGCTTTTCAGAGCGGAAGCAGTGACGATGTTTCCCCATCATCTTCTCCAGGAACTTGCTGAGGGAGTGGAGCCTCCCTGTGCAGTGAGCTGATACAAGAGGTAACTGGTTTGGTGGCCAGGAGGCTAGTCTGAAGACCAGAGAGGGAAAAGTCTGGCCCGAGGATCACACAGCCAAATTAAAGCAGATTTCTAATTGTAAATCTTCACCATCGTTCCTAGTTCATGAGGACAATGTTGGGTGTCTTCTTTCAGCTTTGTGTCACACTCAGGTGAGATTTGGGGACTGTGTGGTCATGAGACCGAAACAAGGAGATGCTAGCCTTCCCAATGCGTTTCCCTTCCTGGAAACCAATTGCAGAACCTCTGCTATCTGAACAAGACTCCCGAGCTAAAATCAGGCATACTTGGCTTGAAGGAGTATCCAGCACAACCTGCCACTCAGAACCTCAGGAGGATATACTCACTTGGTCATCATTAGGTCAACAGAGACCTGCAAAACCCCCCCAGTCCCCTCCCCCAACAGCCTTCAGTTCTTCCACTCACAAGAAGTGAAGGGTGACCTTGGACAAGTCACTTGATCTTGAGATGCCTCTGTTTCCTCGTCTGTGTCTCGGGGAGTCCCGGGAGATAAATAGCTGTGTGTGAGGCACTTTAGAGACTAGGGGGACAGAAGGGCTTCAGAAGGGATTGTGGTGAGGAATTATCAGAGAAGAGGGAGACGTAAACCTCACTCACTGCCTGGCTACCTGCCTTCTCACTGTGCTGGCAGGGTGGGTAGGTGGTGTGTCCACTTGTGGGGATCCATCCACACCCCCAAAGCCTGCACTCTTGGGAGTGATGGCAACCAACTTCACTTCCAATCCCTCTTCAAGCTAGTATCCCTTTCTCCCCTCTCCTTGGCTCCAGGCCATGCAAATACAGGTGGAGGAAGGATGGAACCACCAGGAAGGATGCCCTTCAGGAAGGTCTAGGGTAAGTTTACAAATTGGTGCCCTTGTGACCATGACATGATACACTAATCCAAAAGTGGTCTTTATAGAAATGTGAAAGCATACACATTTGTATTCTGGTCTTCCTCTCCCCCCACTCCACCCCCTTTGGTGCTAGGGGGCTCGGTTCCAGGGCCCTGAAAGTGCTAGGCAAGTAAGTGCCCTACCACTGAGCTGCACCCATAGCCTTCATAGACACATTTGTGCAGGAGACTGTCACCTCATTACTTAACACCCGGATCAACAGGTACCAGCTCATGCTGGTGCTCTGGCTCATACCAATAATCCCAGCACTTTGTGCCTGCCCGAGAATTACTACAAGTTTGAGGCCAGCCTGGAAGACTGAGTAAGACAACCTCAAAACAAAACAACAGCAACAAAAGTAACTACTAAATAAATAAATGATAATTACCCACTCAGGACAATTTGGTTTCTCCTGTGCCTGCTCCCACAAAACCCTGCTGGTATGTTTTGGAGTTCATTCTTACTTTATTTTATTTGGATGCCTTTAGGCAGGGCAGGAACTTCCCTATTCAACACACTGGCCAGTCTGCTGCCTCGGCTGCCTTAGCCTAGGTTCAGGGCCCGGCCTTCTCTACAGGATGCTTATCTTCCCATCATTAGCAACTTCAGTTCTCAGCCACTGGTCTACTGGTAACTGTGGGGAATGGAGGGAGGTGGGACAAAACAGGTTATGTTAGCCAACCTGCCTTTCTGTGCTCCCTGACGGAGGCTGGAACAACCTCCAAATTGGGGACAGAGGCCTGAGCTGTTGCGCCCCGGCTTTGACTCTTGTGTGGTCTGCCACTTTCCTCCCAGACTTCGTTATTTGTAAAACTCGAGGTTATACTGACTGAGCTTTGAACTCTCATCCATTCCAACACCGTGAAAAGAGTCTGGGAGGGGGCATTAGGACAGCTGGGTTAAAACGTCAGCTCTGCTCCTTTCCTGGTACCTGGCAAGCAGATCTGAGCATCTGTTTCCTTAGGTGTACATATCAGCATAACTGTCTTCCTCCTCACTCATCCCCGGGAGCCGGGAGGCTGCCAGAGCAGGGGCTCCGGAGCGTCGTCGTTCACACAGCCAAGGCTCCTCCAGATTGAGCATCCCTGCTCTCAGAGTCTCAGAAACACACGGTGGGTGACATATTCATCTCTTCCTCATGTGGCACTCCTGAATATTTCTGGGGAATGCTGGGAAAGTGTGGGAAGTGTATGCAGGCTGCAGCCACCAGGGAAGGCCAGGCAGCATGGCTGAGATGGAATGCAGGGGGCCAGACCTAGGAGAGAGGTGCCCCCCCCCCCCCCACTGCGGTGGGTTTCAGCTGCTTTTCTAGAGACTTGGCCTGCCCACCAAGACCGCCATCCATCTGGGGCTCACTGTTCCTTTGCCCTCATAGTAACGGCTGCCTTGGCTGCTGCCGTGTGCCAGAGAAGAAAGGATAGATTGTATAACACGACGCTATATTCCTCCAAGTGCAGCAAGCCGGGGGCCCAGCCTCCCACCTCTCACTGCCTGGCAGGGCACAGTAGGCTTTGGAGGTTTTGACTCAGGGTGGTCACCAGGACCCACAGAGGCTAGCCACTCCTCACCCCTGGACAGGGTAGGGTGCACAGCAGGGGAGAGACTGGGGGAACCGCAGGGCACCCACCCCTCTGTCCGGCTGGGGGGCCTGGGCTCCTGCTGGGAAAAGACAGCAGCCTGTCCATTGTTGGGAACCCACAGCACCCACCCAGGGCTTGGCACATCTGGGTGCACAGCACATCTGATTGCTGGCATTTAAGAGGGTTAAACAAGGACAGTCTCTGTCACTCACTTCTTACAAAATCTTATTTTTTTTTTAAGGTATCATCATTTGATTTCGGGTCCCTGCCTGTCTCCACCAGGAGACACCGTGTGCAGTTTGTCTTCCCCACCGCCTCCCTGATAGTAAGGAGCCAACCTAGGATCCGGCCCATGCCAGGCAAGCGCTCTGTCGCTGAACTCCTCTCCAGCTTGCTTGCTTTTCTTTCTTTCTTTCTTTCTTTCTTTCTTTCTTTCTTTCTTTCTTTCTTTTTTTTTTTTTTTTTTTTTTTTTTTTTGGTTTTTTGAGACAGGGTTTCTCTGTGTAGCTTTGTGCCTTTCCTGGAACTCACTTGGTAGCCCAGGCTGGCCTCGAACTCACAGAGATCCGCCTGCCTCTGCCTCCCGAGTGCTGGGATTAAAGGCGTGCGCCACCACCCCCCGGCTCCAGCTTTCTTTTGACTTTTTTCAAGACAGGGTCTCACTAAGTCGCCTAGACTGCCCTTGAACTTGTGATCCGTCTTTACCCCCTTGAGGAGCTGGAACCCGTGCCACGAGACCCCACTGCTGCCCCCGAGCTCTTCCTCCCCGGCCCCCTTCCGCTTCCCCATCTTCCTCCCCCTCCTCCTCTTCCTCCTCTTCCTCTCCCCTCCCCTTCCTCCCCCTCCTCTTTTAGCTGCTTTCCCTCTCCTCTCCTCTTCCTCCTTTGCCTCCCCCTTCTCCCTCCCCCTCCCCCCTTTCTTTTTAAAGACAGAGTTTCACGTTGTAATCCAGGCAGGCTGCAATCCCCTGCTTCGGCCTCCTAGGTGCTGCTGGCTAGGCCACACCAGCACCTGCTTTGCTCTTTTAAGTTTCCCCTCCCAGGATCCCTGGCCAGCTACTCCACGCTGGCACAACACTTCTTTCTCGGTCTTTCCTCCCCCAACTTCATCTGACCAGTGCCTCCTGTTGGACATTTGGGCTCTTGGTTTTTTTTTTTTTTAATTGTTTTTGCTTTGAGATGGAGTCTCATGGAGCCTATTACAGTTGACTTGAATGCCAACTTGCCATAAATCAGGACCACCCAGAGAGGGAGCCTCTCCTAAAGAACCATCCCCATTGCCTTAACTGATACGGGAAGACCCACCCAGAATGTGGGCGGCGCCTCCTGGTAGCAGCTCTGTTTAGAAGGGTGGCGGGTGGGGGGGTGGGCTGTCTCCTGCTGCTTGCTTCTCTCTGTCTGAGTTGCTTTACCTGTTGCTGTAGCAGCTGATTCCTCCGCTGACGTCAGAACCGGGGGTCCCCGGTCTGCCGTCATGGACTAAGGAAGCTTTCAGGCTTCCAGAATCAGATTGGGAGTGCCGAGGCAGCCAGCCTTGTGGAGTGAGCATCTTCTGAGTTGCCATCCCACGGGGAGAGAAACCCCCTCCTGGGGTTACTCCAACTGCTGAGGCACCCAGCCACAAGGCCCAAGCAGTTACCAGGTTCCCAGCCTCTCAGGCGCGATTCAGTGTTAGCGCTATTTTAATGTAAACCGATTTAATACAATCTTTGATATATATAAATTAATCCCATAGGGTCTGTTCCTCCAGAGAACCCTGATTCATGCATAACTCAAGCTGGCTTCATGTCATGATGTAGCCAAGGGTGGCTTTGAACTCTTGATCCCCCTGCCTCTACCTTCCAAATGCTGGGATCCCAGTTGTGTACCACCATGCCTGGCTTGGGTCCCTCATTTTGAGGTCAGCGGTACTGGGCTTAGAGGCTCACATGTGTGATACCAGGCCTGGCCCAGCTTCCCCTCCATGCTGACTAGGAGCCCTTGGGCTACTCAGGTCCCTCCCCAGTCTCCGCGTCCTCGTGTGCAGTATTAATTAGAGTCTGTGAACTCAGCAAGGGCAAAGGACCCTGCCCGTTACTTACCTTCCCCTACAGCACTGGTTCAGAGAGCTTGTCTCAGCACAGTGGCAAACACTCCACCTCATCCTTGGCACACACACACACACACACACACACACACACACACACACACACACCGCCCCCGCCCCCCCCCCCCAGGCTCATCTGCAGCTTTACGAAGACAGACTTAAGTGGAGCTGGATCACCAGGGCAGGGCTGTGTGAGGACATGCCTCCTGCTCTCAATTATCCGTCCTGCAGTGCACATCCAGCCCTGGTCTAGCCCAACATCTCTTTGATCTCTTCCTGGACAGCGTTTGTAAGGGACAGCAGCCCTTTGTAAGGTGATCATTTCCTTTTGAGGGACACACTGGCTCCCTGGCGTTGTATCAGAGAGAAGACCAGTGGCCTTCTTGGGTCCTACTGATCTCCCTTTTATTCTTCCTCACCCAGTCCCTAGCCTAGAAGTTTCCTTAACTCCCTTACTTTTGGCCAAGACACCAGTCTATACCCAGAATCCCCCAAGGGCTTAAGCTTGTGGAAAACGGGGCCAAAGGCACTTTGTAGACTGTTTCCACTTTCTCCTCCCCACAGACCTCTCTGCCTGTTTCAACAGAAGGAGGGCAGGGCAAAGGCCAGGAAGGGAGAGGTAACCATGTCACCATGGGCTCAGCCAGGCTGAGGATCCCTAAGCCCCTGTCCCTTGGTCGTCAGGAATCCTGCACAGGGCTCATCAGCTTGCAGACTGTCCCAGCCGTCCTGCAAAGACGGCAGCGTGGGAGTGGGGAGGGAGGCACACACGGGCACGGCAATCTGATTGTTCTGGCAATGTGTGCAAAGCTGCCCAGCTGCCATGGCATCCCAGGTCCTCGAGAAGCCAGGCTCAGGTGGGTAATGACAGCATTCTGCATGTGGGCCTCCTCTTTCCTCATGGTCCATTGGCCACCAGTCCCCGAGGACGAAGGGGCAGACGTGACCACAGAGAGCCTTGGACAGCCTGTGAACACAGCGGAAATAGCCTTCCAGGATCAGCCTTCCAGTGAGACAGCTCAACTTTATTCCAGAGTATCGGGGATATATAGGATTGGGGTGGTAGCTGGGGCAAACTCTAATTTGCATCAGGTGGCACGCTCCTATCCCATAGCTGGATGGGTGGCAGCACAGCTCTGTGAAGCTGCAGCGTGTTACTTAATTACCATATGGGCAGCAGGGGAAGCGCGTTTGCAGGGAACTGTGTCAAGAGTCATCCTTGAGGTAAGTCAGGCATCCGGGCCTAGAGACATCTTCCAGATAAGGCTAGGTAGAGAGCAGGAAGCCCCTCCCCCCGCCCCGCTTGTGTGTGTGTGTGTGTGTGTGTGTGTGTGTGTGTGTGTGTGTGTAGTCCTCCATATTGTGTCAAACCTGGGAAGAGCTGTTAAGCTACGGTAGACTGCCACTTCTGACCAGTGGGACCTCCCAACATCTGCACGCCCAGGTAAGGGCCCCCAGGTACCTGGATGGTCTGATTGCATCATACTGAAACTCCATTCTAACTTTAATGTAGTAAAAGTCACAAGTCACGGCAGACACAGGTGCTTAGCTCTAGTATTCAGTCAGGTCCTGGTGTCATGATTGTTACTATTCTGACCCGCCCCCTTGAAATCCCACCCCTTAGGGCCACCCTGCAGCCTGACATAAGTCTCATTTTAAGGAAAAACTCTGCCCCTTCCTCTCTCTCTTCTGCTTTTCTCCCACGAGATATGCACCCTCGAAGCCCGCCCCCCTCTTCCTCTCTCTCCTTTCTATCTTTCTCTCTATCTAATAAACTCTTTCCACGCAAATGCAAATCTGGGTTGTGAATTACTAGCCGCTGCCACTGCCAGGCACGCATGGTGTGCATCTGCCCAGCCCGCCACTGCATCTGCCCAGCATTCCAGCAAGTTTTCCTCCACAAGTGGGCCCTGGCCCAGCCGGCCTTGGGTCCCCCGCATGCATAATTCATAACAAGGATGAGCTCACCTGCTTTGTTAAACTGCTCTATGCCTTGGGGTCAAGGAATGACTGCCTCACAAGGGCACCGCGCAGGTTAATGATGGGACAACGATCAGTCTGTGGACATGTTTTGGTCAGCTATGTCCCGTGTCACAATGTAGGAGGGCAAGAGCAAGGCGTCCCTGCCAGAGACCACTGCCCATGCCCCCACCCCGGGGGGTAGTGTCCTCACACCTGCCGGAGCAGCTATCCTAGAGGCCTCCCAAGAGTTCCTGCATGGCAGGTGCCTTCCAGTTCTCTGTGTACACGTGCTCCAGGGTTTTAACCTCTCCAGGGACAGGAGCTGTGCCAGACCCATGGCTCAGACACTGCACAGCTAGTCCATAAGTCCAAGGTCACACACCAATGAGAGCAGATACATCGTCAGGACCTATGCATCTGCTCTGCCTCTGTGTGTGGCTGTGCTGCCGGGGCACATGCAGGGGTCTAAACCCACCTCAGAAGCCCCAGGGCAGGGGTCACAGTGGTGTTTTCTATTCTTGTAAGTCTATCTTACTATCAATTGTCAAGACACTATGCACATGCATGTGTGGGTGTACGTGTGTGTGTGTGTGTGTGTGTTGTGTGTGTGTGTACCTACGTGTGTGTGTGGATGTGCTAGCTTGTGTGCAGAGGTCACAGCAGGGTGTCATGTGTCTTCCTCTATCGCTCTCTACATCACTGCCTTGAAGCAAGGTCTCTTCCTGCACCAGAAACTCACCTATTGGGCTAGCTGGCCGGCCAGCAAGGTCTCTGGCTCCATCAGTCTCCATCTGACAATGCTGGAGTCACAGGCACAAGTAGCCATGCCCTACTCTTACACAGATGCTGGAGATTTGAACTCGGGTCCTTGGATTTGCAGAGCAAAGCTCTTCCTCGCTAAACCATCTTCTTAGGCCCACATACTTGTCAATATTGCAAAGAAATCTTCACACTTGAGGCTGTGAGGAGCCACTGGCCTGATTTCAGATTTTCCTCCTTAAGTAGATGTGACAAGAGTGTCCCTCTGCCCATCACCATTCCTGTCCCAATATGCCTAGACCCCAAATTCTATCAGGGTTTCTCCTCTGTGGCTTTTAAGGCTAGGACACTGATTCCTCCAGACCTGGTCCTCTGCTGTGGCGTCCTAATGAGGCCCATCTGTCTCCACCATCTAGTCAGCTCCAAGAGGCGACTTGACTAGGCCATCGTTTTGTGGCTCTTTGTCCCTGTGGCCATGGTTCTGAGCCTCCCGGATAGGTGCGATGCTCCAGAAGCCCACCCTGCATGCGCTCACTCAGACACATCTGTGGAGTTTGCTTGTGAGGTGCTGGGGTGGAACCCAGGCCTCACATGTGCTAGAAAAGCTGGCTTCACTCACCCCAGACCTCTGTTTCAGAGGCCATCAGAATGCATGGCTGTGATCTGTCTCCTTGGCTGTGAGTCTTAGACCACAGAATGCAGTCTGAGCTCCTCCTGTGTCCCCCACCACCTCTCCAGCGCTTTTCAAACTCTAGACCACAAATGTTGGCTGTGTCACAGAACACTCCAGATCACCTCCCCTGCAACGCCTTTGCTCAGCGTTCCTTCTGTCTAGAAGGTCCTTCATCCCCCAGTGGCACCTCTTCTAGGACATCCTTCTCTACTCAGGGTATTGACAGAGCCCTCATGTGTTCCAGCCCCACCCTAGCAAATGTCATCCAAAACCCATAGCTACCTATCACTGCTGTCCTGGCTATCTGGTCTACCAGACTCCACCACTGGTGCTAAGCCTGATTCGCCTTTTGGGGCCCCAGAGCCAGCTCAGGCTTGACAGGCAGCAGGTTCTGAGTCTCTGCCTAGTGGTGCTTGGGCAGTCTGTCAGCCTGTGAAGGGTAGGGTTGTCTGTCAGCCTGTGGAGGGTTGTCTGTCAGCCTGTGAGCTGGTTGTCTGTCAGCCTGTGGAGGCTGGGGTTGTCTGTCAGCCTGTGGAGGCTAGGGTTGTCTGTCAGCCTGTGGAGGCTAGGGTTGTCTGTCAGCCTGTGGAGGCTGGGGTTGTCTGTCAGCCTGTGGAGGCTGGGGTTGTCTGTCAGCCTGTGGAGGCTGGGGTTGTCTGTCAGCCTGTGGAGGCTGGGGTTGTCTGTCAGCTGTGGAGGCTGGGTGTCTGTCAGCCTGTGAAGGGTTGGGTTGTCTGTCAGCCTGTGAAGGGTAGGGCTGTCTGTCAGCCTGTGGAGGCTAGGGTTGGCTTTCCTCTCATGTTGTTTCTGAGAGTTGTTATAAATGTCCTTTTTTTTTTGCTGTAGTTTCTCACTCCCTCATCTCTTCTGACCCAGCAAATGTGTTGTTTTCTCAAATGTAAACCTGACTGTGTGAGTCCCTTGCTTAAAATTCTGTAATATCTCTCAGCTGTTTACAGAATGAAATCAAAATCCTTGGCCCCTGCAGGCTGAATTCCTGTCATTCTCTGAAAACCAGATTCTTGGGAATCATGGTCCCTGGATTTTCATGTCTTTGGGCCTTTGCCCAATCTAAGTTTCCATGTCCTCCTTCCTCCTAGTCTCCCTCTGAGGAACTCCTATTCACCCTGCAAAGGCCAACTCAAATGTTCATGTGTGTAAAATTCTTGCTCTTACCTTTGTCCCCCAGGCCACAGAACAGTCACCACTTGTTTCCATGTCTGTCCCCTTTACATGGCTGAAGGACCCGCAAAGCACAGACCCAGCTCCTGGCAAACCAGTACTAACAGTGAGGGTAGAGAGGCTTGCGAATGAGTATTTTACAGTCCGTCCACACATTCCGTCCTCGTAACAACCCCAGGAGGAGGCCTCAACTCACCTCCACTTTGCACACGAGGAAACAAAAGGCCGAGTGTCACACTAGTTAGGAACTGCCACATGTATAGAACTTGACAAGGGTGGCCTGAACCCAGTCCTGATAAACGTGTATAGAATAAATGCATGGTACCACAACTGTCAGCTAGACCCAGTGTGCGTTATGAGACCTGCTGCCTGGGGGTCCCTGTCCACCTGTCCCTTACATACTTCTCATGTCCCTGCTCCGCGGTTCCCTGGAGCCAAAGGGCTGCCATCGCCTCACCAGGGTGTCACCAGCCTCGCCCACTCCTCTCCTCCCTCCCATAGCCTCTTTTCTGGGCGCTTCCCCTTCCTTTGGTCTGTTTGCACAGCTCTGCCGTCTCCTGACTGGTCTCCAGTGAAGTCTTCCCTCTGACCTGGGGTGCCACAGGGCCACGTTCAGAGCCGGGTCACAAGGCTACTTCTAAGTCTGTGATCTTTCCCGTGGCTGCTCTTCCTAAAGGGCAGGCTCCAGCCAGAGCGAAGAAGAAACCAAAACAACAACAACAACAAAAACCCGCAAGCGAGTGCAGGCTGCAGCAAGTTCAGGCTGCCTGCAGGTCAGGCCCCTGCCATGCTACAACCTCCAGACTCACAGTGGCCGCTCCAGAACCTGGGGCAGGTGACGCTGGGTGAGCTGGAACAGAGGGAGAGAGGTCATAGCCATTTTGTTGCTATCACAGCTGCCCCATGCCCAGGCTTGGTCTCTAGGGAGCTGAGGCACTGTCTGGTTTATCACGTCGCATCGTGCCTCCTCCAGGAGTGTGACCCTCCTGAGCAAACCCTTTTCCCGACACCCGCTCCCTTGCAGACTCCAGACTCCCGCCATCTTTAGCGCGGCGGTCCCTGGAGGCTCCTGGGGGTTGAGTTGCCCGTCTTCTTGTAGGGCTGGGCATTTCACAAGGGCGGTGGTAGCAAGAGGAAGAGCCGTGCTAGCTTCATTCTTTCATTCCAGTCAGTGTCCAGGGAGGGCAGCGAGGGTCCCGCCAAGTGAGCCAGCCTCCAGGCGTCTACATGGGCTGCACAGTCCGCACAGGACAACCCGAGGGCATCGAGACAACAGTTGTCTGGCTGAGGGTACGGGCGAAAGGTCAATGCCTTTTCCAGCTGCGCTGGTGAGGGCCGTGAAGGAATCCAGAGCATTGTTAGGTAGCATCCCTGCCAGGAGACACCATGTTTCCCTCACAGTGTTTACACTGGCCTTGGCTCTGGCAAGAGGGAGTTCGGCCAGGAGCAATCTGGCCCCAGGCTGAGAGCTGGGCACAAGTGTTTCCCTTCAAGCCAGTCACTTCCTATAAGCAAGGACCCTCATCAGGCCATAGGAGGCTATTCTGGACTTCCTTTATTCCCTGGTATCCTCCTGCTGCGTGCTACCTGGAAGTGTCCCTTGCTAATCTCGGGGCCTTGGGCCTGCCTGTCCCATCCCATGAGGCTGTTCAGGGTGTTTAGGCTGGAAACAGTGATGTTACTGATTGAGTGTCCCAACTTGGCCCACCCCAGGTGTGTGGAATTTTCGAGCCGGGTGAGCCAAGCCACAGAAGGAAGGCAGAAAGGCACAACATGTTTTGGAAGGTGGCTGGCAGCTCCGGCTGTCTGTCTCATGGGCCAGGGCTTAACACATGGTCGTGCAGCCACAAGTGGTGTGGGGCCTGGGGGTAGATGGCTAGGATGGTGGCTCTGCCTCCACGGAAGCTTCTCTAGCTTCTAACCATTTCCCCGGTCAGTGTCAGCCTGGTTCTTCCAGATGAAAGGGCCCTGTGAGGAAGGTCTTCTTCCTGTCTCCCTTGCCTCCTTACCAGAGACCCAGATTGTCATGGGCTGCTACAGACACCTTCCCCTGTCTTGGACAAACTTGGCTTTGAAGGGAATGTGGGACTGGGAGACAGGCGCTGGGTGAATGGCGGGGTGTCGTCATTAGGGTCACAGTATCATCAGCCTGACTCATGTGTGACTCTTCATGAAAGCAGAAGCTTTCTGGGCCAGCAAGCACCCTTGCAAGGAAGAATGGAGGGGGGCGGGGAGACATGGAGAGGAGTGAGCAGCCGGCAGGAGGAAAAGACCAGGAACAGAGACAACCATCGCCCAAAACCAGGTTTCCAGAGGCCTCCATGGCTGGCTGTTCTAGAGGCAGGGTAGGTGGAGGGCTTTGGGTGGGTGAGGCCCTCATTCCCTGCTTGCTCTGCCCTCCCTCTCCCCTCCATTGCTCCATCACTCCTTCTGCCCTCTTCCCCTCACTCCTCACCCCTTCCTCGTTTCTCTTTCCTGCTCTTTCTCTTTCCTGCTTCTTCCTTGAGCAGGTGATAGCATTCTTCAGCCGCCATGCTGCAGTGGGTAAAGCCATCCACAAAGCGAGGGTGAAGCCCCTCTGAGCTCCAGGCCTCTGGGACCCAGAAGTTCCCCAGATCCTGGGCTCTTCAGTCCCTGAGAGCCCCATTTCCTGGAGCTGGGTGCATTCCCATTCTCAGAGTCCCTGGTCCCGCATCAGGACCCAAACTCCTACACTAACCTCTCTCGCCTACTCCCTTTACCCAAGCCCGCCTCTCTTCTCTAAGCTCACTATGGCAACTTATCTGGTATTTTTTTCTCACAAAGATCTTGAAATGGACCTCAGAAAACAATCTGCTATTGAGACGCCAGCTTCTCCTTTAGACTGAAAGCTGTGAGGACTGTGTGTATCTCTGTGTGGCCAGCACAACACTCTGTTATTTACTGAGTACCTACTCCCTGCCAGGCACTAAGCTAGACTCTGCAGGTATGGCAGCCAAGCAAGCAGACATGGTACCTGCCTTCCCTCCTGGACCCGTCCGTCAGTACTGAAGAAGATACAGAAATCAGCACACACAGGGCTGGAAAGATGGCTCAGTGGTTAAGAGCACTTGCTGCTCTTCAGAAGACCCAAGTTCTGTTCCCAGCACCCATGTACAACAGCTTACAACTGCCTGCAACTCCAGTTCCAGGGGGATCTGATGCCCCCTTCTGGCCACTGTGGGTGCTGCACTTAGGTACACACACACACACACACACACACACACACACACACACATCTAAGTAGATTATACAGAGGGGTAGCACTATGAAAGGGGAACAGATCCTCATTAGTCCAACCCCATTACATGCTTCATGCTTGGATTGCATGAAGGATGAGTAAATTGCATCCCTTTTCCTGTTTCCTATTTCTTTTCTTCCCATGCTTCCAAGCCTGAAGGCTGGTCCAGTCTGTACCATCCACAAATATCTTTAATTATGTCCTGTCTTAAACTATTCATTCCTTTGTTCTCCTTGTATTCATCTTGTCTCCCTCATAAAAGTAAATTTCCATGCATTATTATATGTACCAAGAATTTTAACATATTGCCTTATTTAAAAACCTCATTCCTGTTTTAAACATAAGGGCACTGAGAGTCTACTAAATCATGTGTCAAAAGTCATACAGCTAACACCCAGAGAAGAGCCGTGTCCTATACTTCTTTGTGGCCATAAGGTGTGTCTGCCATTCCCAAGGTACCACAAACAGAGCTGGGAAACCTTGCTGGTAATAAGTGGGTGTCCTGGAATTCAGCAAGAGAAGGGTTGATGCCCTTCCATCCCTTGGAGGATCTTGTCCAGCTTTCCTCACCCATGCTGTTTGTACCCACTCCAATCTCCAGGCTTGCGGGGTGTTTACCCACCAACCCCACAGTTCCCCAGAGTTCTCTTGAGTGTGAGCAGCAGGAAATATTAGTTAGAAGGATTTAGATTGTGGAGATAAACAGATAGAAAATAAAGGATAGCCTCGAGAGGGCCTGGAACCTACTCCAAGGGCCCTGACTGTCTCTGGCCAGGGTTTTTATAGAGATGCCAAGGGGTGGAGCAAAAGACCTCCTCCCCCAGCACAGCCAAGTGCAGACCATCTCAGACACCTGCACTCAGGCCCGTGCTCCTAATCATCCTCTATGTAGGAACTTGAAAACGGGCTCCCACACAGGCTTGACTGCTGGCCTTCTGGAACCCTGTTCTTCACCCTTGTTCCTGTGTCTTCCTCCTCTCTTCCACAGGTCTGCCCACAACCGCCTTCTCACAGAGGAGTCCCTGGGTGTATCTACCATCTCCAGCTCCTTTTCTTTCTGCTCATTTCCACTGAGCTTGGATTTAGTCTGAATGACAGCCCCACCCAGCATCCTGCCTCCTGGCCTGTCTAGCAATCAATCAGTTCCTTACCATTGCATTTATAAATGGCTCTCCTCCACCGCAGAGGCTGGGATGGGGATCCAGCTGAACCCCGCAGTCCCAGTAACACTGAGGGCCAACACAGAGCTTCCTGCTCCTCATCACCCCTTCTTCATCACAGGCAAGAGACACTGTTTCCTCAGCTACTTTTTCTGTCATTTGCATAAAATCGCGGGTACCCATGGATGAACTCACTGACGAATCTGTGTACCCGTACCCAGCACCGCGATCAGATGTGCTCACTTTCTTTGTGACTTTGATACGAGATCATACCCGGTTGTGGACTGCAGAATGGTGTCTGGTGTGTTGTGTAGTCGATGAACTGAGCTAGTACATGCAGAACCCCTCACAGTTCTTATGTCTTGAGATGACCGTTCAGCCTTCCCAGCATCCCCTTGGCTGTGTTTTCGGCCACACTGCGTCCGCTGGGAACAGCGCGTTGGGGGAGTATGAGAATCCAGGGTCCACACGATGCCGATTTTTGTTTCCAGTCATGGGATTGGTGCATCCTATGGTGGTTTAATTTTCAGTTATTTTGAGGAACCTTCACATCACACCGTTTAAACTTATAATACTACCTCAATGGAGAGTAACACCCTCAGTTCAAAACCCCAAATTTGAGATGCTCTGAAATTTGAACCAGTTTATCACTGCTGTGACACCACAGAGGCGAGGTCCATGTCTTGAAACTGTTTCAGGCACAAACTTATTAAAACTATGGTACAGATCACCCTGGTCTGAGCACAGAAAGTGTGTTAGGGCTCTAAGGGAATTTTGGGTTCAGACAGGGTTCCTTCTCCAAGAAATCGGATTTTGTATGAACAAATGTCAAAAAAAAAAATCCCTAAAATAATAATAGTAAAACTTCTGGTCCCAAGCATTAGGAGACTCTCCCACCTGTACTGATTTATAACCCCCTAGCAGGGACAAGCTTTCCTTTTCTCCACCTCTGCTGACACTGTTGCCTGTCACCTTTCTGTTCTGGACCTTTCTGACAGATGTGAGGGATTGCTCACGGTAGTTTTACGTTGTGTTTCCTGGGTGATTAATGATGCTGAGATTTTTGCATATAAAGATTAGATGTAAAATAGTTCTGTCTCCACAAAAACTTCCATGTCATGTGTCTTCGTTGGATTTCTAGTGCTATGGTAAACACCATGACCAAAAGCAACTTGGAGAGGAAAGGGTTTATCGGCTTACAGTTGTAGTTCATCAGGAAGGGAAGTCAGGTCATGAACTCAAGGCAGGAACTGAAGCAGAGACCACAGAGGGGTGCTGCTTCCTGGCTTGATCCCCATGGCCTGCTCAGCCTGCTTTCTTGTACAGCCCAGTGCCATTTGCCCAGGTGTGTACCAACCCACAGTGGGCTGGGTCCTCCCACACCAATCAATAATCAGGAAGGTGCTCCATTGCCTACAGGCCAATCTGATGGGAGCATTTTTTCAGTTGAGGCTCCTCTTCCCAGATGATCCTGTTTTGTGTCAAGTTGGAAAAAACAAAAACAAAACAAACAAACAAACAAACAAAAACCTCTAACGAGGGTGAGAACTAGAAGGACGAGATGGATGATGAGGAAGAGCCAGATGGGGTATCTAGGTGGGTGAGAACGGGATGAGAAAGACTAAGATGGGGGAGAACTAAGACCAAAGAGTTAAGATCGCACATAGAGGGAGGGGGCTCAGAGAGAGCGCAGAATAGAAGCTGTGTGGAGAGAGAACTGACTCGGAAAAATAAGTGAATGGACTGAAGAGTTTCGTGTGCATAGATTCATTCGCCATCCTTAAGATTAGACTGCTCAACTGATTGATAGATTCTTCCACGGACCCTGGGAGAGGGCTATCGAGGGGCTGGACCCCAATAGTCCACGAGAGTTGCCGTCTTGTCAACTGGACAGTACAACACTATTAAATAATAAACTTTTTTGTTTCTTATTTATCCCCAAGATCCCATATTAATAACCATATCACAATATAAAATATCCCAACTTCAAAAAAAAATCTCACAGTCTTTAAAACCTCTAACTTTGAAAGTTCAGTCTTGGGACTGGGGAGATGGGTTGGTTGGTGGCTGTGACCACTGGCTGCTCTTCCAGAGGATCCAAGTTCAATTCTCAGCATCCATATGGCGGCTCATAATTGTTTGTAATTCATGCATGTGGGACACAGATATATGCAGGCAAAACACTAATACACATAAAATAGATAGCTAGATAGACAGACAGATAAGAGATAGATTAAAAAAGCCCAGTCTCCTTAAACTATCCAAAGTCTCTTTAAAAGTTCAGAGTCTCTCTAAAATAATATCCATGGTCTTAAAACTGGATTGCTGTAAAAAAAAAAAAAAAAAAGTTTTGTGGGTTTGTTGTTGTTGCTTGTTTGTTTGTTTTGTATGTTTTTTCTGTTTGTTTGTTTTGTGACAGGGTTTCTCTGTGTAACAACACTGGCTGTCCTGGACCTTTCTTTGTAGACCAGGCTGGCCTTGAACTCACAGAGATCCACCTGCCTCTGCCTCCCGAGTGCTGGGATTAAAGGCACATATCACCACGCCTGGCTAAAAGTTACTTTCATACTTCAAGAGGGAAGAACAGGGGCACACTCAGAATTTAAGCAAAATTAAAATCCAGCGGTGTAAAAATTCAGTGCTTGACATCCGGGACCCACTTACGATCGTCTGGTCTCTAAAAAACCTGGACAGCTCAACAGCTCAGGTTCTGCCCTGGGCAGCACACACAGCTTGTGCCATGGGCTCAGGCTGGCTCCACCCCATAGCTGCTGCCGTCCTTGGTGGTCGTACCACGGTCCTGGCTTTTCCCATATGCTGGGGCTCCACTGCAGCCAGGCTGTGCCTTCACCAACAGCTTCTCCTGGCCTCTCTTCAGGGACACCAGACCACTACATGGTACTCCAGTCTCTCTCTGTGACCCGTTCAATCCTGGGGTCCCCACTGCAACTGAGGCTGCCTTCACCAGTGGCCTGGCCTGGCCTCTCACAGTGCCAAACCTCTCCTGCTTTCCGTGACTTCTTCAAATCTTGCTGCTCTCCTGCCACCAAAACCAGTAACGTGGGAGACTCTTAGACATTACCAAGTTTGGCTGTTAGCCTGAGATGTAGCCTTGGCCCCCACCTCTAGACCACAGCTTAGTATGCTGACCTGGAGGAAGAACTTTCCACAATACCTCACCTCAGTAATGCTGATCTCTTCTTCTTTTTTAAAAATTCATTTATTTTAAAAAATTTCCATACAAAAGATCTTAGATATTCTTCCCCTTCCCCAGCTCCTCCCACCTCTCTAGCCACTCATCTCATGCTCTCTCTCAAAAAATAAATACAAACAAAAAGTGCAAATCAAAATGCATTAAAAAGACAACACAACAGAAAACAAAACCCAGTGAGACAAAGAAAATTCCAAATCAAAACAAAAAGCGCTCGCGGACACACACACACACACACACACACACACACACACACACACACACACTACATGGAGTTCATTTTGTGTTGGCCAACTACTCCTGGGCATGGGGCCTGCCATGGAATATGGTTGATACACCCAGTGACACTCTGTTGGACAACATTGACTTTCTCTTACCTAATAAGTATCAATTGCTAATAACTTTTTGGTGAGGGGTGGGACTTTGTGCCTTCCCTTCTCCAGGCTGGGATTTTGTTTGTTTTGAGCATTTTGTCTCGCACATGCTGTCATTTGTGAGTTCCAATGCGTATAGTCCTACTGTGTCTGGAAGACCCTGTTTCCTTGAAGTCATCCTCTACCTCTGACTCTTACAATAGCTGTTCTTACAGCTTTCTGCATGATGCCCGCCCCCACCCCACCCCCAGGTCTTCCTCCAGTTCTGCCTTCTGAAGAGTAGGCCTCTGCCTGCCTTATCTGAAGTTTGCAATATTCATGTGAAATGTTTTCACCCCCTTTTGGTTTAATTTTCTCCTTGGCAATTACTATTAACACACTGGAAATTCCATAAACATATCTGTTTATGTCTCTCCACTTAGAATATATGTTCTGTGAGGTTGCGGTTGGCCTGTTTCTGTCAAGTTATAGTTCATATCCTCTAAACTATACCTGGTGTGTAGTCCCTTGACAAATAATTCGCTTGTGTTGACTTTTATCTGACCCATCCCAGAGGGATTTGAAATTTTTAAAATTCATTTAAGGGAGCTAGGGGCTTCTCCCAGTCTGACTGGCATCTTGGAGGCAACACATGGGCCTAAGTTAGCACACTGGCATCCTGGAGCCTAGGCCAGCCCAGGAATGTATTTTTATTTAGCTCAATAGAAATTATATTAGCTGTCAACATTAAAGGATGAGAGATTTCATGTTTTTAAAGCCCAGATTCCAGCTTCTCTGGAAAAATCCAATGATCTTGTGGTCCTGGGGCTGCATTCCAAGCTGGCAACAATCAGGATGCTTAGCTGTGCCTGTCTCTGAGATGGACCAGCTTCTGCCAAAATCAGGATGCTTAGCAGTTCCTGTCCTCTGAGATGAACCCGCTCCTGCCAGCCTCATTCACATACATGTTCCAGACCTACCTGGTCTCTTTGGCTTTTTTGGTTTGTGTTTGTCCAGTGGTGTGGTCAGAAGCAAGTACCTCTGAGTTTCCTATCCTCGTCTGTGACTAAAGGTGATAATGTGCCCGCACTGCGTGATGAGACTCATCTGGGAAGGGTCTGTGTGGGCTGCAAAGTCCAGAATACCCTGAAACAGTTGGCAGCCACACCACACCCTTTCACATAAACACCTCATCAGGGGCAGCTGCTGAGCTCTGTGCCCTGCCCTGCCCGAGGATCCCACCCAGATACTCTGTGCAATGGCTTCCTGCTTCCCAGATAGCATCTGGTTCTCATGCAGTCTGCTCAATGCTCCTCTGTCCTCAAGCTTGTCCACGGACACCTACACAAGCCCTCTCTGTCACCTCCCAGTGCAGGCGTGGGTCTCTGACAAGACTCCCCTGTACTGGCCCTTGGCAGTTGTACCAGAGAGGCCTTGCAGCAGGCCCTGGAGAGGCGTTTGAAGGTGTGGCCCTGCCACCACAGTGCCCACCAACATTGCCACCAAAAAACCAGCATGGATCCCCGGGGATCCCTGCCTGATACTAGACGGCAAGAGCATGAAGTATTACCATGTACCAGTAGGTTTGGGGTAGGAGCACAGATGTTCCTGGGATGTCGGGAATGTGTGAAGAAGCCACAGGAATGCCAGGGGAGAGGGAGAGGAACACTGAGTCGCCAGCTTTCAGGGCCTTGTGTGCCACGTTTGTGGGGCTCAGAATCCCAGCTTTGAGTAACCACGTGGTTATCTGTTGGCTGCATGGCCTGAGAGGTAACTTCCGCTTATCTGGGTTTGGCTTCCTCTCCAGTGAAGGGAATTTTTTGTTTCCCTCCCCCCTACTTTCCTGCATTGTGAGAATTCCACGAGATCATGAGAACCACGTGGTCACATATGTGGCAGACACAACCTGAACACTTAACACAGATCAGCCCATGTGTGCCTCACACCATCGCAAAGAGGTGGGGTCTGTTAGCATCCCCATTTTACAGATGGGGACACTGAAGCACACAGGCTAAGGAATTGACTGTAAAGTTACACCAAGTGAGTGGCAGAGTTGGGCTTTGAACTCAAGAAATCTAGGCGTGGGGTTCCTTGCTTAAGTTCTGACAGTGTCACTTCTGTATGAAACAGTGCTGGGACAGCCCTAAAAGCCTTTAAATATCAGGCAGGACACGTGGCTCCCTCTGGTGGCTGGGAGTTGTTTTGCTGGGAAGCAGGGATTTGAATTCTCCTCAGCAAGGGCCACAGCTGAGCTATCTTAAGCCTCTTGAGCGCCAGTGGGGTGCCTGCATCCATGGGGAGCCCTTAGGTTCTGGGGTAAGCCAGGCCCAGCACACAGGGCAAGCAGAGAATTAACAGGAGGGCAGTCGGATGGGCGGGTGTCTGTGGGTCGCAGGAATGGCCACAACTCTCTGCTTCTTTGGGCAGAGTTGCACGAACCTCTTCATGGGAGAGTTGAGCACCCTACTGTTTATATCTGATTGCACACATACAGCAAGGCCCACATCTAGCTGCAAGGGAGTCTAAGAACTGTGATTGTATTCTGAGAAGGCAAGGGGATAGATGAGTTGCAAGCGGCACTTAATAGCTTGTTTTGTGGCTCAAAGCAGAGAGGAGTTTACTCAGCAAGGTGGGTAGCACTGGCACTTAAGGTCAACACTGGACAGACAGGGCCTGAAGACATGGCTGAATGGTTAAGCAAGTTTGGAGGATACGATGCTTCTGGCTTCCATCACAGTCACCTGCATGTGCATGCGTGCATGCTCATGTGCACACACACACACACACACACACAAACACATGCACATGCACACGTACACGCACACACTCACACACAAATAGAAGTAAAATAAATCTTTTAAAATTATTGGACAGACAAAGACTCAGAAGGGACAAACTTTGGTAATTGGAACAGAGCCCAAGAGTGCATAACCCTAAGCCCACGGGTACCAGATGGTGTAGTAGACAGGAGGAGTAAGAGTAAAAAAGGGGGGTGCAGACATAGGCAAAAGTGGCCCAGAAACAAGCGCAGAGCAGACGGGTAGTCTGGACTTGGGCGAGTTGGGTATTGCCTGGTATGCTGGCATCCGGGAGACAGTTTTTCTCCAGATGAAAGTGCAGTGCTACAAAAAAGGACATGAAGGCAAGAAGGGGACGCGCTGGGAGGAGGGTCCCAGTGAGAGGAGGAGGAGGGAGACAGGGTGACGGCAGGGGAAAGGACCGAACTTCATCCTACACGTGTACCAAGCTGTCAAAGATTTTGTTCTGTTAGGACATGGTCTCACTAGGTAGCCCTGGCCAGCCTGGAATGTGACATGTAGAGCAGGCTAGGCTGGAACTCACAGAGATCCTCCTGCCTCTGCCCTCTAATTGCTAGGATTAAAAGTGTGCACCACCACACCTGGCTAAAAAAAAAAATAATTTTTTAATATGAAAACCAAAAAAGTGTGGTACCATAGTGAGGAGCCATCTTAAGACGGTAACCCCCAGACTTGCTGCTTGGGGAAACATGAGAGGATCTTTCTCCTCCCCTCCCTCCCTCCCTCCCTCCCTCCTCCCTCCCTCCCTCCAACTTTCTAATTTACCTGTTGCTTTGTATATATGTATGTAGACATGTATATTTTTTACTTTTTTTAAAAAAATATTTATCCATTTATTTTTTATGTGCACTGGTGTTTTGCCTGTGTGAGGGTGTCAGGAACTGGATTTACTGAAGGTTGTGAGCCACCATGTGGTTGTTGGGAATTGAACCCAGGTCCTCTGGAAGAGCAGCCAGTGCTCTTAACCTCTGAGCCATCTCTCCAGCCCCTATTTTTTACTTTCTAATGTATTTTTTATTGTTATTTCTCTCTCTCCCCCTTCTAACGTCAATTCTCCCCACCTCCATTTCCCAGCTTTTCTCTGTAGTTAGAGTTTTCCTGCCTGGCTCACAGTCAGGACAAATCTCTCTCACCCAACAGTTCTGCAGCCGCTGAGACCCAACCAAGTAAACACAGAGACTTATTTTGTTTACAAACTGTATGGCCATAGCAGCTTCTTGCTAACTGTTCTTATATCTTAATTATCATTTCTATAATCTATACTTGCACGTGCTATGGCTTATCGTATTTACATTTCTTGTCTGGCAGCTGCTGCAGCAGTGATCCTGTCTTCCTGTTCTTTTTTTTCTCTCTGTTGTCTGTTTTTTTTTTTATTTATTTTTTTTTTTTTTGAGACGGGTTTCTTGTGTAGCTTTGTCCTTTCCTGACTCACTTGTAGTCAGCTGCCTCGAACTCACAGAGATCCACCTGGCTCTGCTCCGAGTGCTGGATTGGCGTGCACCACCACCATCCAGCAGGTTTTATTTATTGACCAATCAGAGCAACTTGACATACAGACCATCCCCCAGCACAGCCAAGTGCAGACCATCTCAGACACCTGCACTCAGGCCCGTGGTCCTAATCATCCTCTATGCAGACCTGCTGAGTAACGCCACGAGGAACCCGAGAACGGGCTCCCGCAGGACATACAGAACATCCCACAGCATTTCTCTTTTTCACTTGTCGACTGTTCTAACGCGTTTGTTTTCTGGTTTTCCTTCCCTTTCTCATCCTCTGAAACTTGTAGGTTTAGACACTGGGGAGATAACCCAGTCAGTGTGTTGCTTACCACCCGCGTGTGAGGACCTGAGGTTGGATTCCCAGCATCCTTGCAGGAGCCGAGTGCTGCCGTGAGCACCTCTAAACCTGGCACTGGGAGGCAGAGACAGGTAGACCTGTGAAGTGCAGGGGTCAGCAGCCTAACCGAATCAGTGGGCAGTTAGTGAGAGACCCTGTCTCAGGAAATAAGGTAGAGGGTGATCAATGAAGACACCGATGTTGACCTCTGGCCTCCACACAGGCACACACGTACACATGCATGAACATGCACAGATGCACATACACCACATGCATACATGAATTTAAAAAAACCACAATTTTTTTTTTGGTTTCCATTATTTCTGACCCCGCCCTTTCTATTGTTGTTAGAATTGTGGCTGTCGTATTTGGTTATTGTTGTTCCATGATGTCTGTCTCTGGTTCATTGTCCTTTGTTGTTACTGTTTTTTTGTTTTCCTCTTTGTGCATGGCCCTGAAGATCAAGCATGGTACCCTGAGTGTTATGTGGATGTTCTGCTGCTGAACGACATGTCCAACCCAGCTGTGTGTGTGAGTGCGTGACTTACATCTTGCTTTATACACAATTTACCCCGGCCCCCATATTCAACATATATTCAACAAATACTGTAACTCAAAGAATAGGGAAGCAAACCCCTCCCCCCTCCAGCTACAACCAGGATCTAAGCAGGCAGGCCTGGGGATGGGCTACACCTGATGATCTGCTCTGATCATCCACCCCGACAGCAGCAAAAGAGAGAGACAACAAAAAAGACTGTGGGCACCGTACTCACGAGGGGCCACAGGATAGCTCCCTCCTACACACTTTCAGGCTGTCCATTGTCAGCTGGACTGGGGGCATAATCACAGGAGGTGTACCTCGCAAACTCCACTGACTACAACACAGCTGTCTGGCCTGATCTACTAGAAGATGCTGGAAGCATGCCACTCTTAACAAGCCCTTCAGAGAAAGCAAGACCTTCAGCTTCCATCACACTTGGTACTCGGTCAAAATCCAACTGAAAATGTATTTGGTATTCCACAACAGTTTGAAATCCCAGGATACACTGTCAAGAGAATACTGCTCCTTAAGAAAGATTCTCATGTAAAGACAGAAAAGATGTCCATCCAACAGGTGTGCCAATCTCCACACAGAGACATGAGAAATCTGGAAAGAATAGGGCAACAGGATGCTCCAGAGGTCTATAGTTCCCAGGCATTTTGGAAAAGAACCAAATAGAAATCTTAGAAATAAAGAGCTTGATAGGAAAAAAAAAAATCAGCTGGGCAGTGGTGGTGCTCACCTTTAATCCGAGTGCTCAGGAGGCAGAGGCAGGTGGATCTCTATGAGTTCGAGGCAAGCCTGGTCTATAGAGCAAGATCCAGGACAGCCAGGGCTACACAAAGAAACCCTGTCTCAAAAAATGAAAGGAAAAATCAAAATCAAACCCCAACCCAAAACAAAATCCAGTCATTCATGATGATACATACCAGTAATTCTAGCATTTGGGAAACAGAGACAAGAGGTTCACTGCAAGTTCAAGGCAGGCTAGTCTACATAGCAAATTTCAGGCCAGCTAGGGCTATATAGTGAGATCCTGTCTCAAAAAGAACAAAAACAAACAACCCCCACCCTCCACTCCCCATCCCTGCAAAACAAAGAGAAACCCTCAACCAATCAAATAAAAAGCACTGCACCTTAATAGAAACCTTCACTGCCTGAAGACAAAACTGATGTATTGTAACATTTAGAAAGTAATAAAGAAAAGAAACTATAAAGAGAATATGCAAAAACGCCGAGGCACCCTTACAAGGCCAACTTCCATGCTGTTAGAGATGGTGGTTCTGAGGGACAGACCAACCTAACAGGAAACTCATTGAGGGGAGGAGGGTAATGATTTATTAGGAAGCATAACAGCACGTGCATGAAAAGCCATCATAAAACCCATTACTTTGTGCAACTTTAACAACTAATAGGAAAGAAAACTTTCTTGAGTGAAATAATAGGACATTTTCCCAATCTTAGGAACAATGTGGGCATCCAGGCACCCCTTGATGACCTTTAGAGTGGGTCAGAAGGGAACGTCTTGTGCAGAATGCAGAATGCAGAATGCAGAATGCAGAATGCAGAATGCAGAATGCAGAATGAAAGAAGAGTAAGAAAGCTGTGTGTGAGAGAGGCAGAGCGTCACAGTGGCCCTTCAGCAGCGACTGCAAAGGCCAGGAGAGTGTGCAAAGAAAATTGTCAACACAGATGGCCATATCCAGCAAAGTCAGCCTTCAGAACCAAAGGAAACACAAAGACCTCCAAGGCAAGTGTACACTAAAGGAATTCACAGCCACTTAGTCAACACTGCAGAAGACATTTAGAGGACTCCTACACGGCAAAGAGGACGATAAACACAGCTTTGAATGCACAGGAAGGCATAAAGCCACCCGAAGAGCAGATGAGCAGTGGCAATAGAAAAGAATCCAACATTACAACGACAGAATAACGAAGTGTGGTGGAACACATCTGTAATCCAGGCTGAGATCACAAGTTCAAGGCCAGCCTTGGATTCATGGTGGTTCATAGCCAGCCTCGGCATTCAAGTAAGATCCTGTCTCAACATAAAGTATTTTCAGTGGGAGGATTTAGGGTGTGGTAGAGCAAGACTCTTGTTTCAATAAAAAAAAACCAATCTGTTTCAAACAAAAAAATAATTCAATAAAATTGAACAAAACAAAAGAAAGAAAACAAAACTGTAAAACATAGCATATGACTTTTAATTATAACCCTGTATGTACACTGTCTTTATTCTCTAATAAAGACACAGGCTGGCCAGGTGTAGTGGCCCACGTCTTTAATCCCGGCACTCAGGAGGCAGAGGCAGGTGGATCTCTGAGTTCAAGGTCAGCCTGGTCTACAGAGTGAGTTCCAGGACAGCCAGGGCTACATAGTGAGACCTTGTCTCAAAAAATAAAATAAGAAAAGAAAAGAAAAAGAATAGGACACAGGCCAAATGAATCTTAAAAAGGTATGGCTGTTCACTGTCTGCAGGAAGTACACTGTGTGGGCAAAGGCACACAGAGATTAAGGTAAAGGCTGATGTGATAATTTCAATATAAAAGGTCTCCAACAGCTCACAGGCTGAATGGCTGCTTCCAAGCTGCTATTGTAGCTATTTCTGGAAACTTTAGAAGGTGGCCTGTTGGAGGAAGCAGTTCTCTTAGGTTGCGTTTGAAGGTGTACCTTTTCCTTTGTTCCTTCATGGGCTCTGCTTCTTGGGCTCCATGAAGTAAAGAACTTCACTTACCACATATTGCACCAAGTGAATGGGGCTGGGCAGCCAGGGACTTCTCTTTCTAAGAAACCATGAGCAAAATATCAATCACTCCTTCTTTAAGATGTTCTTTTGGTGACAGCCACACAAAGGTAACTAATACAGATGGAAAATTATATTACGAGAGAATGGAATCCAGAGGCCACTGGCTACTCATATCTGCCAAAGCGGACTTCCACCTGCGAAGGTCAAGAGACAAAGGTCGTATATAACAAAGAGAAAAACACACCATGAAGATACAATGGTGGCAGCCTGAGGGTATAACTCTGTTTGCCTAGGATGCACAAAGCCCTGGGTTCAGTTCCCGGTACTACATGATGCTGGCATGGTGATTCATGCCTGTAGTCCTAGCACTTGAGATGTGGAGGCAAGAGGATCAGATGGCTCAAAGCCAACCTTGTGTATGGGTCCAAGACCAGCATGGGCTACAGGAGACCCTGCTCTAAAAAAATAGACATAAGGATGATGTATATACAAATATCAGCACACTCAATTTAAAAAAGCAAAAAACTGCTGGACATTATTAAGTGATAGGCCCCAGTATTACAATATAATATGATAATAGTGGAATCCCAATCTCACTGACAGATCAAGATCAAGTGCAAGTTAAACTGCACTGTAGACCCAGCAGACTCATCTGGCATCTCTAGACAGAGAACACACATTCTTTGCGGCTGCTCCTGGAACTGTTTCCAGACTAGATCAGGTATTAGGACACGAAGCGAGTCTTAACAAGAGCAAGAAGTATCAGAACAATCTCTTGTACCTTTTTAGGTCCTAGTGGAGTGAAAGTGCAGCAGCAGCCAGACGAACTATATGAACTGTACAGCACATGGAAATTACACAGTGTGCAATTCTTTTGAATAATTAGTGAGTTGCTGGAAGAATCAAAGAAGAAATTAAGAAATTTTCCAAGTCCTAGTAGAAAATTAGTATGTAAGAGTCTGCGCATTACGACAAAGGCAGTTCTCAGGGGTGAGTTTATGGCAGAGTGTCCCACGTTTAAAATAACAAGGAGCCAGGTGTGGTGGCCTATGCCCTCAGTCTCAGCACTGAGCATGCTGCACACACCTTCAGTCCCAGCACTGAGCATGTTGCACACACCCTCAGTCCCAGCACTGAGCATGCTGCACACACCCTCAGTTCCAGCATCAAGAAGGCTAGGCAGGAGGATTACTGCAAGACTGAGGCCAGCCTGGGCTACAGAGTGATCGCAGGCCAGCCAAGACTACACAGGAAGACCCTGCCTCCAGAAAACAAAGTAATAAATAAACACTGCAAAGGTCTCAGACGTCTCAAGGTCTTGGAGACACAAGAACAAGCCAAACCCAAACCAACAGATGGAAATCATAAAGATGAGAGCTGAAATGGACAAGGAATCAAAGAAACAAACACTCTGAAAAGGGGACAGGTTCATAGACAAACTCAAAATTAGCAAAAGCTAAATTAATAGATATAAAGGCAAATCAGGGATATTACAATGGAGGTATTACAACAGATACCACTGAAATATAGAGGAGTATTTTGAAAAATAATACCCCAGTAAACTGGAAAATATGAAGGTGCTGGATAAATTTGTGGACATATATAATTTAACAAAATTGAACTAAAAATAAAACAAACAAACAAACAAAAACCACCCCAAACCTAAACATGACAATAACAAGTAATGGAGTTGATGTAGTAATGAAAAAACTCCCAACAAAGAAAACACCAGAACCAGATGGACTCATTGCCGGACTTTACCAGACCTTTAAAGAGAAACGAACATAATTGCTCCTCAAAGTGTTCTATAAAATGGGACAGAAAGAAATACCTCCATCCTCTTTCTTTGAAACCATTATTATCCCGATATTAAAAATTCAGTAAAGACACAACCAAAAAAGAAAACTACAGACCAATATCTTCTATGAAGCTACACAGACATAAAAATCTTCAACAAACTAAAGCCATCAATCCATTCAAATTATCACACCAAGTTGGGTCATTACAGAGGTCACACAAATTGATAAATGTGACCCAGCACATCAACAGAATTAAGGACAAAAACCATGCAATAGTTTCCGTGGATGCAGAGCAGAACAAACGTTCAACAAAACACAACATCCCTCATGATATACAAGCCATGTAGAAACTGTAGAAAGATCATGTCTCACCAAAATAAAGGCTATACAAAACAAACCCATAGCCAACATCATCCAAAAGTGAAAGCATGTCCTATAAAATCCTGAATGAAACAAGGAAGTCCAGGCTTACCATTCTCTTTCAATATACAGTACTTGAAGTCTTAGCCAGAGCCATGAGGCAGCGGAATGCCTCTCAATGAGAGACAGGAATTGAGAAGGAGTAAGTCAGACTGTCCCTGCTTTCCGACAACATAGTCCTGTGCTTTGAAGAAACCTCATACGCTGTTGCTGGGAACGTACATCACTGCAGCCACTGTGGAAATCAATATGGAGGTTCCTTAAAAGACCGGAACTAGAACGGCCACGTGGTCCGGCTGCACCTGTCCTGGGAATAAATCTGAAGCCAGCACACAGCAGACATCATTTGCCATGAGTGTGGATTCACTCTTCATAGTAGCCTTGGATGGAATCAGCTTTGCTGCTCGCCAGTAGATGAATGGGTCAGGAAACAAGGATTTATGTTCAGCCACAAAGACAGACAAAGGGGTTTCCTTCGCAGGAAAATGGATGGGACTGGAGAGCATCACGGTTGGTGAAATAAGCCAGACTCGGAAAGACAAGCGTGGAGTGTTTCTTGGGGGAGTGGGGAGGTTAATGCAGAAGGAGGTCTGTTAGGGAAAAGAAGGGGATCAGTGGGGCGGGTAAGAGAGGGCAACAGGTGCTGGAGAGATGGCTCAGTGGTTAAGACCACTAGTCGCTCTCACAGAGGACCCTGGTTCAGTTCCCAGCATCCACATGGTGCTTCACAACTGCTTGTAACTCCAGTTCCAGGGGACCTGACCTTCACAAGCACACACACACAGGCAAAACATACACATAAAATAAATGAATCTTTTTTAAAAAGTTGGAGAGCATAATAAAGGGGTGTTTCTATGACCAAAGTATACATATTTATTAAAATGTCATAGTGAAACCTATCCTTTTGTATAATGGCTGTCCATTAATAAAATGAACTTAGACTATAGCTACAACCCATGCTCACTAGCTAGCTGCAAAATCTGAATTGATTAGAACATAAAGGCATACTATGAAATAAAACACTTAGATTTCCTAAAACAGCCAGCCTTCCAGAAATTATGATTCAGTCATCAAACATTCCGATCTATAAATAGGATTAATAGTGTACCTCATTGGGAAGTTGAGAGGATGGTGAATGAGCCCTTATGCCTGATGCATCATAAACACTGTATCGTGGTTGCCTGTGTTGTTATCCCTCAGGAATGTTCTAGCTTCTGTGGGGATTAGAGAGTTGACTGAGCTAAGCTCTGTGCATTCAAGGAGCTCCTAGTCAAATTCATTAAAGAAGTAAAATGCAGAGAAAGCTCTGCAGTTGTGGTTTGCCATGCAGGGTGTGCCTGGAGTCCCCTGCGGCCTCCTCTCTCACAGTTTGGATTTTCTCCACTGGGTGGAGGCAGGGCTGGGACATCTGTGTTCTATTAGAGGTGCACAGGAGATTCTCAGGCACACCCAAGGTGCAGGAGACTTCTCTCTGCTCTGTGGATGCCACATAGATGTGGCAGCCTTGGGTGGTGGCTGACTGACTCAGCCTGGGTCAATCAGGAGAGGGTTCATGGAGGAAGCGATGCCCAAAGGCTACAAGCAAAGATGATCTACCCTTCATGGAGAAGGCCCAGCGCACAGTAAACTAATCACAGGGAGGCCTGGCTCGTAGCTCAGTGATAGAGCACTGGCCAAACATGGATAAGGGGCTGGGCTCAATCGCCAACATTTCCAAAAATGTTTTAAAACAATTGAAGACTTTTTTTTTTTCCAGAAACTATCCGAGTAAGTCTGTGTCCATGGAGTACAGATTCGGGAGGATGTGAGGGATGGAGGGAGATGCCAACAGGTGACATAAAGGAACCAATAGATGTGATTCTGGTCAGTCAGGATCAGAAAAACAAACAAACAACACAACCCAACACAATTTTTCTGAAGCAAGAAAATGCATAGGTGTAATGCTCACGATCTCCGGAGGGTCCTAGGCATCCTCCTTCACTTCGAGTCTACCCACTGCCATGCATGGGCTGTGAGGCAGCAGCAGCTGGAACAGAGATGTGAGATATGGGGAGGATCTGGTTCAGGCGGGGATGCATGGGCTGCTTTGGGTTGAATTTGAGGTGTTTCACATTCAGTGTCTAAGAGGAACTGTCTCAGAGGCAGGTGGGTGTGTAGGTGTGGAACAGAGAGAGAAAGCATACTCTGGAGAGGCTGACTGGCATGGGCTGCAGGCTGGTGGTCAAGTCGTGGGGGTAACTGGGGCTCCCTGGAGGAGTGTAGGGTGAGAAAGGCAGAGGATGGACAGGCTGCAGTGTGAACGGCTGATGCACACCTTAGCAAGGCAGGCAAAGCCTGATTATCAGCTCTTCACGTGCTAGGGCAGTCAGGGTGCTGTGGTTGATGGTCCGGGACAAGAGCAAGGACCCAGTGAGGGTGGGAGAGAAGCTACCATTGTTTCTCCTCCAAGTAGGAGTCGACAGCTGTTTGGTTGAGGGGGTGGCTGTCCTGGTAGGCTGGGCAACAAGCTCATGTTCACTGTCCTATGCCTGCAAAGACTAGAAATGCTCAGGGCCACTCCTCTTCCTTTGGATGGGCTTTCTGAGAAATGCCTTATTCCAGTCAGCACAGTGTGACAGAGGAACACACCCGAGCTGTCACAGCGCTCCCACCCCCACACATGTTTATATTAGTGGTAGCCAAGCACAGTCCCCTTGCACTTTCAATGTATCTATATGAAAGGACCAGCTAAAGGATGCAATTCAAAACATAGTTAGCAAAAGATTTAATAGGGAGGGTCCTCTTTTTTAAGAATAAAATTATTCAAATTGGAGACTATCCTAGGAAATAACAGGCATATGGTCACCATATGTCGGGTAGGAATTTTTCTGAAATACTAACTTATGTTCCTTCCCGGTGTTTCCATCTGCTCTTAGGTCCTCTTCCCTCAAGCCTCAGAGAGGGCTTCATCTGCAAAGCAAAAATCTCTCTGCCCAGCCTAGTCTTTGGCCTAATTATACAGATTAGCAGATCAAAGATTGAGGTGAGAAATACCAAAGACACCTCCACCTGCCTGCCTAACCTAACACACAGGTGCATTGGGAAGAACAGCGGGAAATAGAGGACACAGACATGGACAAGGTTTAGAGCCCCGGCTCTGCCCCCAGTTCCTCAGCCAGCAGCTGGGATGAGCCTCCCAAAAGGAACAAAAATACCAAAAGATAGAGGCCAAGGCCAGAAATGCCTTCTGCACCAGGCAGCAGCAAGGGGTAACATCTCCCAAGGACCGGGACTTCAGTGGATGTAGCATACTGTGCGTGTGTGCGTGCGTGAGTGCGTGCGTGCGTGCGTGCGTGCGTGCGTGTGTGTGTGTGTGTGTGTGTGTGTATGTGTGTGTGTGTGTGTATTGGGAGGGTGCTTCCCAGGAAATCCTTCCTACTGATTCCAGTGTGTGGAATCTTCTGGAGAGTAACAGAGGGAGCCACCAACCTGAAGGGACCACAGCACAGCTTCCAACAACAGAGAAAGCCCAGTGACCCAGGCAAAGTACAGAGATGGAGGGCCCAGGATAAGCTTCAGCAAACAGGTGCCCCTGCCTCCTGGTGCCCGGGCTGCCTTACCCTGCAGTTGATGGAACCAGGAGGGAGTGGAATTGGTTCCTGTATTGGCTAAGATGTTGCCAGCCCGGTGAACTGGAGAGTCAAAATAGAATTTTATTTCTTAAAGAAAATGAAAGGGTCACATTTCTTGGGCACCTAAGTTTGGCAGCCAAGATACACACATTTTAAAAGGACATATATAAAAGCTCTCTCTCTCTCTCTCTCTCTCTCTCTCTCTCTCTCTCTCTCTCTCTCTCTCTCTCCTCTGTGTGTGTGTGTGTGTGTGTGTGTGACAAGTTTTTTTGTTGTCATTTTTTAAAATAACTAGACATTTAGGAAATAGAAGACATGTGGTCACTATGCTGTAATCCTGAGTCTTCAGGTGGCTTTGCAAAGAAGAGAAAATTATTCCTACTCCATGCCCCTAAGGAAAAAGAGGGTCTGTAATGCTAGCAGTCATTTCCCAGTATTAAAAAAAAAAAAAAAATTCCCTGAATCTAGTCATTCATTCATCTCGGGCAATGTGGAAAAGCTGAAAGAATGAGCAACGAAAGAAAAATCAGAGAAATGACGGGAGCGGGCTGGGGATGGAAAGTGTTGTGCAATTCTGTCTGTCCCGGTTGGTGTAATGGTCCCGAAGGCGGTGTGTTTGGGTGGCTGCTGCTAGGGGAACCAGGAAGAGACCGGAGAGCCCGGCTCTCTTGACCTCTGTGTATTCAGTGCCCTGATGCCTTGGTGTCGGGAACAGACGCCTCTTGACTGCCTTTTGAAGGACACTGGCCAGTCCTGTATGCCCCTCCGGGCCCAGTTTGTGTGGCGGAGCCAGGGAGCCTCCTGCCCCTGGAGATACTGCTGTGTAAACTACCCTGGCTGAGGCAGAGGGAGCCGCTGTCTGTCCGCTCACCATCTTGACATCTCTGAAAGCTTCCAGGGCATCTGGCTGTAAAAAGGGAAGCATTTCAACATCACCTGGGTCACACAACATATTCTGGCCCCCAGGGAAAGAAAACTGGGGCTCAGGTGGGAGGGTGAGCCCAAGTCTCCAGGGAGCACAGGATGGCACTCTCCATTAATGCTTCTCTTAACGTGGCCTTCTCCAGTGCCTTCCTCTTTCTTTCTTTCTTTCTTTCTTTCTTTCTTTCCTTCCTTCCTTCCTTCCTCCCTCCCTTCCTCCCTTCCTTCCTCTCCTCTCTCTTCCTTCTCTTCTCTCTCTCTTCCTTTCTCTCTCTCCTCTCTCTTTCTTTCTTTCTTTCTTTCTTTCTTTCTTTCTTTCTTTCTTTCTTTCTTTCTTTCTTTCTTTCTTTCTTTCTGTTTGTTGGTTAGTTTTTTGAGAGAGGATTTCTCTGTGTAGCCCTGGCTGTCCTAGAACTAGTTCTATAGACCAAGCTGGCCTTGAACTCACAGAGATCCACCTGGCTCTGCCTCCCGAGTACTGGGATTAAAGGCGTGCACCACCACTGCCCAGCTCCTTCCATACTCAAGCACACCCAGGGACGTATACCTGACGTATACCTGCACACAGGCATATGTTTGCTCTCCTGGCTTTCCTGAGGATGGCTCAGGGCCTCCATGGCTGGCTTGATTTTTAAGCTTGCCTTGAAGAAGTTTCTCTGACTCTGGGCAGCAGGAAACAGTGTCTTGAAAGTCCCTCACTGGAGTCAATGAATGCACAGAGTAGGAAGGGTGACCGCCCATGCATGGTTCTGGGGGTTCTTATCAAATTCAAGCATCCTTTTGAACTGACTGGCTTACTTCTTCTGATCTCGGGGTATCAAAACAGAAGCAGTTCATCCCCTCTCCCCCGGACACACTCCTCTCCAGTTTCCCGTCTTCTAGATGAAGGAAACAGAAGAGCTGGCTGTAATGCCAAGAACTGACCGAGCAGTGACGGTCTACAGAGCACCATCCAGCACGTCCAGCAGGCCAGACCCTTGTTGTGGCCTGTCTTATCCAATTCTTCAGCAGCCTGGCAGGGAGGGGCAGGTTTCAAAACAAAAGCCAATACCCACTTACCCAGGCTTCATAGCTCTGGAGACACAGGCTAGGGTTTCAGGTCCGCCTGACCCCCAAGCTCCCGGTGTGAGCTCACATACTTCCTGCTCTCTAGGGGGAAAGCAGAGAGATGGCGGCACTTATAAAGCTGGGGAAGGACCAGCCCAGCATACAGATGGCAGGAAGGGCAGAGGCGGGGGTCTGTGCTGGAGGCATTGATGTTATCTTTGGGGGAAGGCTGACAACTCCATTGTTCAAATGATGCTGTTCTTACATCTGGCAAATTCTGATTTTGGAGGCCACGGCTGCACAAGGACTGTGGAAAAGGGAAGCTGGAAAAGACTGGAAAGTCGGGCTTCTATCAACTCCCTCTACATAAAGGAGGGTGCTCAATCACCACTCTGTCCCAGCGGACGCCAATCTGTACTTCCCAGATCTTCCACGGAACCATAGACCCAACCCCTGTCCAACTGGCCACACCCCATGCTGCCCCCACCAGCTCCCAGGGAAACAGTGGGGTGGGACAGAGGCCTGGACGACAGCTCCAAAGCTACCCTGTCTCCCAATGGACGGAGTGACCCACAACAGTGCTACCGCCTAGGAGGAAGCCGGCCTCTCTCTCCAGTCCGTGGGCACTTGTTCAAAGGTTTGCTCCTGGACAGCCCCGGAAGGGTCTGAAGTGAGCAAGGAGGGTTAAATGACTCAGGATGGCCGAAGTGTAGACATTTGGGTGAAAAACTGACAGAGGATAAACAGCTGTACATTAGACTAGGGGGCTTTGATTGGGGCTGAAGTCCCCAACAGTCCCTTCCTATGTGTGGCACTCACTAGTTTAGTTATAGACCTCCTAGAAGATGATTAGTACGGCGGGGGAGGCATGATGTCCATCCTGTCAGAGAAAATGGACAAAACAGAAGCGGCAGCTGACCAGGAACGAGGAAAACAAGCTGCTCCCTACCCCAGGTCTGCTTAGAAGGACAGTGGCAACGACCAGTCCAAGTCAGGCTGGACCAATGTAACAAATCTGCATTTACTTCCGGAGATCTGGAGCCTGAAAGGCAGAGACCAGTGCCTGCTTGGTTCGGTTCTGGTGAGAACTTGTCCTGGCTTGTCCAGGGGCCATGTTCTTGCTAGGGCTCACAGACCTTTCCCCAGCGCAGTGGTGTGCTTGGAGAGAAGTTCGCTCTTTCTCCCCGAAAAAGGCCACCAACTGCACAGGGTAAGGGCCCCACCCTGATGACCTCATTTAGCCTCAATTACGTCCTAAATGCTGTGTCTCCAAATACAGTCACCTTGGGAGCTGGGATCCGACATATGCATACAGAGGAACTCCATCAGTCCCCAGCACACCCTCTCTGACTTCAGCTTTCCCTCTCACAGTGTGACTTCATTAACACCATCACTGAGGCAGGGTTTTGCCTGTCCTCCCTCGGTCCCAGCTGTCTGTGGCAATAACCTATCTGCTTAGTTTCAGAGGCCCAAACTGTTTACCAGAGGCTCCTGGTTCCCTTGTAGAGAGGCAAGGAGAGCAGTGTCATGTGGTGCCGAAGTGGGGGGGGGCAGCTCCACCACGCACCTCAGGGTTCAGTGGCTAAACACAAAGAGCGAAGTGGAGCCATTTGCAGGAGAATGGATACGACTGGCGATAATGATATTAAGTGAATTAAGCCAGTTTCAGGAAGACAAATGTCCAGTTTCATTTTATCTCATTTGTGGTCCCCTGATGTCACGTAAATACATAAAATAATATGTAAATCACACACACACAACACACACATATATGTCTATCTGTCTAGGAAGGCTAGGGGCACTAGCAAGAGGTGGGAGGGGCAGGAAGGGGAGGAGAAAGGGAAAGGAGGAAGAAGCTCATCATATAATATGTGTATGCACAAAATATTTTATCATTTTAATAATATGTATAATTATTAATTATAATTATATGAAAATATATAATACAATTATAAAATAATAATATTCAATATTTTCAAAAGGGATTAGGTGACTTAAAACAATCACTTCATTACACTTGTATGGATTTTGTGGGTTGGGAGTCGGGGCAGGTCTTGGCCAGATGGTCCTACTGCATGTGTCTCTGCCTGAGTCATTTTAGTGTTGAGCTGGTGGCAGGCTGGTGGATCAGGGGGAGTGCAGGAGACTTCCCTCACAAGACGGGCACCTGGCTGGGTGACTGGAGGGTTGGGCCCAGAGACTGTTGGCTGGAACGGTCACTCTAGCATGGCACAGAGGTCCACTCTCACAGAGTGCAGAAAGAGACCTGAGAGGGAATTTTAAATGTCCTCGAAAGTTCAAGAACTTCACATCTGCTGGGTTCCTTTGATCAAGTAAGCTAATGAGACCAACCCAGACCTTAAGAGGAGGAGCAGAGACTGGTGGCCATCTTTGATTGACTGCATATCCTGTATCAGCCTGCTTTTTGTTACTATAATGAAATACATGATACAGGCTATTTTATAAGAAAAGCAGGTTTATTCCAGCTCACACTTCTGGTCCAAGGTTCAGAGACTCCATCTGACGATGGCCATTTTGTTAACAGATTTCTGAGGTGACACTGAGCTTGCCATAGCAAGAGAGAGGAGTGTGCATGTCTGCATCTGTTTGGAAAGATATTAGGACTCAAACATGGGGCTCTGATTTAATGATCCTATCAAATCCTGACCACTTTCCAAAGACCCCTTCCTCTAAAGCACCATTGAATGAAGTTTCCACTCTCTCAATATTCAGCGATGGAAATAACTTCCAACACAGGAAGCCTGTGGGAACTCAGACTATATCTGAACCCTGACCTCCTCCACAGAAAGAGGGAGGGAGTTCAAACGCAGAGGTGCCAAGATCCCAAGCAGAAACAAGCAGGAATTTTGAAAGCCTCTGTCTGGCTCACTTCTGAGAACATTCCTTTGGTTAAGGGACATCACAGAGCTGGAGTCGGGGCAGAAAGCTGCCCTGGGCTTCTGGGAGAAGAGATGAAGAGTTGGAACCTGACTTTATTTCCTTCTGAGGCTCAGGACCTGTGCGGACTGTGACGATAACAGTAAGTTCACCACCGAATGTGCGTTACAGGATCAACGGGGGTCAAGGACCTGGCGGCCCCACTTTTATTTTTAGCCCATTTGATTTGCTGTTCTTAGCCAGGACAGTCTCCTCCCGTGGAGGGGTGGGATTTAATTTTCTTCTTTTTCAATTGGCGAGGGCTGGGGTTGCTCTGTCCACTGGAGCACAACAGAGGTGATGTGGGGTGACAGCTATGTTTTAGATCATAAAAAACATCCAGCTGCACCTGACTTTCTCTGTCTGTTTGCTTTGGCACCCAGCCACCATGCTGCAAGAAAGTCCTCACCCTCTCCAAGAGGGCCCGAGGCTTTCTCCACAAACATTGCCAGCTGAGCAGGGGCCACCTTGGAGGCTGGGTCTCCAGCCCCACTCACAGCGCCAGACACTGCGGTCTGGTGACTTCCCTTTCCTCCTCCTCAGTATAGGCAGAGGCTCTACCACTGAGCCGCATCTCAGATCCAGAGACATTTTTAACGACAGCCTCAAGACCCAGAGGCAGAACTACCCAGCCACACAATAGAAATGACAAATAGAAATGATGGTCGCCGTGCTCTGCCCTTGCACGTCACATCATTTGCTATGCTGCATTGGCTACCGAATACAGACCTACTCATGAGGCCTAGGACAAGATGGGAGCGGATATGGCTTGGGACCTACAGAGACCTGTAGTGTCCAGAGGACTGAGTGGGCACTAATGGAGTTAACAGCACTGTACCGTTTATTTGTTTGGTGTGTGTGTGCGTGTGCGCACGCACATACCATGTGTGTTCCTGCTGTAAGCTCGACACATATTTAATGCAGTTAGAATATACCAGGTGTGCTAAGAGAAAGAGATATGAAGCCTTATTTCCCAACTCAAAATTAGGACAATTGACTAATAGTACCCACTGTAGCCTGGCATCGGAGTAAAGTGTTTGGAAGCAGGGATAGCCAGAATGACCTGGAAGGTACGATCTGTTTGCCCTGAAATAGTTCTGTGAGAAGGAAGCCCTGGAGGGAAGGAGGGGCTCACTGGAGTGGCAGCTGTAGTGAGGGGAAGTCCTTCCCTGAGTGTGCCCATCCTCTCTCCTGCTTAGGTTCTCCTGACAACTTCCCCGGCCCTCTCTCCAGAGAGGATGTTACTTAGCCAAAAGGCAAATGGGGAGCCTTTGTGCTACAGAATCAGGAAGAAAGGGGAGAGAAGAGAAGGGATGTACCCTTGGAGTGGGATCGGGGAAGGACAGGGACATGATCAGATACGGTACATAGAGAAAGTGACGGGAAAGGAGGTGCAGCCAGCCGCATTGGGACTAGACTTGGGTGCTGGCCCTGAGCCTCAGCACTGCTCTGGTGCTGGTGCACAGAGGAATGGGGTGTGGTGGTTGGCCCTGAGATCAGACTGTTGGGTCAGTGGCTATGAGAGAGAGAGGCTGGGAGCCAAGGAACTGTTCGTTTGTTCCAGGACTGGAAGTCAGCTCAGTTATGACCTGAAGAATTTGGGCTGCCTCAGGCCCAGTTGTGTCCAGATGTAGAGCCCACAGGCTCAGACATGTCAAGGCCTGTTTGTTCAAGCCTCACTGCCCTTTCTGGTACAGCCCCCAGGGTGGCACTGGGAAGGGAGGATGAGGGCAGGATCTTGACCTTCTATTTCCAAGTCAGGGGAGCTGGGGCTTCAGGAAGAATACTGAGCCTCACAGGATCTGGGGGCGCAGAAGTAAAGCCAGGAAGGAAAAACTGTATGGAGAGAGAGGGATGTGAAAAACAGTGTCTGTTCCCTAGAATGTCTCAAGGAACTGTGAGCCCCAAGGATAGGGGCTGCTGGATCGTAAGCATGTTTATTTTTTAGACTTAACACCATCCCTCACAGGTTGTGATTGCTCCATGAACCATGCCAGGGGGAGGGAGGGGGGATGGAAGAAGAGAGACGAGGCTGAGGGGTGCTGTTGGTTCCCTAACTTCCCCTCAAAATTAATTGGCTGCCTAATTAAGACATGGCATTATTCTAACTGAAATCTAGTTGCTCCCAGAGGCAGAGGAGGCATATTTCTACCCAAAGCTTCTGGAAGTCTGGACCTCAAGGTCTGATGTCTCCACCGCTTCAGCCTCTTTATTCTTGGATGAGCTGCTCATTGAGGGTTATGGAACCGTGTGGAATCTGATGGACAGACCTGAATTCAAATCCCCGCCCCCTTTACCCATGGTACTTGAATCAGGATGCTTAAACTCCTTTGCAAGGACCCGGTTTACTATGGAAGGGGCCAGGTTGGACTGCAAAGATGGCTTTGTGGTCACAAGCGCTTGCTCTTCCAGAGGACCTGAGTTTGGCTGCCAGCACCCAGATCAGGCAGCTTACAACCGTTTGTAACTCCAGCTCCAGGGGATCCATCCTCCTCTTCTGACTTCCTTGGGCATTTACACGCACGCACGCACCAATAATAATTATAAATACATCCTAACAAGCCAAACCAAAGGTGAGGTCCTTGCTACAGTAAAGACTTAAGGAAACAAGATAGAAAAGCATCCTGGGAATGCCAATCCTCCCAGGATAGATAGCTCCTCCTGCTGCCATCCCTCCAACCGCCCTAATACTCCATCCCAGTATCTCCAGCCATGGCCTCCTGAGCTTTTCCAGGCTCTGTTCCTGCTGCTGTGATTGCCTATGTACCCTACACATTTATCTCTACCTCCAGCTCAACCTTTTGGGGGTGGGGGTGCTTAGCAGTGTTTGCCAGGAGGTTTGCGCTTTAAGGGAGGAGCCAGCCAAGAGCCCAGGATCAGCCACAGGGACAGGACAGAGAGAGAGAGAGAGAGAGAGAGAGAGAGAGAGAGAGAGAGAGAGAGAGAGAGAGAGAGAGAGAGAGAGAGAGAGAGAGAGAGAGAGAGAGAGAGAGAGAGAGAGAATGCTAATGCTCATCTCTCTAGCCTCTGCATATAGCCTGTTATTTTGCTGGGATATGGAATAAAAACAAAAGCAAGTGGATGCTCCCAAGTTCTACAGCGTTCGGGCTCCTGCCTCCTCCGCCCTTCTACTTTGTCCCCATGCTGCAGACTGAAAAGCTTTTCTATTCCCTGGCCCTCATTCTGCCTTCCTTGCCTTCCCAAGACCGTCAACAGAGCCAGAGAGCTTCAGGTTTAGCAGCTACCTTGCCACAATCACTACCAGAGGGGAAAGGATTATACACATGCCCAGACCTCACCTGATCAGAGAAGAGCGGCTGCTGTCCTTAAATTGCATTGTGCACAATCCTTGGTTCGGAGCGGGATGACACAAGGACCGGGGAGTGGCCTGATACGAGGTCAGTCTACCCTGACAGTAAGCATGCTGTGCGGTCGGCCAAGAACCCAGGCCCAAGGCCTCAGTCACAGTCGGAGAGAGGGCTCTGGTGCGGGCTTAGACCATGCCCAAGTTCACCCTCAGGACACAGAGAAGCAGACATGGTGTGGGGACAAAGACATGAGAACCTTCTCCTTTAATGGCTCACAAGTCCTCAGACATGGTGTGGTCAGGGCTGGCTTTTTGTCCACCAAGGGGCACCCGTGCACTGCGGGGAAGGTCCACCAGGAGCTGCCAGCGTGGCTCTATGCAGGGGGAAGAGCAGAGGCTTGGGGAGGCGCTGCTTTAAGATGCCCTGGCAAGTGCCTTTCACATTCCAGGACACAGAGGACCGTGAACCCTTGCTTGTCCAGAGGCATCTGGGGCTGGCAGCCAGCCCAGGCGTTTCCTGTCCTTTCCATTCAAAATGTCTCTATTCTGTTTCTGCATGCCTCCTTGGTAAAAGGCTGTGCTGGGACTGGGAGAAACTGGGGAACTTCCTGCTTAATTCAACGCCCTTGGGAAACAACACATGTCTAAACATTCACTGAGCACCTACAAGGGCCCAGCACCGTGCCAGCCACCCAGAAGGAGACAGTGGAGCAGCCCCGATGTCTGCTTGTGGGGCTGCTGCCCAGGAGCTGCATACTTCAGAACCTTAGCAGCCGCATCCATCAAAGGGATCCAGGAGCGATCTCGCTGAGGGTCTGCACCGCTGGACCACAATGGCTCTATGATACAGGGCCTCATCTGCTAAATCCCATCCCATACCTGGCACCTCACCTGTGCCAGGGGAACAGAGGGGGGGCCTCAATACACATTTGTTGAATGAGTGAGTGAGTGAATGAATGACCTGACCTGAGAACAAACTTCACACAGTCCCCAACCAGTCTCCACTCACATCAATTATGCTTGCTTCCTGCTCTCTAAGCGGAAGGGGAAGGCTGAAGAGGACATGGCCCCCAAGTGCTTCCGTGCCCCCATTAAGCGCTAACAATTTCTGATTACACTCGCGAGCATCCTTTGTGGGTAGCAGGTTTCTCATTAGCCTGTAAGCTAATGGACTGGGGTCAAGCCTGATTCTCTTTGCATAATTGCATTGCCAATTAAATGCCATGTCAGGTACATGGTAAGTCTAGTAAGCGATCATTTCTTTATTTCGTTAATTGATTACTGATCGATCAGACTCGTGTAGAGACAGCGTCAAACAGCGTTTCCAGCCTCCGGCCTCAGTAGTGACTGGGCCAGAGGAACAGGCACTCACACCAAGAGGTGAACACCAGATCCGTGACAGCAAAAGTGGGATATGAAGCTATGGGAGACAGGATTCTGACTAAATACCACATGCTTAAGGATGGCCTAAGCCCTCACTTACGATGAGAAACCGAGACCAGGAAACTGAAAAGATTCGTTCAAAGTCGCAGGACATGGCTTGCTCATCAGAACTTGCTGTTTTTCTTGGCCTGTGAGGCTTAGTGTCCCCTCACTGCACCATGCTGTAATTTCTTGGGCATCACTGAGCCTCCCCTCCACGCCTTCTCCCAAGAGGCATCCTGATGGCAATATCTGAGTTCAAATTCTGCGTGTGCCTCTACCTGCCGATCAGTCAAGAAGCCTGAGCGTGTCTCCATGTTCTCTTGCAGCTGGAGTGAGAGTTGCTTCCGTCTGCAGGGTCCTGCCACTGTGCTCCAGGCGGTGGTCTCCATGAAGTGGTCTCTGCAATGGCCGTCAGCTGCTGCCCTTGCGCCATTCTTGGGACTTGTTCTGCTTTCCTGTCCTTGTTCTGTCTCTTAGGAAACCCTTGTCTACTTCCAATGCCCTCTTGGAAGGCTGAAGGTTCAGTTCTCTGATGTGTTCAGGGTCCACCCCAAGGTAGGCATTTTGCTGGGCAATCATGCCCGTGGATAAGGAAGGCTGGGCCTCCCCTCTTGCTCCAACCCAGCCTAACCCTTCCTACCTCAGCTAGTGATGAGGGGTGACGAAATTTTCCACTGTTCTCTTCTTATTTTTCATTTTGGTTTTTGAGGTGGGGTCTCACTATGTAGCCCAGTGGTTCTCAACCTTCCTAGTGCTGGGACCCTTTAATATAGTTCTTCATGTTGTGGGGACCCCCAACCATGACATTATTTCCGTTGCCACTTCATAACTGTAATTTATCCAGTTATGAATCGTACTATAATATCTGATAGACAAGAGATCTGACATACAACTGCTGTGAAGGGTCGTTTGGTGCCCGAAAGGGGAGCAACCCACAGATTGAGAACTGCTGATGTAGCCTAAAAGCTGACTTTAAATTCAGGGTCATCTCGCCTCTGCCTCCCAAGTACTGGGATTACAGGTGTGTGCCACCACATCTGGCTGCCTCTTCCTTCTGTTTTGTTTTGTTTTCTTTTCTTTCCAGGTTTACATTTCCTTCAATATCCCAATTCGTTTTCATTTCTCCTTCCTATGGCCCTGTGGCAGTAACCACCTCTGTCCCCTGCCCTTCCTGTGCAGCCGCATAGTGGCCTGATGTCCCTCACCAACAGACATCCCACCGGGCATCTCAGCCTGCTGGACGCCTACCCTGATGGGAGCTGACCTCTGCAGCTCCTACAGCAGCCGTGGCAGTTAGAAACCAAACAGCTGGAGAGAGACAGCAGCTGCCTCCCGCTGGCTGTCAGACCCAGCTGCTCCCAGAACAAGGCCATGGAGGAGGGGTTGAGGATTCCTTCCTAGCCCCTCTCACAAGTGCCCGGAAGACCCTTGGGCGTCCCCCAACTCTGTGGGAGGGATGGGTACTTCCAACTCTTGCTTGCCCCATGCCCACCCCCCACCCCCGTCCCAGAGCTGGGCTGGCTTGGACTTGAAAAATTCCAGGGCAGGCGGAGGCAGCCCTGCCTGGCAGACAAACCTGGTGCCGAGAGCTACCACAAGAAAGGCCCAAAGATTTCCTTCTAATCCCCAAACTCCTGGCTTGGAGTGGATCTCATAAATCAGAGAGGGATTTCGCTGTTATTAGTGGTGCGTCCTTTCTCCTGCTGGTTGGCAGCCTTCCCTCTCAAGTTTTTCCTTCCCCCTCTGCTTCCTGGGGGTGGGAAGACATGGATGGGGGGGCTGGAGAGTCGGTAATGGAGGGCAGGTAGGCAGGTGAGAGGAAAGCACCGCTGACATAGCGTGGACCACCTACGGCTGTGCCCACCACTTTCTGACTAACCAGGGACCTCATTGCTATTCTAGCCCTGGCTAGCCTGGGAGACAGCAGGAGATATGTTCTGGAAGCATGTTCAAAGGCTTCAACGGGCAGCTGTGTCCATCCATGCCTGAATCCCTTCCTGCCTCCTGCCTAACAAGGCCTCTGCAGTCTGCCTTTTGCCTCTGACTATCCCTCCACTGGTCCAGAGAGGACTTACACCAGCTCCATATACTAGCCACATGTGCCCTTCAGAACATGGACTCTGGCCCGACGCAGCCCGCTCCACACCTTACCAGCTGTGGGGCCTGGAGCAAGCCCCTCGGGCTGTCTGGGAACCCAGCGTCCTCGCTAGGAACAGAGGAGATGCCATCACAGAGCCTGCCCCAGAGGTCCACGGTGGTGATCACCGGATTAATATGTAGCCAGTGTTGAGGCAGGTCAGTGTTTGCTTAATCAATTGGCCCCAGGGCTGAAGTACAGGACAACACAGCTGTCAGCCCCTCTCTCAGTATGCATCAAACTGCTGCTTTTCCAAACTGCTGCTTTTCCAAGCTCTTCATTTGCTCAGCAAACATTTACGAGAAACATTCCACACGCCTCTGTGTTTGGCCTGGGGTTTGCTGTGTGAACAAAGCCAACTGGTCCCTACACTCCTGGGATTTATAGTAAACGCTTTGACAGATACATGCTTGGGGAGGTTTTTTGTTCTGTTTTGTTTTTTGGTTTTGTGACAGGCTCTTCTTATGTGGACCCCAATTTGCAACTTTGGACCAGATTGGAGCTTTGGGGTCATAGTTCAAGCAGAGCAGGGAAGAACCGAGGGGATTAGGGTAATGAAGCCGCAGGACCCTACTGGATTTAGAAGTCCACTGGCTGCTGGATGAAGATTAGCTTGGTGTGGGCCAGCAGCTGAAGAGAACAGTTGTGTGGAGTCTAAGGGCCCAGCGTAAGAATTGTCAGTAAGGTGGGGTGGAGAGGCAGCTGTGGGATAAGAATAGGGAGACAGGGTGAACCTGTGGAGGGGTGAGCCTGTGGAGGAGGGGTGAGCCTGTGGAGGGGTGAGGCTGTGCAGGGTGAGGCTGTGGAGGGTGAGCCTGTGGAGGGGTGAGGCTGTGGAGGGTGAGCCTGTGGAGGGGTGAAGCTGTGCAGGGTGAGGCTGTGGAGGGTGAGCCTGTGGAGGGGTGAGGCTGTGGAGGGTGAGGCTGTGGAGGGGTGAGGCTGTGCAGGGTGAGGCTGTGGAGGGGTGAGGCTGTGGAGGGTGAGGCTGTGGAGGGGTGAGGCTGTGGAGGGGTGAGGCTGTGGAGGGGTGGGCCTGTGGAGGGGTGAGACTGTGGAGGGGTGAGGCTGTGGAGGGTGAGCCTGTGGAGGATGAGCCTGTGGAGGGGTGAGGCTGTGGAGGGTGAGGCTGTAGAGGGGTGAGGCTGTGGAGGGGTGAGGCTGTGGAGGGGTGAGGCTGTGGAGGGGTGAGGCTGTGAAGGGTGAGGCTGTGGAGGGGTGAGGCTGTGGAGGGGTGAGGCTGTGGAGGGTGAGCCTGTGGAAGGGTGAACCTGTGGAGGGTGAGGCTGTGGAGGGGTGAGGCTGTGGAGGGGTGATGCTGTGAGGGGGTGAGGCGTGTGGAGTGGTGAGGCTGTGTGGAAGGGTGAGGCTGTGTGGAGGGTGAGACTGTGTGGAGGGGTGAGGCTGTGGAGGGTGAGTCTGTGGAGGGGTGTGCTGTGGAGGGGTGAGGCTGTGGAGGGGTGAGGCTGTGGAGGGGTGAGGCTGTGGAGGGGTGAGGCTGTGGAGGGTGAGGCTGTGGAGGGGTGAGGCTGTGTAGAGGGGTGAGGCTGTGTGGAGGGGTGAGGCTGTGGAGGGTGAGGCTGTGGAGGGGTGAGGCTGTGGAGGGTGAGCCTGTGGAAGGGTGAACCTGTGGAGGGTGAGGCTGTGTGAGGGGTGAGGCTGTGTAGAGGGGTGAGGCTGTGTGGAGGGGTGAGACTGTGTGGAGGGGTGAGGCTGTGGAGGGTGAGCCTGCAGTGTCCTGTCCTGGAGAGCACTCTGGGCTTTAGGGGGCGTGAGAATTGGTGATATTTGGGTGTGGGCATGGATTTGGGGTGCGTGTCGGATGGGCCCCTTGCTGTGGGCTGTGGCGTCTGAGAAGACGGTGATGGAGAAAGGAGGGGAGGGGAGGGGGAGAGGGAGGGGAGGGGCCCCTCTCTTCTTCCCCACCCCTGAAGGCTTCTGCATGTGTTCCTTGTCTGTCTTTTAAAGCCTTGCAGAGGTGCTCTTCCCACAGAGGACAGCCTGCCCACGGGGCTCAGGTGACGCTGCCCCTTCATCCGTTCCCAGCACCGTGCCCCGCCTCTGAGTGCTCAGGGTCTGCCTCAGCTTAGTCCTGGCTCCCCTGCTTACTAGCCATGATGAGGTCTTGGGGGGGGGGGGTCCACACAGCACCTCAGTTTCCCCTTCTGCAAAATGGCAACTATAGGGTGGTATCTAACCGTGGGTTGCTTGAAGGATGGGGGCTAAGCACACTGTGGAAACTGATATCCGCTCAGCGGAAGGGTACCCCTCCATTTTTGTCCTCACTAAGTCACACTGTCCCCTGAAAGCCCCACAGCTCATCCGCGCAGGCCGCTCTCAGCCCCTCCTCCATCTCCATCGCTCCGAGCCCAGCCGAGCCGTGCGGGCTGCATTTTAAAGGCAAGTCAAGGCCTCCACAGTGATCTCTGGTCAGTCTCATTTAGTGAGATGCAGCCTGTGGCGCCCGCCTGTCAGCCTCCTTTCTGTTTTGATGAGGGAGAGAGAGAGGCCGAGTGATGTATGCTGAGTTCAATTTTGTGACCACAGAAAGGGCCGCGCGGATGGTGCTTTTACCAACCCCCGCCCCGATCATCTGATGAATGGCCCCGTCTGGAGAGGTGAAATGGAGCTGAGAACCAGCAGACACCCCCTTCCTTGCTGGTGGGTAATTCAGCACGGGAGGCCTCCGCAGCTTCTCCCGGGTCAAAGGCTGCCTTTCCTGTGAGTGTGAGATACAGGACCGGAGAGACTGGCTGAACGCCACTTAGTGGGTCAGCCAGCCACAAGGCCAGGGCACGAGCCCCGTCCCAGCTCGCTGCTCACGGGGCTTCCTCATTTCCCGATCTTCTCTCTTTCCAAACTGCACCGTTGCATTCCCTGACCTTGATCAGAGAAGGACTGGGCACTGCACCGTCCCCCATGTTGAGTGCACTCACCACCCCTGGCGCCCCCTGGATGAACACCCCAAGCCTTTCCTGTGGCGGGAAGGCAGCACAGGCCCTTCCATACAGGCCGTGGAGATGCACTCTGCCTTGATCACCCCCAACTATGACCTATCTTGCAAATGATTTCCTCATGGCCATGGCTAGTAGCTTTGGTGTTTGAAGTTAATACCATGTGATGCTCCCACACGGTCTCTCTTCCACCATCTTTTAAGGACAGGGCCACATACCCAGGAGGTCCTCCTCTCTTCTCCTGCTTTCCATGCACTCACTGGGCTCTACCTGGAGAGGTGACCGGCCCTTAGCAAAGATCCAACAAAACTGCGAACCCAGAAGCCCAGGAAGTAAGAGCCCTTTGATTCTGCAGTCTGTCTGCCCGCCACCCCACCCCTACACAGCCCCAGGCTATGGCAGAGAAGAAGGACATGGTTAATGCCAAATCTGTGGGGTTGCTCTCTGGCCAGGCACAACAACACACTCTGGTACCAGCTTCCAGAACTGGTCCACTGCCTGCCGGCAGCCACTTTGTCAAGTTAATGCGCGCCTTGTCTGCCATGTGCTGGGAGGGGTTTTCCCAGGGGGAGCTTCTTGGAAGAATTGGATTTCTCCAGTAGCTGCTCTGTAAACAACCGAGCCAGCCGAGGTCGAGAGGAAGCCGGTTCATACGAGCTCCCATACCAGTGCTCGCAAATTAACCCCCACGGGAGCAACTTGTTCAGACTAAGGGGAACAAATTCTAGAAGATTCTTCTTTTCCTCATTCCTCAAATAAATCTTGATTAACTTTCCAGCCAACCTGCTCGTCTGCCTTGGGCAAGGCCAAAGGGAGATCAGGACTGGAGGAAACCGCAGAAAAACAAACCTTTGTACTTAAATACTGCCTTATCTTTCAGATCACTTCCGACACCCTAAGCCCAACATTCATTCCACGTTATTACATGTTCAGTCACTCATCACACGTTCAGTGAGAGTCTACTCTGCTGGATGCTAAGACAGACATGGAGCAAATTAGACCTGGAAGAGAGAGAAGTCTGAGCAGGGATACAGAACCAACAGAATGTATTAACTGGCTTTCTGTTGTTGTAACAACACACCTGAGGCTGCGTGCTTTGTAAAGAGGCTTGTTTAGCTTACGGTATCCGAGGCTAAAAGTCAGCCCTTATGAGGACTGTCTGTGTCACATCATAGAGGGCACCTGTGAGACAGAGAGGCACGTGATAGACAAAAGTCAGATGGCAAAGAGGAGCAGTCTTGTTTTCCCCAATAACTCACTCTCTCAGGAACTAACTGGAGTCCTGGGAATACTGTGTTGATCTCTTCTGGGGGCAGCACCCCCAATAATCTAACCGCTGTCCGCCTGGCCCCGAAGAGTTTAATTGGAATTACTCTACACGGAGACTAACGTTCTTCCCACAGCCATAGACTGACAAAAAGCCGAGTGTCAGGTGTGGGAGACTGCCCTTCAAACCAACCGTCAGTCAGGGCATCTGTCCCACAGAATCCCCAAACAATACAGACGCCGCCATTGCTCTCGGCTGTCCACCAGGACGTGATAGAAAGACCCTATTGCTGACGACTCCACATACCTTGGACATAGGACACGGAGAAATCAACTAGGTACCGACCACGAAGCTTCCGCTCTGCTGGTTAACTTTCACACTGATGGAGGGTGTTATGTAGACTGCTGGAGTGGGAGGGGGTAAACATCCGTGCTGCCCAGTTGTGAACCATGAAAGCCGCAGTAATGACTGCATTGACAATGTGCCCACGGTAGCAGTGGTGGCCTGAATGGTATCGGGGTAACAACTGTCTTCTTTCTGATCCGATTTAAGGCCGGCTTCACACAAGCCTTCACATAAGTGCTGTAAATCTGACCAAGAACCCACGTCTGGGAAGCTCATACTCGCTGGAAATGACGCTGCTGTGGGTTCATGAGTTATCCCCTCATGTTTGTGCAGGCCTAGCTTCCTGCAGGGCGCTGAGGCACACAGGAGGACTCCCCCATTCCCGCCCTGGAAGGAGCAAGCTCAGGGAAGCAGATGGAGCTCACTTTCCTCTCCACCCTTCCTAAGGCTGCTAGGAAATGGGAGGGGGAGTGCACGGCCTTCCTCAGAGCCTCATTCTCCTGCAGATACACGGAGTGGACGAGGTCATCAGGTGTCGTCTCCAGGCTTCCACAGGAAATTCCCGCAGCTGTCAGAGCAGATGGAGAAGACACTGACTATCTTCAGGCCGCGGGATAGAGCACAGGCCAGGCTGAGGAGGCCTGGGTGAGACTTGTTCAGGCTGCTCTTAGGATTGATGGGGATGTGTGAGGGGGGAGACATTCAGTTGCAAGGCTGGGATCAGAGTATTTAACTTTGAAGGACCTTTATCATTGGACAAGGACTCCCGGAAATCATCTTCCATAACCTATGAGCTCCTTCAAGACAGAGAATGTCTGATTCACATTTGTTCCCACCTCCCTCTCAGGTTACCTGATACTGATAAGACATTCAATAAATACGTGTGGAAGAAAGGCAGGAGAAAGGTTACATTAAGTTGAGCTACGCAAGTGAGCTAGCTGTCCAGGGGGATGCAAGCCCCCCCTCCCCATGCCAGGCCCACCTTCCTGGAGACTGTTCTCAGAATGCATCCTGGTTTCTCTCTTGGACCTTCAGGTAGAATTCTATCAATACTTCCATTCCTGCCTCCCCCAACCTTTGGCATCCCCAAAATCATCACCCATTGCCTCCACAGCATTTGGTCAACTGAATTGAGAGTCTCTCCTCATTCGTAAGCAGAGATACTTGAGGAAGAAGACCTGAGCTGTCCCTCAAGCTGAGTGACAGGTTTTCCAGGGTCAGAAGACCACCAGCAGGTAACTGAGGTGAAGGCTAAGGATGAAGGAGGAGGTGGGTGGGAGCAGAAGGCTGCCCTTGAGAAGGGCTGTCTGTCAGCCAAGCAGGACAGGATCGTGCTGTCTGGGCATCCACAAGGCAGCTAGGACAGGATGGAGACACCCTGACTTGGCCAGTAAGTGTTCAGGGCTCCAGCACAGGAGAAGAGAGGAGCCTCAGTGATTACAGAGACCAGTGGTCCTGAAGAGCGCCCTTCAGACCTCGGTCTTCCTGAGTTCTCACGAATAATCAAAGAAAGCCTGAGAGATAGCTTTCGGCATTTTCAAAAGCTTAATAAAATTCTTCTCACATGGGAAGATTGCAAAGGATAAATTAAAATGTTGCAATGTTGCGTGTTCTGCCTTTGGCTAGAATCCTATCAGCACGACATCCCCGCAGAGAAATACATTACTCGGTATATGCAACTTGATGGATAAAATCTTTCAAGATGGAGCCCTCGCAGGCCATGTTGGAATGTCTCCATTCTGCTCCTGAATTCCTTGTGTCCCTCATAAGAGTCAGTTTGTCCGAGCCTAGATGTCACATTCCTGCTGCTCTAAAGATGTCTTGTTGGCCTTGTCTGCCTCTCAGCCACCACCGTAGTTCTAATTACTTCACCCCTGGCTGAGATGGCCCCGAGAGACCACACAGCTGGCCACGGCAGGCCTTAGGCTGGAACGGAGTCAACAGATGCTAGCCACCTGCCCTAGCCACACCACAGGCTTGTCTGTGTCCCCCTGGTGTCATGGCTCCTTCCTAAAGGGAACCTTCTCTGCTTCTGCTGTCTAAGCAGCCATTCCTCCGCTGGACGTCTCCACTGAGCCCCCGTGTTGAAGGCCATCTGTAAGCCCCCGGCTGCCAGGTGAGAGGGTCCCCAGATGTGCGCGAGGTTCAGCAGTCTGATTTAGGCTTAGTGCTGTGTCGCGATCGCCCTGATGTCAATAGTGTCACTAAGAAAGCTAGTTCCTTCCTTTTCCTTTCTCTAAGCCATGACCATCAGGGACCTGCATCAAGGAAGAGACAATTATCAGTCTTGTTTTTGTTTTGTTTTGTTTTGTTTTGTTTTGTTTTGTTTTGTTTTGTTTTGTTTTGTTTTGTTTTGTTTTCCAAGACAGGGTTTCTCTGTGTAGCTTTGCACCTTTCCTGGAACTCACTTTGGAGACCAGTGGCCTCGAACTCACAGAGATCTACTTGCCTCTGCCTCCCGAGTGCTGGGATTAAAGGCGTGCGCCACCACCGCCCGCCCGACAATTATCAGTTTTAGTGATCCCAAGAAAGCAGGAAGAAGGACGTTTACAGCTGTTTGGAGAGCTCTCCCTGCCTGTGGCCACAGATCAGAAGCTGGGAGGCCAGAGCATCCTTGGTCCTGGCACACAGCCTACCCAAATGCCTATCCTCTCTGGAGCGAGGACGGATCACTTTCAGCCCCTGTTTCTTCCATCTCTAACAGAGGCAAAAATACACCTGCTTCAAAGGATGATCGTGAAGATACAGGGAAATGATGTTTACAAGTATGCCTCATCTGCAGAAGAAAAACAAGCGTGGAGCCGGGGCGGAGGGAGAGCCACGTTCGCAGCTGGGCACAGCACGCTCTCACGTCTCAGGTATCCGTGCCTCCTGCTGCTTGATTCAGAGCGTGCAATTTCTCTCTCCAGCCTTGGCCGAGTTGCACACCTCCCTGTACAGCCACAAGCATCTTCTTTAACAAATTCACACACCCTGTGGCTCCCACGATGCTCAGCTCTTATTCTGCACTCCAAGGCCATCGCTCACCTCTATTCTTGGTGTTAATACTTGGATACACGCAGACACCTGGACTCCACCGTGACACCACACAGACACCCGAATTTGCCATCTTCCCCATCCCTGTGACTTTTCCCATGTCCTTCGTCGTAGTGAATGTACCCTAACCCATGACTCCTCTGGTCCCTCCTTCCCCACGTCCTGTTACCAAGCTCTATAACCTCCACTTCTTGTACCCTGGGCCATCATCTCCCACTTCTGTGACCACTGGTATTTAATGCACAGCAGAACTTCTCTTTTTAACCTGTCACACCTTCATTTTATTTCAGGCCAGCCACGTGCCTGGTCCCTGTTCCTCTATGATGCACATTCACTTTTCTAGTCTTGCTTGCAGTGAGAGGGCAAATGCCACCCAGTTTTGACCAATGGAGTATAAAGAGCGAGCCGTGATGGGCTTCTGGAAAAGTTTTGGTTTGTTTGTTTGTTTGTTTGTTTTCCTGCTTTGAACAGGATTATTATGTCTGCAATGGAGGTATCCACCTGCCACCAAGAGGGAACAATCAGCAGAATCAACAGCAGCCAGTGTGTGGAGGGTGGCCCAGCAGAGGAGGGGACATGCCTGGATCCTAGTGACGTCACTGAGCAATCCAAGTATCTTCAGTGCTACCTTGCTTTCTCTTTCCGGTGGGGAAACAGTAAATGTCATGACAAGTTTCAAACTCTTTTAAACCCTCCCTCACTCGATGCTCCAAGGCTTCTGGCTAACACAATCCCCTTAATTAATCTCTCTGGGTTTAGTCGTGTTTTGTCCTTTCATCCATTTACACACGCAATTCTAGTGTCGGCGTCTCCCCTCCTGTGCGCTTTCCATGGCTTCCCATCCTCTAGTGCTTCAGTTACACTTGTATAACCGGCTAATTCAAAATAACTAACCACGTGTGCTTCAATCTGTCCAAGTGGCACTCGGTCCAAAGGAGTCATCTGGAATTCAAATGCCAGGATGGGGTGAAGTTGAGAACACCCCTGGATGTCACATGGGGCCTTTTTCATCACTGTGGGCTATGCTACCATACTTGTGGGCTATCCTCCGGTACCTGTGGGCTATCCTCCAGTACCTGTGGGCTATCCTCCGGTAGCTGTGGGCTATCCTCCAGTACCTGTGATGGACAATCTTAACTATCATCACCTTGGGTGTGTCTATGAAGGTATCTCCAGAAAGGTTCCACTAGTGAGGGAAGACCCACCCTGAGTGTGGGTGACTGTCCGGTGGGCTGAGGTCCAGGACTAAACAAAGGAGGAAGCCGGGAAACACAGGAATTCTTCTCTTTGTTTCCTGGCTGTGGATACAATGTGGAAACACAGGAATTCTTCTCTTTTTGTTTCCTGGTTGTAGATACAATGTGGCCGGTGCTTCCCACTGCCCGCCATGCCTTGCTGCTGTGGTGAGCTGCGCGTTTAAACTGCACATCCCAACAAGCTCTTCCTCCCTTAAGCTGCATTTGTCCCGTGTTTTGTCACAGCGTGGGAAGAGGAACCAATATGACGCCTCATTTGTAGACGCCTCACATCTTACTGCCATGTCCCTGTCCGAGGCAGTGACGTCGCGCTGACCCAGGGCCCCTGGTGGCCCTGGTGGCCCCAAGAGTACAGATCTGCCAGCCTGTACCTGTCCTCCTTTCCTTTGGGTTTGGGTAGTTGTCAATTTTGTTGTTGTTCGGTTCTTGTTTTTGTTTAAGTCGGGGCCTCATGCATCCCAGACTGGTCTCAGACTTGCTACATAGACTGGCATGATGGAATGTATGATCCTTCTCCCTCCATCTCCCAAATGCTAGGATTGCAGGCCTGCTCCACCACACCGGGGTTATGCAGTGCTGGGGATCATACCCAGGGCCTTGTACAGGTTAGACAGATCCTCCAGCTCTCCCTGAACATACATGCCACTGTGCTAAGATCAAGCTCCTCCCCCGCCCCCGCCCCCGCAAACGTGTGTGTGTGTGTGTGTGTGTGTGTGTGTGTGTGTTGTGTGTGCTAGGAACATGGCTAATTCCTGCCTGCTTTCCCAGCCTCATTTTGTGCTCCCTGCCTCTGTCTCTTAACACCAGAGATGATAGTTACCATGTTTTGTTTTGTTTTTTTTTATCAAGAGCATCAAATTCTTCCTCATTTATCCATGTAAATTGGTTCCTCTGTCTGCCATCATGCACTATCATGCCCTCCACCTAGTGTGGTGGTCTGAAAGAAAATGGCTCCCAAAGGGAGTGGCACTCTTAGGAGGTGTGGCTTTGTTGGAGGAAGTGTGCCACTGTGGGGGCGGACTTTGAGGGCTCATATACGCTCAAGTCACACCTAGTGAGACAGACCACTTCCTGTTTCCTGCAAGTCAAGATGTAGGACACTCAGCTGCTTCTCCAGCACCATGTCTGTCTGCACACCACCATGTCACACCATGATGATAATGGACTGAACGTCTGAGTCACCCCAATGAAATGTTTTTCCTTTATAAGAGTTACCATGGTGATGGTGTCTCTTCACAGCCATAGAAACACTGAGACACCAAGCTAACGCTTACTCTGTTAGATCTCCAGTTAAGTGTTACTCCTTAGACACCTTTATCCGACTATGAGGTTCCTTCTGGATGTAGCAAGGCATATACTTTTCTTTACCAAGCAAAGCTGTCTCTGTTGTTCACTGCTTGGTGAAATACTAAACACGCGTAAGTAAGTAACTGATGGTGGTCAGATGCAGTCTCCTGGGCCACCATCTCCTGTAAGTGAGGAAATGCTCGGCCTTCAAGCCTCCCGTGCCCTCTAAACTAGGTCAGTTGTCCCTTATGTCCTCTGTGTTCCCTCCCTTCTCACAGACTACATCTCATTAGATCACATATATACACTTACTTATCGGTCCCTCTACCCATGATTTGGATTCCTTGGGTTCATGGGCCTTGTGATAGTCATCTTTGTACCCTCCAAGAAGAACACTCGGCAGGCTTTCGGTAAGGCTGACTTTGTAGGTGAGGAAGTTCTCGGTGAGAGGAATGCTGGGAACTCTGAAGGTGAGGACTGGTGGGTGTGTTTGGGGGAGGGGGTGTAGGTTAGCTTAGACTGGAGGCTGCTGGGGAGATTCTCTGTCTAATCTGTTTGGGGAGTGCTTAGAGGGGTCTGCGTTTCCATGAGCATGTGTGTATCTGCATGTGTATACTCAGCCTGGAAAAAAAAAAACTCAAAAGTATAAACGGTCCCTAATATCAGGATATGGGGATGGCAGATGGCCTCTGTCCTAGAGGTTTAATCAGCAACCCACAGAGGCTGTTTTCAAACTCCCTGTGGGGTTTGGCTCAGCTAAGCATGCTCAGAAGCCAAGTTTGGCACCAGACGATGAAGAGAACTCAATTGCTCC